>NC_035434.2:162036442-162352211 GCF_002127325.2 Helianthus annuus | reverse complement strand
CATTGGTGTGAGATGTGTTAGACACAAGTTGGATAAGAAATAACAAGTTGTTGATTAATAAATAACAAAACAGAAAGTTTTAGTCCATTTTAGGGCAAATCCAAGCATGATTCTTCCAAGGAAAACCAAGGATTCAAACCCAAGGACATAACAAAGCAATAGGAAGAAGAACCAAGTGATTTGGTTAAGAAATGAGCAAGTTATACTCACTTTAGTGAAGGTACAAGAATCTGTCCAAAAACTCAGATTTACTGCAGATTGAGAGTGATTTTGTGAAGATTAGAGAGTTGTGAAAGTGTCAAATGGGTTGGAGAAGGTGGGTATTTATAATGAATGAGTTAGAAGGTGATTGGAGGTGATTAGAGGTGGATTAAAGGTGATTGGGTGGGTTGGATTATTGGGATTTCGTGCAAAAATTGAAAGGAAACACACATTCTGCCGAAACAAGGGGCTCGCGTGACGTCTAGGACCCTCGCGTCACGCGGCGCCCTAGTGCCGGCAAGTTCCAAAATTTTGCATTTCACCCCCCTGAAGTTTATGCTTGAGTCTAATAGGTGCATTTTTGATAGATTAGGGACTTGTTTTGATATAAAAGCATAGAATAAGGTGTAGTTAAGCATGATGATCATAACCAAAGTATGTTTAAGCGTATACATGCCATAACCAAGTATCGTTCTCGTTCAAAAGACGTTCAATGCATAAGTTTAGATTAATTACAAGTTTCGCACATAGTTTCCAAGAATAACAATTAGACATTGATTGATTCACGAAGTCGAACATACGAGCATTCATAGAGTGTGTATAACATAAATATAACAAAATACAAGCTTCATTAATGATCCAAGTCTCGGTTTGATAATGATTACAAAGAAAGGAGCGATTACAAGAATACAAGGTTTCCAAAAATAGAAATACGAACAAAGCTTTCTATAAATGGAAAGTACAAAAGAGCCGGGCGTTACAGTCTCCCCTCCTTTAGGAAATTTCGTCCCGAAATTTAGGAAGACTCGGGGAAAAGATGAGGATACTTCGACTTCATTTCACTTTCAAGCTCCCAAGTAAATTCAGCGCCACGCTTTCCTTCCCATCGAACCTTGACAATAGGAATTCGACTGCGCCTCAATTGCTTGGTTCCTTGGTCCATGATTTCGACTGGTTTTTCCACAAAGTGAAGCGTTTCGTTGACTTGCAAGTCTTCGAGGGGAACGTGAAGTCCTTCGTCAGCTAGACATTTCTTTAAGTTGGAAACGTGGAAGACGGGGTGTACATTGCTGAGTTCTTCGGGCAGGTCTAGTCTATACGCAACCTCGCCAATCCTCTCGAGGATTTTGAAAGGACCGACGTAGCGAGGTGCGAGTTTCCCTTTCTTGCCAAATCGAATCACGCCCTTCCAAGGGGATACCTTGAGAAGCACGAAGTCACCTATCTCGAATTCCATAGGTTTGCGTCCTTTGTCAGCGTAACTCTTTTGTCGGCTCCTGGCTTTCAATAAGTTGTCCCGAACCTGTAAAATCTTGTCCGTCGTCTCTTGTATAAGCTCGGGACCGGTGAGTTGGGCTTGACCAATCTCGTGCCAACAAATAGGCGAACGGCACTTACGACCATACAATGCTTCGAAAGGTGCCATTTGAATACTCGCGTGATAACTGTTATTATACGAGAATTCGACCAAGGGCAAGTGTGAATCCCAGTTGCCACCAAAATCTATTACGCATGAACGAAGCATATCCTCTAAGGTTTGGATAGTACGCTCGGTTTGACCGTCAGTCTGAGGATGGAAGGCAGTGCTAAGGTTGAGTTTAGTACCCATAGCAGATTGAAAAGTTTGCCAGAGACGAGACGTAAAGCGAGCATCACGATCAGAAATGATGTCGATGGGAATACCATGACGACAGATTATCTCTTTCATGTAGACCTTAGCCAATTTCTCGACTTTAAAATCTTCACGAATAGGGAGGAAGTGAGCCGACTTGGTCAATCGATCAACGATTACCTAAATGCTGTCATGACCAGCAGTAGTGCGAGGAAGCTTAGTGATAAAATCCATGGCAATGCTCTCCCATTTCCAGATAGGAATTCTTGGTTGTTTGAGTAAGCCAGAGGGACGTTGATGTTCAGCTTTCACTTTGGAACATGTGAGACATTTTGAGACGAAAGTGGCTATATCCTTCTTCATCCCAGGCCACCAATAAGATGTACGCATATCATGGTACATCTTGTCGGCACCAGGGTGAATAGAATACTTCGTGTTATGGGCCTCCTTCATCAGGAATTTGCGAAGATCATCACGGTCAGGAATCCAGATGCGATCGAGATAGTATAAAATGCCATCAGATTTGGACACAAGACTATTTTCAGCACCACATTGCATTTCGTTGTAGAGGTTACCCTCATTAACGGATGTGTACTGAGCGTTACGTATGCGATTTTGAAGGTCGTGGACGAGTTGGAAACAACGAATACTCTTGACGTGAGTTTTACGACTAAGAGCGTCGGCTACTACATTCGCTTTACCTGGGTGGTATTTGATTTCGCAATCGTAGTCGTTTAACAATTCCACCCAACGACGTTGACGCATATTCAGTTCTTTTTGGTTGAAGATGTGTTGAAGGCTCTTATGGTCGGTGAAGACCACACATTTAGTACTATAGAGGTAGTGTCGCCAAATCTTCAATGCAAAAACGACTGCACCAAGTTCAAGGTCGTGGTTAGTATAGTTTTTCTCATGAATTTTGAGTTGCCTCGATGCGTAAGCGATCACCTTGTCACGTTGCATAAGGACGCAACCAAGGCCAAGGTTTGAAGCGTCGCAATACACGACAAAATCATCGTTACCATCAGGAAGCGTTAGGATAGGAGCATTGCAAAGCATGTCCTTGAGCGTTTGAAAAGATTCCTCTTGTTCGGGACCCCAAACAAAAGGTCTCTCTTTTTTAGTCAAGGAGGTCAAAGGAACAGCGATTTTTGAAAAATTGGAGATGAAACGACGATAGTAACCAGCAAGACCAAGAAACGAGCGAACTTCAGACGGAGATTTAGGTGCGATCCAATTTTTCACAGCTTCGATTTTTGCGGGGTCAACGTGAATTCCAAGTTCGTTGACAGTATGACCAAGGAATTGAACCTCTTTTAGCCAAAATTCACACTTGGAGAATTTGGCGTATAGACGTTTAGTACGAAGGAGTTCAAGGATAAGGTGCAAGTATCGCTTATGCTCTTCTTGCGTCTTAGAATAGATGAGAATATCGTCGATGAAGACGATCACAAAACGGTCCAAGTATGCTTTGCACACGCGGTTCATTAAATCCATGAAGACCGCAGGTGCGTTGGTTAAACCAAAGGGCATGACCATGAACTCGTAATGACCATAACGTGTATGAAAAGCGGTTTTAGGTACATCTTCTTCGAGTACTCGAAGTTGATGATACCCAGAACGAAGATCGATCTTTGAAAAGCAGGTCGCACCTTGCAATTGGTCGAAGAGGTCATCAATGCGAGGAAGAGGGTATCGGTTTTTGACAGTAAGCTTGTTGAGCTCACGATAGTCAATACACATACGAAATGATCCATCTTTCTTTTTGACAAATAAAACGGGAGCGCCCCAAGGAGAAGTACTAGGGCGTATAAAGCCTTTGTCAAGAAGTTCTTGAAGTTGACTCGAGAGCTCTTGCATCTCAGAGGGTGCTAAACGGTAGGGAGACTTAGCGACAGGCGTAGCGCCAGGTACTAAGTCGATGCGAAAATCGACAGAACGAGCAGGAGGCGGACCAGGAAGATCGTCGGGGAATACATCCGGAAAGTCGCGTACAACAGGAACGTCGCTTATGCTTGGGCCTTTGTCCTTCTTTTCCACAATGTGAGCGAGAAAGGCGAAGGTACCCTTGCGTAAGCATTTGTTTGCTTCGATACACGACATAAGCTTAAGGCCTTGAGAAGGCTTTTCACCATAGACGTGTAGAGAATCACCATTTGGAAGAGGAAGGCGGATAAACTTTTCAGAACAAACAACCTCAGCACGAACTTGTCTAAGCAGTCCATGCCTACTATGATTTCAAAGCTACCCATTTGCATAGGTATAAGGTTGATCGAAAATGTATGATCGTTGAGAATCAAGGAACAATTGGAGAGAACGGAATTGACAGTGACGGTTTTTCCATTAGCGACTTCGACAGCGAAGGATTTTGGCAACTTAGAGCGTTTACACTTGAGCAAGGACTCGAATTCTAACGACACAAAACTTTTATCGGCGCCAGTATCAAATAAGCATGAAGCATAGACATGGTTAACGAGAAACGTACCAGTAATGACGTCGTTTGCGTTTTGAGCCTGAGCTGTGGTGAGGAGGAAAGCTCGACCCCTAGCGGGTTCTTGAACCTGTTGTTGTTGTTGCTGGGGTTGTGGCTGTGGTAGTTGCTGTCGAGGCTGTTGTGGTTGATATCGTTGAGGACACACATTGGCCATATGGTTGGTATCACCACACGTGAAACATGCTCGCACAGGAGCGACTTGGGTTGGAGCTAAGAGAGCTTGGTTTTGGTTGACATGACTGGTGTAGCGGCAGTATGGGGCGGTATGCCCACCTCGGCCACACCTGTCGCACTTCCGACATTGAGTGTTTAGAGGGTGATGATATCGGCACTTGTCGCACTTTGGGTGCGTTCCAGTATACACCTTGCGTTCATTGTTGGGTGCGGGCACAGTTTGAAGGGGTTGTGGGTTTGGCGGGGTGACGACCGCACAGTTTTGGCTTGAAGCCTTCCGCTTCTTGCCTTGGTTCCTCTTAAACTGTTGGGAGGGTTTGGGCTCATCAGAAGAGTTAACGGTAGCTTGGTGTGCATTCTTTGTTGAAACCTTGTCAAAGGTTCCATGAAGAACGCAGTTGTTGTTAAGTTCGGTGGCTATACGAAAAGCATCTTCAATGGTTTGGGGATTGGCAGAGGCAAGGTGGTTTGTCAGGGAAGGTGCAACACAACGGACGAATTTGGCTACGGTTTTGGGTACGGTTTCAAGTTGTCCAGGACAGAGAACACTGAGCTGTTTAAAGCGCGTAATCAGGCCATCCATGTCACTCCCCTTTTGAGTAAGGTTCCAAAATTCATTCTCCAATTTTTGGAGTTCATGAGGGGGACAGAAGTGGTCTTTCATGAGCTGTTTGAGATCGTCCCAAGGCATAGCATGTGCGACCTCGTTTCCTCTTTTGCTGCGTTCAGTCATCCACCACTCGAGTGCCTTTTCACGAAACACCCCAGTTGCATTCAAGGTTCTTAGTTCGTCAGGGCAACCACTTTGCAAGAAGGTAAGCTCGATGGCATCAAACCAGTTCATCATGGCGGTAGCGCCATTCTTGCCAGTAAATTCTAAAGGTTTACAAGCCATGAAGTGCTTAAATTGGAAGGTCGATTTGGGTTTGTCTGCCTTTGAGTCAACAGAGCCATGCGGTGAATCGGTTTGAATCTTGCTAACGATATCGGGTAAGACCTTAGCAAATTGTTTGGCCATAAATTTCATGCAATCTTTTTGAGACATGGCAGAGGAAGTCGAACCCTTCTTAGACTTGAGTCTCTTGGAGGAGCTAGACGACATCTAAAAGATTGAAAGAGAAGGAAAGGATGAGACTTTGATCATTAATTGAAGACAAGGTTTGTGTATGTAAAAGCAAGTAAATGTTCATGTACCAAGTAAAGTTCACATAGAGCGTAAGTTTCCAACATACATTCAACAAGTATAACACATAAGTTGCGTAAAGGGGTATAAATTTAGTTTGTTCACGAGGATTATTATTGTTTGTGATTGCGGTAACGTGCGAAATGATTAAAACGACATTTTGAAATGAATGAACGTTCAAGTATAAAATCACATATAAATTGAGATACATAAAAGAGAGGCTCAATAAAACATAGGAATGTTTCGGGTAGAGAAACGTCGACAATTCCAAAGTGGGTCGAAAGTCCTTTGGATTTAGAGATATTGTGCTTTGGCCTATAAGTAAGATACTCTCGTCGAGAAGCGATTAACGGTATCTTACCCTTCCGGTTACTACACATCTCTAAATGATTGGAACATTCGGGACTTTGGCGAGAATAAAAATCAAGGAATGGGACTTAATCGACAAGATGCGGGTTTCACCCCTAACTTGACGATTTCGTACCCTAAATGTGGTTGGTACTTGTCGGCCAAAATAAAATTTTGACACTTTGACAAGGGTCCACTAGAGTTGAAATGGAAATTACCATTAAGTTGTGGATGTCACTCCTAGCTTAATGGTGAAATTTCGTGCAAAAATAGATTAAAGGTAGAGTGAGAGTCGTTTACCAAATTGTGGGTTTCACGCCTATTTTGGTAAAGTTGTCTCGTTGATGTTACAAGAGTATGAAATAACATAAGTGTATTCGTGTTAGCCTTAGGAAAGGCGCATAAGTTTAATAACAAGAAGTGTAGCTAGGAAGCATGCAAGGTAGAGTACAAATGTTTTAAACAACAAATAAGAGACAAAGTTCCTAAAACTATAGACTAGGGCAAAAGCATGACAATTTTCCTAATTCCCTATAGTTATGGCTCTGATACCAATCTGTCACACCCCAACCAATGGCGAAAACATCGGGATGAGACGAAGTGTGAAGATTGCTCGAGACATCATAACGCTATTTGTGACAATAATTTAATAATCCAAATTTCATTTCCAAAATAAATTGTCAAAACATTACAAGAAAAGCAAATAACAACATTGTTCAACATAACATAAACAAAATTGATACAACACTTTAAACCTAAACGTCTAAGTGAGTATCTAGGCATCTTTGCTATCCGTTTTCATTTCATCATCATCAACCTGTAACATGTTTAAAAATACAATTCAATGCAAAAGCAAAGGCGAGTATACAAGTTTGGTACATACATAGCATAAGATAAAAGTGTGAACAATTCCTCATAGCAAGCATGCGATTCAAGATAAACATTAAATATGGCATGTGTCTAACATATCAAACCAAGAAAACGCAACTTGCTCATGACATAACCAAAGTTTCAGTAGAGGCGGGTCGTTAATCCTATAGCGCTACATATGTCAAGGTTTGGCTCGTACGAAGTTAATGATAAGTTCAACACATAAGAATCACCCAAATTTAAAGTATCAAGCCATCACATATACAAGCATGTTATAGGAATGTTCATGTGTTTAGACAAAAGTTCATGTGTAAGTTTCAATAGGTAAACATGTTACACCCCAAAGTGGTAAAAGTAAAAAGGGGAAAAGTACGAGTATACTCACGGTTTACAAGTCTTGACTTGGAAGTTCCGAGAGTAAGTTTGGTGGATGATCTAGCTTGGAGCACCTAGTCCTTCTACACGAGGAAACGTAGGTGTGTGAGTTTGGCGTTTACGGAAGATTATAAATTGGAGTTCAAAATAGCACAAAGTAGGGTATCAAAATAATCATCTTTGACTTATACTCTTATATGACACTACGTAACCACTAGGGTTATATTGTATTTCATGGGTAGTAAGCCCATTAGAATCATACTTGGAGTGTTAAGTCTTAGATGTCATTCTACTACTTTAACATATAAACACAAGTTTAATATTAAAGGTTCGAATGGGTGTGTATATATATTTAAGTATTACATATTATTAAGTCCAATAATTCAAGTAGGAGGTAGAAGATTAAGATCTTCGTTTAGGCACCTCGAGTCATTCATGAATGTCATGTATGGGGTAGGAAGAACATGCTTCCGTTTAGGGACCCCTTAGATGTTCACCACTACACTTGATGTAAAAACAACCAAGGAGGGTCATGAACTAAGGTCATTACAAGTAAGTAAAGTAAACTATCTATTAGAAATCATCAAACCATGTGAGGATTTTATGTTTGGAACAACCCAAGTTGTTCCATAATCACTCATAAATCAAAAACTATGTTTGACATGATTTGTGGGTTGAAACCCTAGACAAAACACAATGTTTATGAGGTTTAATCCTCTGATATTGAATGTCTCAACCATGTTTTTAAGCTTACCCAACCATAGGAGAGGTTGTAAGCATTAGGACATTGGTGTGAGATGTGTTAGACACAAGTTGGATAAGAAATAACAAGTTGTTGATTAATAAATAACAAAACAGAAAGTTTTAGTCCATTTTAGGGCAAATCCAAGCATGATTCTTCCAAGGAAAACCAAGGATTCAAACCCAAGGACATAACAAAGCAATAGGAAGAAGAACCAAGTGATTTGGTTAAGAAATGAGCAAGTTATACTCACTTTAGTGAAGGTACAAGAATCTGTCCAAAAACTCAGATTTACTGCAGATTGAGAGTGATTTTGTGAAGATTAGAGAGTTGTGAAAGTGTCAAATGGGTTGGAGAAGGTGGGTATTTATAATGAATGAGTTAGAAGGTGATTGGAGGTGATTAGAGGTGGATTAAAGGTGATTGGGTGGGTTGGATTATTGGGATTTCGTGCAAAAATTGAAAGGAAACACACATTCTGCCGAAACAAGGGGCTCGCGTGACGTCTAGGACCCTCGCGTCACGCGGCGCCCTAGTGCCGGCAAGTTCCAAAATTTTGCATTTCACCCCCTGAAGTTTATGCTTGAGTCTAATAGGTGCATTTTTGATAGATTAGGGACTTGTTTTGATATAAAAGCATAGTATAAGGTGTAGTTAAGCATGATGATCATAACCAAAGTATGTTTAAGCGTATACATGCCATAACCAAGTATCGTTCTCGTTCAAAAGACGTTCAATGCATAAGTTTAGATTAATTACAAGTTTCGCACATAGTTTCCAAGAATAACAATTAGACATTGATTGATTCACGAAGTCGAACATACGAGCATTCATAGAGTGTGTATAACATAAATATAACAAAATACAAGCTTCATTAATGATCCAAGTCTCGGTTTGATAATGATTACAAAGAAAGGAGCGATTACAAGAATACAAGGTTTCCAAAAATAGAAATACGAACAAAGCTTTCTATAAATGGAAAGTACAAAAGAGCCGGGCGTTACATGGATCCCGGCTAAATGTAATATCCTCATGTGGAGGGCATGTATGGATAGGATTCCGACTATGTGGGCGCTTAGGAGGAGGAATATCATGGTGGGTGATGGTCGTTGTGTTTTTTGTGGCGATATGGATGAAACAACGGATCACATCTTTACAGCTTGTAGGTTGGCGAGTGGAGTTTGGAGTGGCATCGCTTCTTGGTGCAACTTATCTCGGATTTATTTGTTTTCAGTTTCTGATGTGCTGCAAGTTATTAATCAAATGGATGGGTCGAAAAAGAAAAAGGAGATCGTGCATGGGGTCTTGGTCCTGACGTGTTGGCGTATTTGGAAAGCTAGAAACGAGAAGACTTTCATAAATAATGATGTAAATGTAGTTCAAATAGTGTTCGATGTTAAGTCTTTGGGGTATTTGTGGTATAGGAGTAGGTTTAAAGAGGGTACGGTAGATTGGAAAGGATGGTGTCGGTTTTTGTTTTGAGGAGATGTAATTTTGTTTGAGCGCTTATCTCTATCTTGGAGATAAGCTGCTTTGTTCTGTTTGTAATGAAGTGCAATTTTCAAAAAAAAAAAAAAAAAAAAAAAAAAAAAACTTATATCTCATTATTCAACTTGACTTCTAACAGGTTTTTCGAATCCTGATTCATATTTGGTTCACTTTCAAAAAAATCAAAATTCAAACCACACCAATAACTCATAAACCGATTCTGTATATATGATTATCCATGGAGCTAAAATGGTTATTAAATTATATATACATAAAGCATCTAGTTTGTATTAATCTAGATTAAATATTATTATTTTTAGTATTATTAATAATTTTAATCAATTAAATGAGAGAATGACAAGTGTCCTAAAAAGGTTTCTTTTATTATAAAGTATAGATATTAATAATTATATCGTTTTTTTCACACAGTTCTTGATAAAATGATTTAGTGTGGTAATGTAGGCTAGGGATAAAAATATGAAAAGAAAATTGTTTTGCTAAAGCTATAGAATTTCATCTCTCACATGGTGATACTAAAGACTTTCACCATCAGAATCCCGCTGCAACGCGCGGGTAACGTCAACTCGTTACCTACAAAATCTAATGTTCATAGTTTAAGGACGGTGCTCGTAACTCTAAGTGAAACGTAATATTTAGTTTCGTTTTTTAAATAATGATCTCTTCGTTTAGAGAAGCCATACCACCTAAGATTACTCCCAAATCATATCATATCAATGGTTAATTCCTTCCATAGTTTCATCAATATACTTGTCGCAAATGGGATGAACAATCTCAAAAGCATGTAATCGCTCTTATCATTGACTAGTTTAAACATTTAATATATCTCAAAAGTCATCGTCTGGTAACGTTCTTCATTTTCGTGTAGATCACATAACTGATCGATTGATTTATGTCTAGTTCATCAAGTCATAACCGAACAAACATAGGGTTGTGTTCAATGCATCCATTTGATGATAAATACGTAACGTGGTAATGTAATATTGCGGTTTTTAATTACTTGTCAACGATGATAAATATCTTATGTTAAGACGTTATTAAGCAAAAGACGTTTGCTTGTCCTTTAAAAGGTTTATATCGAATTCTACAAGTACAAGTAAAACAAAAATCAACCACATTTAATATTATAATGTCTAGATGAACGATACATCATCTTCAAATCATTAAAACTAAAAAGCATAGTGTAAAACAAGCGACCACATAGGGTCGTAATCAAGTAATATACATATTTTTTTCTATAAGAAAAAGGTAAATCAATATAATGCTTTAATTGTTTATAGATGATGATTTAAAAATCTGTTTGAAGACTTCCTCAAACACGAACAAAACCATATGACCAACAACAATACTATTTATTATCTAGTTGTATTTTTATAATTTTTCATTTTTATAGTAAATTTTAAGGTTTCCTACCTTCTTATCTTAATACAAGCTTGCATTAATTATATAATTTTAATTTTGTAATGTTTTTAACTTTGTCAACCCACATAAATAAACTTAACTAAATTTTAAGGTTTCCTATATTATCTTAATACAAGCTTGCATTAATTATATAGTTGTATTTTTGTAATGTTTTGAACTTTGTCAACCCACATAAATAAACTTACCTAATACAAAGAAAAATCTAACGTTAATAATCTTGTTATTTAGGGTTAAGTACTTAACTCATGAATGAATATTGAAAAGGATGGGTGTAGATGATGTCAGCATGTCATCATCACGTACATGACTTTGACAAGTCAACGGTTTCTTTTTCTCTAATTCTGAATTTGCCCCTATTTTTGTGGGATAAAATAATATTATATATAAGTAAATGAATAAATAATTAAATTTAAAAGGAAATTGCTTTCATTAGAATCACGGCATTGGTTCAAAATGAGCTTCTAAGCTCAACTCCCAGGATTGTTTCCGCGTTATCCGTACAACCCCCACCAAGTTTAAAATGTGACATTTTAAGCCCCTTGTCTTTTAGAAAAACACAAAAATACACCTTTTGTAAGGACTAAGTTGTTTGAAATATTTTTGATTCTTTTTTACCGGAATGAAGTTATTTTTGTAATCACAATTTACTAATTTACGAAGAAGTGACGTTAAATATAATCAGAAAACTCTTGGAGAAAACTATTATATCAAAGCTCTTTTTTAAGTTGAATACAAATATAAATGATCAAATCAAACTTTAGAAAGCTACAACTAGAAAGGGATTATATTATTTGGCTAAGGACATTACGGGGCGTCCATCACACCCATCACAACACTACCGTGAAAACACGCCTTGCGACGGTGTTTCGCGATCATCATGGCCCTTCACGGGGCGCCCCGACCCCCTAATAGACATGTAAATTACTTAAATCAAATAGTTACAATTTTACAAATATAAATTATTATTATTATTATATATATAATTTATCAACTTAATTGTTAGCTACAGTAAAACATGATTTTTTTTTTTTTTGATTTTTTGTGTGTTTTTGTTTTTTGTGGCCTATTAACTTTGACCTCTAAATTCTAGAGACGAAAACTTTTGTATGTCACATGTGAATTGAACTCACATATTCAGTGCATCTAGGGATACTGGGAATGAGAATAGGGATAGAGTTAATTACTGTTTTCGTCCCTGTGGTTTGTCAAAAATCACTATTTCAGTCCATTATTTTAAAAATTGCGATTTCAGTCCCTGTAGTTTCACTTTCGTAACTATTTCAGTCCATGTGGTTTCACTTTCGTAACCATTTCAATCCATTTATTCTGTTAGTACAGGGACTGAAATGGTTACGAGGTGGACTGAAATGGTTATGAAAGTGAAGCCACAGGGACTGAAACCGCAATTTTTAAACTAATGGACTGAAATAGTGATTTTTGATAAACCACAGGGACGAAAACAGTAATTAACTCATAGGGATATTTAGTTATATATGTATTTTCTAGAGATTAGATATTACATTGTGATAGCTTAACTTCTTAAAAATGAAAAGATGTTTCGTTTATTTATATATAAAAGAAAGTCTCGATGAATAGAAATCTAAAGTTTTAATAATATATTTATTTTTACCTTTACTGAAAATGAATATCGTGCCGCTATCGTTGTAAATCAAACGAAAAGGGACATTGAATAGTAATTTATTTATTTTATCACAAACTAAACAAGTGCCTATAACAATATTAAAAGTTCACATTTTTAATCGTAAACTATACGAGTATCGATACGTGACGAACCAAACCGATTTCAACCGAACATCGGTACCAATATTGGTAGTATCATAACCAATATTTTTGTATGGTTTTCGATTGATATAAAACACGGGTCAATATCCTTTTCGGCATATCACAACTTTATGTTTTTTAGTTTCCTCTTTCAGCAGTTATAATCAGTGTCGTTATCGGAACAAACTCAACCGATACCAACTGAATTTCCGCCGCGTAGCGCGTGAAAAAACACTAGTTGAAGATAAATAATTAAGCTCGATTTATATACTACCAATTATCAACATGGTTGTGCATCATGTTTTGTAATCTTTGCATTATTGTTTTATTAGGCTTTGTATAATTGTACCTTGGGCTTTAGTGTTTGTTTATTAAGCTTATTATTTGAGTTGGCTCTTGGTCTAGCACTCTAGACTCCTATGTGCTTGACACACATTTAACTTTCTGACTTCTCTATATATTTTTTATATCTTCGCCGTATGCCTCTCTTCACTCTCTGATCTCTCTCTCCTTAGAAATGGCTCTCTATAAAAGCTCTGCTCCCTCTCTCTCTAAAAGTTGCACGGTTGTTTGTTATGTTCTGTTGTCGATCGTGTGGTTCACCACTGACATGGTCTGCTTCTGATCGTCTATTTTACAAGTATATTATAAATACAAACTTAAACTTTTGATCCAAGTATATTTTTTAGCTAAAATAATTAAATAAGCCCACACGTCCAAAAGTACAAAACTAATAAGTTATAAATATTTGAGCCTATGTTAAATTGTTTAAGCCCATCTTGATTTTAAAAGTTTAAGCCCACACCTATTTTTTCTAAAGCCCACCCTATTGCGTTTTTATTAACCTATTTTTTGTATTTTTTGTTTATTATTATTATTAAATATGAATTGTATAATGTAAGGAAATTAAAATAAATGCACAAACATAAATTTAAAAGAAAGATATTAGAATCATGTATCGAGTATAGCCGGGTATAATCGGTTCCGGTTCTTATCCTGTTTCGGATATTAATCAGGTATGATCGGTTCTGGTTCCACGTATTGAGATCAAAATGCATACCCTATCTATACCCTACGGGTAGATTCGGTTCCAGTTTCAGGTATAGAATACTCGGGTATTAAAAATACCGGTTCCGGGTTTTTTTTACCGGGTCCAGTTTCGGGTACGGTTTTTTTGTGCTCCTCTAGTATAAGTCATATCACTGTCACCTCTGTTATTTCTTTGTCAGACCATACTCCGACTTGTATGATGCAAGCGAAACACCCTCTCATATAGATTGTATAGCCATTTTAGCCCTCTACCTGTGTCATTTATAATTGCCTTGTAATGTGGCCCGTATGAGGGTTGGCGTCAAAATACCACATCAGTATTAATGATGTTTCGATATTAGCTCCCTAGATACGTACTTCACTATGCAAAGCCTTATCCTCATCTAGTTCTTGCTTATCACCTGGAGTGATATCTCAAGCATATAGGGTGATTGTTGCAACTTGAAAAATCATGATTAGAAATCGGTAGAATAATTTAACTTCAATTGCAATAATCAAACCGCCACTAATAAATACAAGGGATATCAGATTTAAATAACCCTAACTTTCATCAATTGACTGACTGATATCATTTTCAACTTTCGATTTGTACCATACTACTCCTAACTTTCAACTTATTTTTCTACATCACTCCCAAACTAACTCAACACTAAGACCAAGCGTAATGGGGCGTTTTTTTTTTTAAAATTTTTGCCCTAAAACGCCGTAAAACGCCCACCCCCCCATTACAGGGGGCGTTTTCAGGTGTGATTTTCGAAAAAAAATGCCTCCGGCGTTTTAAAAATAACGCTTAAAATTGTGGGGCCACCAAAAATTCGACCGTTGTTCAAACGGTAACTTTCTTTTATTTTTTTTTTAATTTAAAATAATTCCCACTATATATATTTACCCCACATTCACACCATTTTTTATACAAAAACTCACTATCTCTCCCACTTTTTTCCAACTTTAAATGAGGCGGTGGACGAGGGCATTCAAGAAGAGTTGGCCCGACCCGGCGGTAGAAGAAAGGGAGCCGGGAAAAAAACGGTCGAGTCGTCTTCCGATCTCGAGTTAAAGGATGATTTCGAGGAGATGAACCGTCGTCTCCAAGACATTCGAGATCTCGGCCACCAACGTTATGAAATTATGAAGGAACGAGTGGCCGAAACAAAAAAATTTAACGAGATGCAAGAGGCGAGGCAAATGGAAAAGGACATCGAGTTTTTGTCCAAACCTATCGACCACCTACAAGGCGATGCGTTGATCCTTGCGCAAATGCGTTGCCAAAAAATTAAAGAAAAATATGGACTCTAGATCATATTATTTTTTTATGTTTTTTTTTTTATTTTTTTCAGTTATTTTTCGGTTTTTTTTTTTATTTTCTGCTTTTTTTTTTACTTTCGGTTTTTTTTAAGTTTTTTTTTTATTTTTTTTTCAAGTAATGTAATTTTTTTTTAAATTAATGAAGGTTATTTTATGTTTTAAATTAAAAAAAAAAATAATTGTGAAATGATTGTAAAATGATTGAATGGGGCATTATGGGGCATTATACCACTACACCACTTTTGCTATAATGCCCCCTTGCTGACTAGGACGCCACATGGCGCAAAACGCCCCATGGTGGGGGCATTATAGTGTTAGACCATGTGTAGTGGTAGAAGCTTATAATGCCCCCACCATGGGGCATTATACGACACGTGGCGTCCTAGTCAGCAAGAGGGCATTATAGCAAAAGTGGTGTAGTGGGCATAATGCCTAATAATGCCCCTTCCAATCATTAAAAAAAAAAAAAAAAAAAAGCAAACATATGGATGGAAAGTATTGGTTGGTCAAAGTTGTCAGGCATGTGCTCTCAAGTGATTGGATAGGATTGTTTGTGCATGGCGTTTTAATTAAAACGCTCAACCCATTTTTTTTCAAATATAACGCCCTATAACGCCTAGTGTAATGGAAGGGGGGGCGTTATGGGGCGTTTTTTTCCAATTTTTTTTAAAAATCATGCCCCACTACGGGTGGTCTTATACCACTACACATGGTCTAACCCTTGACATCAGCTGCCATGTCACCAAAACAATGCCAAATCATCAAAAGTCAAATTAGACGTCACGTCAACTGCCACATCATCAGAAAACCAAAATCAAATGCCATGTCAACTGCCACGTCTAAAAAAACGCCACGTCATATGCCAGGTCACCAAAGAAGTGCCACATCAGTAAAAAGCCTAACTGGGTTAGTGTACAGTTAGTTTGGGAGTGTCAGAGAAAAATAAGTTGAAAGTTGGGAGTGGTGTGGTAAAAAATCGAAAGTTTGGAGTACTATCGGCCACTTGGTGAAAATTAGGGTTATTTAAATCCAATATCACTAAATATAAAAGGTATAACAGTTTGATCCAACTGTTAACAGGCATCGAACATGTGTTAGGGTGAGAGGGGCACTCCTCTCTTAGGGGAGTCCCTCTTTTACTCACGGTCAATCAGCACGCGCCACGTCAACTCCCCTCTTAAGTCCACATTTTGCACTCAAACGTTGGAATCACTCCACTCACACAATTATTTTTTATAAAAAAATAAGAAAAAAATATGATTTGTGGAAAAAGAGTGGACCCACATTAACAACCAATCACCTCCTCTCTCTCTCATGCGGTAACCTCTCACCGATCCCCCTCCCCGCTTACGTTCCCCGAGCCGATGGCGGCAGTGTTCCCGCTCGGGGACTAAGGTCCCCGCTCCCCTCCCCAAGAAGTTCCCCGCTCACCCTTACATATATGTGAAAGAAAGATAGATGTGAAATCACTGATTTCCCCCTTAATTTTATCAAATTAAAGATGAAAATTGCAACAACTTCAAACGTAGTAAAATTTATTTATAGGCCCATAAATTCAAACATAGTAAAATTATGTGTTTTATACGTGTACTGGTTTTAACTTTCTATGTAGTATATATTTTCTCCCTAAGCAACAACTTATTCTATTGAATGCCAGATTCACCCGTTATCTGTAGGCACGTAACTTCAAAAGTAGTATAGTTTATGACTTTATGTCTATTTTAAGTTGTGCTAATCGTACAAGTATCTGCGTTAGCCATTCGATCAGTTCCGTATCACTAACCTTCCCATAAAAAGCACCATCCTTATCCGGTAATTAAATAAGAATATGTTCATTATATGATTGTTTAAATGTTGATACTTGTAAATAGTAATTACGTATCTTATCTTACTATATAATAAAGTAAACTAGGTTGAGGACACGTGTTAATTGTTAAGGGACTCCTGAATGATGTTTCCCGCCTAATGCCCCTTAACCCGTATTAATGGGACGCGTAGATTCCTTGGGTGAAATAACCCGACCCAGGAGATTGGTTTAATCAAATAATGATGTTTTTCATTATTCACGTTTTCCCCTAAACAGACCCTAATGGTGACGACATCGTGCGTATGATTCTAGCTGCCGATCTTCATCTTCCTCTGATCTACCTTTTCATTTACTCCTGTCATTAACACATAACATCTTCTTTGCTTTGTATTAATTATCTCCACTTGATTTCATGTTACTAATTGTTGTGTATGTTTGTTAGGGTTTTTCCAATCCTATTCTCTATTTTGCCCAAATCAAGGTTAGTATACTTTCATAATTTATATTTCATGGTTGTTTTAGTACGTATAATCCACTCCAACAGAGGTTTTTCTATTCCTTTGTTCATGATAATCTTTGTTTTTGCAGATAAGGGTTCTTTTATTTTCGATCAACGTTTATTATATAATGCATCCATCAAAGGTTTTTCTGATCCCCTGTTCAATTACTTCTATTTTCATTGTGATTTCCTTTGTTCACTCACTGTGTAAACCTTTTGATTTTGTGCACTAATATCTCATATAAATAGTTTATTATCTGAAATACTGAAATACTCTGTATATTTGCATCAATATGAATGTTCACAATTCATTGATTTAGGTTTTCATAAAATAAAATAAAATAAAAACCTAATATGTTTGTTTTTGTTTGAGTAGCAAATATGTTATTTTTTGGTTTCAAGTTCTCGGTTTCGCTTTAATAAGGCCGAATAACCGACCCGGAAAACCCAAGCTCGAACCGAAATGCTTGCAGGTCAGTTGCTCTTCGGTTTCTGATCTAGATACTAAATTACTAATTCTTTTCGGTTTGGTTCATGTGTTTGGACCGAGGAAAACTGAACACTTGAAGACCGGCCCGAACTTATAGTTTACGATAAAGAAAGATATTTGTTCATTGAAACAAATAAACTTGGTATTGAATATTTTTGTAGTTATGAACAATCTGTTTATAATCTAATTTATAATGCAAGAACTTCATTTTTCAAGTATGTGTCTAATTAAATTGTTTCGCAACTTTTTTGCCCAACTTTTATATAGATCAGTGTCATGTGCTTCACTATGCGGTGTATGCCGTTTATTTAAGATGCCTATAAAAAACTTATTCACCTACTTTAACATAATGAATTTTAATGACTTAATGTTTATAAATGAAGCTAAAAATGATACGAGTTGCATAAACTTCTACTCATGGATGTGTCAACTAAAATGGATGCCATTTTTTTCTATTGCAATAACAAGCTCATTCAAATAAGCATTATAAGATACAACTTATGTATTATATAACACAGCAAAGACATGTACATTACCTGCATGAATAATATATTGCTGATTTTTTAATTTGGTTTAGTGTAAAAATGTTAAGATTGGGTGTTTTAATGATAATTTAAAGAAACTTTATGTTGAATTAAAGCATATATTAATTTTTTAAACGATGCTTACATTTATTGACAAGCCATTAATAGTAAGTGATTGATTTTCACCTTATGTAATTGTGATATGTGGTTGCTTTTTGCATAAAATCCAAACTGTAAATATATGATTATGAGTATATTGAAATGGATCCTGGTGTGTAAGCTCACCTAGGGTTGTTAAATTTGACCTTCACCACTATTAGAAAAGTTTTATTATTAATTGCCTAATAAACCATATTCATTTTTGTATATTGTATATAATTAAGAAATTATTGCCATCATGAAATTTGTTTTTTGTTTTTTGTTTTTTTTGTTTTTTTTTGTTTTTGCGGATTACATCTCAAATATAATTCAATAGGAAATCCATTCTAAATGAATTTGAGTCTTTTATTGACATAATGCTAAAATATTTTCTTTTTCTTCTTGATATTTTGTCTCGTATAATGCCATGTTTTTATTGCTTATTTTCTTTCTTTTGATTTGTCCTAACTTGCAGATAAGATTCACGGGAAAATAAGTGAAGGTGACTTTGCTTTATCAACTAGGTAAACATAACTAAGGTGGCAACCGTTGAGTGATAAATGCCATTCACTTTCTTCTTGTGCAATCTAGATATAGTTTTATCAGAGCTGTGAAACCATATCTCTTTAAGATGCACTTCTCAACACCCAGGTGATTCATGCACCAACAACACTGTTGCATCTGCTGCAAGCTAACAGGAGAAGGCTCTACGCGAAGCCTAGACCAAAACCCAAAACAGCACTAGAAATGTTGCTGTTGCAAAGATCTGGAAGCTTTTAGGTGAGCAGTTGCTACTCAAAGACACCCTGAATGATTCTGTTGTCTACAAAAAAGATCAAAGATATCATGGTAAGGTGAGAGGAATCAGTGATTTGTTAAGGCAACTTACTAACAGTTGAAAAACAATTATACTTATATTAGAAGTAAGATGTCAGTTAATGTTTTCTACATGTCAGACTGAGACTGTATTACGTTAATATGTTATTTTATTTAATTATAATCTAAAGCTATATAGTATTTTTATTGGTTACATCGTGTGTAACACGGGCCATAACCTAGTAATTCGTATATTCTAAAATGCGTGGACGAATAGATAGTATAATAATTGTATGTTTTATACGTGTACTATTTTTATGTAGCACTTTTGTTTTTCTTGTAAAATTTGTTTAACTATTCAAGGAACTAAAATTGTTATAATCTTGTGGGGGGTTTTCTTTTTTTATTTTTATATATTAAGTGCCATAAACCATGATTATCATTTAATGCTTGTTTTTTAGTTGACTTAAATATAAAAGTTATCATGAAACTTTCATAACTATCTCATGTTGTAGTTTTTTTTTTACAATAAAGGTTACATTAATGTTGATACTCCTACCTCTAAATTATACCGATAAATCTATACTATATAATAAAAAAACCAGTTTTGTGACGCTTGTCATCATATTAGGCCATGTATCTTATGAATAATTATTATTTAGTTTAATTAATATCTTCTAATTAATTATAGATAAATCTCCTATTAAATATTATTTAGTTTAATCTCTTATAGAAAAAAATCACAATTATTTATTAACGAAACATATTTTTTTTTTAATAAATTATCTAACCATAAATTTTAAAATTTGTTTGATGAAAAGGGAACACACTCAAGTATCTTATTTATTTATGGGGATTTTAATTATTGTATATTAGTTTATTTTAAGAAATTTATACATAGTTAGGTTCGATATTTGTTTTGTCATAGATTAAATTAATATATAACTTGATTGTTCGTACTTAGGTCCTTAATTTGTTTGTCATATTATTATAACTAAATATATAACTTGATTGTTATTACTAACCACCTATAGTGTTCGTTTATTTTTGAAAAAATAGAGATTAAATTCAAAAATTTGATAAATCACATGGATCATCCATATACTTTACTCGACACATTATTTTCATAATTTATTACTATCTAACTTTAAATATATATAAAACAAAATGTTGCAATACGTCGCTAAAATCAAGCAAAAAATCTAATAATTATGTAAATATTTTTTGGATTCAAATTATTTTCGGTAATGTGCGAATTATAATTGTAACTTTTTATTTCTCATTAAATATAATGTAATACGTAAATACAATAATAAGTATTATATAATATAATATATTTATTTTTGTATCATTTTCAAAGATTACATTATAGTAGTAACATACATCATCTTTATATTAACTCATTTATGTCAATTTGGTATATAAACGTCTCTATCTTTGGTTTGCATTTACAAGAAATATTTATTATATAGTTCAGATTGTTCAACCCGTGTAACACACAGGGAACTAACATAGAACTAATTATATTTCATGTTAGGATTTGAACCTTGATCTTTTTTCCGAAAGATAAAAGCCTCTACCACCTAGCTAAAGCGGTAATGGCATCTCAAATTGTAGTTGAACTTGGAAAAACAAATGATAATCAAGTTTCATATATTAGACTATGGGGTGTGGAGGGGTTTGGGTTGGGGGCATTGCTCGGCATGTGGCGAGGGTGGGATCCACAAGCTAATACTCAAAAATTAGGGGTGTGGTGGGGCGTTGCTTTGCTGGGCGTAGCCAACCATGTGGAATTTTTTTAAAAAACTACAAAGAAAATTAAAAAAAACCTACAATAAACCAACCAACCACAGCCCGCCATGTCACCCCCGCACCAGGAAGAATCTTCACGCCAAGCGAGCAACGCTAACCAAAACACCAACCTAGGGTGGAGCACCCGACGTTAACGGGCCAAAACGCCCACACCCACTGGTCTTAAAACTGGAGTGGTCTTTGTTTTAGACAAAAGATGTATGTGACTTTAGTGAAATACTACTATCATGTTGCAATATGTCAAGAATGTAGAAAACTAAAATCACTTTTAAGTACACAAATATTATTCTCATACACACATCTACATATAAACATACAAACAAACATGATAAACATCAATAGTATCTCCAGCAAGTACTAGCCATAGCGTCGAGCCATGTAACGGGCCGACTATCATACTATTTATAATACATCGTCGCAACGTTTCAAAACATCATTCGAACATACATACGAGCATCACTCCGTGGCCATAAACAAAACACCCGACCGCAACAACACATAATACATCCTGCAGGCAAAACATAATTAAAATATCATAAACCATTGATTCTTGCAATTGCTATGTTAAAAAATGTTCAAATCACTTGGAATCGAAATCCAATTATGCTTATCGAAGAAGTTAACATGTAATTGGGCTGATCAAATAGCTCACGACTCGCTTAAAAATAGCTAAAATAAAGTTCACTTGAAATCAGCTCGTACAATTTTGGAACTGTGATGGCTCATATAAATTTCGAGCCGAGTTTGAGTCAAGGTGAGTTCACTCAAATCAAGTAATATCATTTTAGAAGCTCAACCTTTATAGAAAGCACTGGCGAAGTATAGTGGGTGCCCGGGGGTGCACCCACCCACCCCAATGTTTCGATTAGAAGTGTATAAGTTTCGGTTATTCGTCCAAAAAAATTAAAATTATATAGGATCGCCTCCCCCCCCCCAATTATTTTTCCTAAATTGTAAATCCTAAATATTTATAAACTTTAATGGGTAGTTTAGTAAATATACACTTTGTTTTATTTGGAACTATTATTATTTGACCCGACTTGAATCGAATAGCCAACCCGACCCGACCCGAAACATAACGATAGGAAAAAAATTTTTGGGTCCCATCACTTTACGGCCCCTCGAAACTTTTGGTCAAGCTCCGCCACTGAGAAAGAAAAAAAAAATCATCCTTTTTTTTCGTTCGAGTAAGGAAACTTACAGAAAGGCGCAGTGGTCCACCGCTGGTTATCACCCTTGGTCCATCCCCAGAGATAAATTTCGGTGCCATCACGAACACCACCATGTTCTTTATCACCATTCCAGGCATCTACATTGAGCTTAATGTTATTAACCACCCTTACTGCATGAAAACCATCACCCAAATCCTTGCTTTGGGTCCAAAGAACTGACTCATCAACCTTATCTGGATTGTATTCCACTAGCTCAACCTGCATATACATTTATACCGTAAGCGGAACTTCTGACACGATACGAACTTAACATGAAATTCATGGATTGGGTTAATCTTAACAGGTTCAAGTTAGGATTGGATTGAACCTAGGGATATGTTTAGTTAAAGAGATTGTGCTCGGGTTGACTTGACGGGTTTGAGAGTTGACACATTAATTTAACATGTTTTTTTTTTTGAGTGAATTTCAAGTTTTGTCCTTTATCTTTTTGCCACTTTGCAAGTTTTTCCTTTATGTTTAAATTTGACGAGTTTTGTCCTTTAAGTTTAAAAATCAAGCACGTTTTGTCCTTTATGCTTGATTTTTAAGGACAAAACGTGCTTGATTTTTTAAACATAAAGGACAAAACGTGTTTGATTTTTAAACATAAAGGGTAAAACGTGCTTGATTTTTAAACATAAAGGACAAAACTCATCAAATTTAAACATAAAGGACAAAACTTGCAAAGTGGCCTAAAGATAAAGGACAAAACTTGAAATTCACTCTTTTTTTTTTTTTAAATATGTTTTGTAACATATCTTAAACATTTGGGGATTTTGTGCGAAAATCTTAAACATAATAGATATTTAACCATAGAGTTTTATAGTTTAAACGTAATTATTATATATATATATTTGTTGTTGTATCTTTGTGAATTTAGAATATTAAAAAGAAAAACAATCGGTTTAAAAGTGTGATGTTCGTGTCAACTGCGAAAACTCACGATCACGTTCATGTCAACATCTTTTCATTTAAAAAAAAAGATAAATGAGAAATAAATATCAAGCATACTTATTTTATATAGATTTGTGTCAATATTTCTAATTTAAAATTTTAGAACGTTAATATACAAAAAGATATGACATAACTTTATTCAAGTTAACCAGTCGTGTTGGTGTCAGTCCGCAAAAATTCCTATTACATTGGGTTCATGTCAATTCGACCCGCAAACCCGACCCATTTATCACCCCTCGAGTTCATTTCCAAATACAATCGAACAAAATCATACCGGCTTCCCGGAACCAGCAGAGTGTTTGATTGCCTGTCCAGTAGCTTTATTCACCAAAGCAAAAGAGGGAAAACCCTCTTCATCCTTCACTGTGTTGCTGTACTTCTCTTCTTTTATCCAATGCTGTCCAAAATCATGTCAACCCATTTACAACTGATCGAAAACTTATCGCGCTAAATTCAAACATTTAGTGCATACCTGATGGTGATCAGAAGGGTTGGTGGGTGCAAGAACCACTTTACCATTTCGGATAGTGAGTGAGTAATCATTTTTGGCCTTGCAGTAAAACCTGACAGTGGGTTTGTTGTCAGTGTAGTTAGGGGTGTGGTGGGAGTCATGGTGGACCGTGACCGTGGCTTGCGGTTGGGATGGTTGATGGTGGTGGGATGGTGCATTGTGGTTGTGGCGATCCATTTTTGTGAAAGTTGGTTAGTAGTGTGTTGGAAGTTGGAAGTTGGAAATAGTTAGTTATATAGAGTTAGGGGATAAGGGGGTAGTTAGAAGATCTTGATTTTGGCCGGTGGAAAAGATGTTCCTATGATTAAATGCTTTTTGGATAGAAATGGCCACGTGTGAAGAATAAATATTTATTGTCTTAAATGTATATATTCTTGGGAAAATTACCAAAATATTTCCCAAAATATCAGTTGATCAAAAATACTTTTCAAAAATGTCAAACTCCTGCGTCGGTGGAGAGGCGCATCAGCGTGGGATGCGTCCGGCAAGCAAAACCCAATAAAAAATGGACACATGGCCATGGGATGCGTCCTTGGAGCAAGACATGACGCACGGGATGCGTCCGGCAAGTTTCTGAAGCAACCGGCGAGTTTTCTGACGGGTTATAGGTTTCCGATGAGTTTTCCGACGGGTTGCAGGTTTCCGATGAGTAGATATATAGTTGGTTTATGTGTAAACTTGACCCTTTGACTTCAACTTGGACTGATGCAAGCTTCTTTATTGCTACCTTTGAATTCAACTCAAAATTCGCTGGAAAACTCGTCGGAAACCTGCAACTCGTCAGACGCTTCAGAAACTCGCCGGAAAACTCGTCGGACGCTTCAGAAACTCGTTAGACGCATCCCATGGCCACGTGTCCATTTTTTATTGGGTTTTGCTCCACGGACGCATCCCGCGTTTGCCGGACGCATCCCACGCTGATGCGCCTTTCCACCGACGTAGGAGGTTGACATTTTTGAAAGTGTTTTGGTCAACTGATATTTTGGTAATTTTCCCTATATTCTTTCTCAAGTCAGAGTCTTGCTGGAAGCAGTCTCTCTATTTCTATGTATACATCTTAGCCTCCTCAGACTCTACCTTAGCTTTGCTATTGTTGTGATTTACTGAGTATGAAAGAAAAATTGAAGAATTGTATATGTTCATCCAAAATGTAGTATGTTTATAAGGGTGGATTGGACACACCGTGATGGGTTCATGTGATTAGACTGTTGTAACTATGGTGATCACGTCATGATGGGGTTTTCCGTGTTCACTATCACAGCTAGATCGGAGAAAATTTGGAGAAGAATTATGACTTATGAGGATTTTTTTTGGTAAGCGCCGAGTGATGGTGTGAAACACCTCCGCAACCGACTTAATCACTAGAACTCCTGAATGGTGAAAATGAGTTGAAATAGCTTGATTGGTTGGAGCTAAATGTTCATGTGATAATTTTGGGGAGTGCCCTGTCCACCCCCTGTCAGTGACGGATCTTGAAAGTTCGTATAGGGGCAACATTTCACAGAAAAGTGGTAACGAAATAAAAAAAAAGTCAAAATTTTCTAAATTTTACACTACCGTCGGAGCGTTAAGGGGTAGCGGAGGCTACCCCTTATTACATAGTAGGTCCGCCCCTTGCCCCATTTAATGGTGATGATGATATAAATAAATTATTGCAAAAACAAAACTAATTAACTTAAATCATTTAAGTTTTAGATAAATGATTTATATGTATTAAAATTTGTACTTCTTACATACAAATGCCTCTTATGTACATCAAAAACTATTTTCATATATTTTTTTAAGTTTTTATCGTTTATCTATACATGTGTAGGTTATGTTACATATTTAGCTACTTAAAATCATTTATCAACAATTAATCATGTGATTCCTACAAATATCTAAAAGAACCTTAAGAACAAAGATAGTCATTTTACATATTTGTTTTAGTGTGGCAGTTGGGGAGTGCATAATAATTGATAAAGTGGGGCAGTCTCATCTCAAATATCCCAATCAAACCACATGCCCCCTCCACGTTTATATAACAAATTCAATTCTACAACCACTTCTCTTAATACTTAAACTAGGTTATAACCCCGTGTATTACACGGGTTGAATAAATGAATTTTATATACCAAATAATAAAACATTATCTTTTTAAAAGCCTCCTTTATTGCACGGGTTGAAGAAATGTAATTTTATATATTGAATAATAAAATAAGTTATATCTATAAGAACCATATGTATTGTACGGGTTGAATAAATGTAATATTATATACCAAATAATAATAAAAAATTATATCTTTAAAACCATTGTATTACACGGGTTGAATAAATGTAACATTGTTTACCAAATAATAAAAAAAAATTATATTTTTAAAAACCCCGTGTATTACATGGGCTGAATAAATATGATTTTATATACCAAATAATAAAAAAGTATATTTAAAAAAGCTAACGGATTTTTTTTATATTTAAAGTAGGATAAGACTGAATATTAATCTGAACTAACGGATTTTTTTTTATATTTAAAGTAGGATAAGATTGAATATCAGTCTTTATTTATTTAGTTAATATAAGATTGAAAAATCATATGATTGAATAGATGGGAGGTTGTATTATGATAAATCGGTTAATCGTACTGAATGATAAAGATAATAGTGATTGTTGAACAAATTAATTAATCGAATTTAACAGAAACATTTGTGATGTTAGGCGGATTTTTTTTAATTATTTGAAAGTTAATATCAACTTTGGAATTCATATAAATTCTTATTAGATTTGATTAAATATTATTGATAATAATAATTTGAGTAAAGTTCTTTTTGAGTCCATGTGGTTTGTGCATTTTAACCATTTGAATCCAAAAACCAAACTTGTCTTGATTTGAGTCCCTGTGATTTCTAATTTTAACCATTTGAATCCAAAAACGTAAACAACATTCAAATTAGAAACATTTGGTTTTTGGATTCAAATGGTTAAAATTAGAGACCACAGGGACTCAAATGGTTAAAATTAGAGAGCACAGGGACTCAAATCAAGACAAATTTGATTTTTGGATTCAAACGGTTAAAATACATAAACCACAGGGACTCAAAAAGGACTTTACTCTAAAAATTTGTATTAGATTAGATTTTAGATTTGATTAAATATTATTATTAATAATAATTTGTACTAATTTAGATTAAAAATTATTATTTTTAATATTATTAATAATTTTAATCAATTAAATGAGAGAATGACAAGTGTCCCAAAACAGAATTCTTTTATTATATAGTATAGATTTACGAACGCCGTGTGGCATCCTTGTACCCACGAGGACTAGCTTTTATTTCTCGCATTTGATTAAAGTTTACTAGTTTGTTTAATCTTTAGGGTGTAAGGAGTGGTTAAACACTTTGGAGTGGTAAATCAAAAAATCGACTAATTAGAGCGTGCCATGTCAATCAGTCAAAAATGTTTAAACTTTGCTGAAAAGTGTTGGCAATGGTTTAAACATTTGGTGAAATGGTAAACTTTTTAAATAAAAAAAAGAAAAAAAATGTGATTGGTTGAGATTGGAATGGACCCCACCGCACACCCCCCCTCTCTCTTTCCTTTCTCCTTTCCCGCATCGGTAAAGCATCACCGAATCCGGTGAAAATTTGATCGGTAAACACTTTGGCATTGGTTTGCCACTTGTAAACAATTCGGGGAAGTGGGTTTGCCGCTCCCCACTCCCTATCCCCTTAACTATGATGAGGAGACTGACACAATACTTGAAAAAAATGGTGTTTTAGCACATACTACGCCCCAAATACTCTAAATTATAAACATGAATGACTAGGGATGATAATATGGCGAATATTGGTAATCATAGTTCCATACCTAATTACCATGACCCATGCTAGGTGAATACCCGTCGGGCATCGTGCATGTCCAGCTATACCTATTAATCTATTAGTTTGTTGAAAAGGGGATTTAGAATTTAAGCACATTTATTTTTCTTCCCACTTATTTTTAATATAACTTTACGTTTTTAACAATTACACAATATATATATATATATATATATAGGGGAAGGTTCAAATGAAAACCACTAGTTATTGTGAAAACTCGAAAACTAATTAAAAAAAGCCAAAAAAACATACAATTTTTTTTTGCAAACCAAATTTCGCAAGTTTTTTATATAAACAAAAAAAATTTTTCAAAAAAAAAAAAAATTGTGTAGTGCACATATGTACTACAAAAAATTTTTTTTTTGTTTTTTTTGAAAGAAAGTTTTTTTATATATAAAAACCAGCGATTTTTATAAAAAAAATGAAAAAAAAAAATTTGTGTGTTTTTTAGGCTTTTTTTAGTTAGTTTTCGAGTTTTCACAATAAAAGTGGTTTTCATTTGAACCATCCCCTATATATATATATATATATATATATATATATATATATATATATATATATATATATATATATATATATATATATATATATATATATATATATATATATATATATATATATATATATATATATATATATATATATGAGACCGCTAAAATGAAAACCACCTCCAGTTGTAAGAACCGCGAGAACCACTTTCTGGCCATTAGATTTTCAAAATGAATGGATGAGATTAAAAGTAGTTAAAAGTAATATTAAATTGTTTTTTTCTTATTATGTCTTTAATATTTTAATCTAAAAAGGTATTTAAGTAATTTTGTTTTTTTTTTTGTCTTATTAATTTTATTGTTTTTTATTACATTTTTGTCCTATTGCATTAATTGTTTTTTTCTAAATCGGATTTTTTTTATTAAACAACATTTTGAAATCAGATTTTTTGATAAAAAAATTTTACGCGTGTTTTTTTACGACCCGTTTTACGCTCCGTTTTTTCACGTCGTTTTTGCGACCGGGTTTTTAAGTGACGTTTTTTATGCCCGTTTTACGCACCATTTTTGTCGCGCCGTTTTTTACGTCACGTTTTTACAAGCCGTTTTTACGCCCCATTTTTTACGTCTCGTTTTTACGCGTGTTTTAGCGTCCCGTTTTTACGGGCCGTTTATACGGCCCATTTTACGCGCCGTTTTTTTGCGCGCCATTTTTACGACCCGTTTTACACGCCGTTTTTTTACGCCCCCGTTTTTTACGTGCGTTTTTTTACGCCCCCGTTTTTTACGTGCGTTTTTCTTACGCCCCGTTTTTTCACGCCGTTTTTGCGACCGTGTTTTTACGCGCTGTTTTTTATGCCCGGTTTTACGCGCCGTTTTTTACGTCCCGTTTTTACGCGCCGTTTTTACGCCCCGTATTCACGCCCCTTATTTACGCGCCGTTTTATCAACCGGTTTTTAAGAGCCATTTTTTACGCCCCGTTGTCACGCGTCGTTTTTTTGCGCGTCGGTTTTTGCGCCCCCTTTCTTACACAGGCGTTTTTAATTTTTTTTACGGTTTTTAATTTTTTCTTTTACGAAAACTTTTTTTACGGCTTAAAATTTTTTTTTACGAAAACTTTTTACGTTTTACAATTTACATAACACAATGTTTTACGTTTTACATAATAAGGTTTTACGTTTTACATAATAAGGTTTTACGTTTTACAATTTACATAAAAAAGTTTACGTTTTACAATTGACATAAAAAGTTTTACGTTTTAGTAGAAGTTTACATTTTACGTTTAAAGTTTACGTTTTACGTTGTACGGTCTACAGGTTACATAATTTTTTTTTTACGTTTTACGTTAAAAAGTTTTTATATAAAAAAGTTTTACGCTTTGCGTTAAAAAGTTTTTACATAAAAGTTTTCGTTTTACGTTTTACGTTAAAAAGTTTACATTTTATGTTTTACGTTAAAAAGTTTACGTTTTATGTTAAAAAGTTTACGTTTTACGTTTTATGTTAAAAAGTTTACGTTTTACGTTAAAACGTTTACGTTTTACGTTTTATGTTTTACGTTAAAAAGTTTACGTTTTACGTTTTAAGTTTACGTTAAAAAGTTTTTACATAAAAGTTTACGTTTTACGTAAAATTTTTATAGTTTTACGTAAAAATTTTTACGTTTTACGTTTTAAGTTTACGTATAAGGGATTTTTCGAAAATCGGGCAGAGTTTCCTCTGTTTTTGGACAATCCCGACAACTAAGTGTCGATTTATTTTTTTAAAATACAACAATAAACCAATCACAATTATCAATACTAGTGGGAATGCCTGCGCGTTGCAGCGGGTATCCCAACTGATTAGCTTCAATTTGTTTGTTTTATTTGTTTTTTTTTGTATTTGTTGCATGTTGCGCCTAAGTTATTTGAGAAACTCAAGTAACTGGAGGGACTTTATGAGTATATCTTGATATTTATGCTTCCTGTTTGGCTTTTAGAAACTTGTTTCTGCGAAAAAAAGCAAGTACGAGTCAAACATGAATGAAAGATGTATTTGTTTGGAGGAATATGATGCAATAAACTATTTTGAACCGATTTCAAAGAACTATCTAGTATCTACACACGATTTATTTGCTATTTTTTACCCGTATCCGGCTGACCCGAGAACTCGCGACCTGCAATTCGTGTGACCCGTAAACAAACTGGTTAACCGAACATGGTACACCTTCCTCAAAGAGCAATTACAACCAAAAACCTATCTAGTATCTACACACAATTAACCACCATAACAAACATGTTTATAATCACAAATTCAAGATCTGAACGAATGACAAGTTTCTACTATTAAATGAAACCAACAGCAAAATAAAAACCTACCAAATGTATATGCAGACAGATATATGGATCTCTATGGCACACTAAGGTTCCCATTCTTGTAAATATGAGTATTATCATCAAAACACCAATCAGACTCATCACTGGTAACAATCTCTCTCCCATTCAACAATCACAGCGGCACAGACACAAAAATCTTCTCACCTTCTCTGTCCCTTTCCCGCGCCACCCTCACCACCATTTTCTCCCATTTCTGGTACAAAACACTCACCTCTACTGCAGTCGTCGCCGGTACAAAACCCGACAAAATCTGAAGTGAACCCGAACCTAACCCGAACCAAAACTCAAACCACATCAGAATTTGAGCACCAAATCTAAGGCAACTTGAACCAAATACACTCACCTCTACTGCAGTCGTCGCCGGTGCAGCTCCGGCGCCGGCCGACTGCCGTCGTCACCATCAACGTCATTGCTCAAACCCTCACCACCACTACAAAACCCATGAAGAAAAAAGGAAAACCGAGTCTTGATCTGAAGGGTTACCGGCGACATCAGCTCATGCAAAACCCAAACACAAATCACATCATTGCTCAAACCCTCACCGCCTTCGCCGACAAAACCCACCACCACCACAACACCGCCCATCGCCGACTTGAAACCCACCACCACCACAACTCCGCCGCCGTGAACGGCGTTGGTCGTCGGTGACATCAACACCACCGTACCTGAACTACCGCCACCATCAAAGCCTCACCACCACTGCTCCACGCCCTATCGCTGCCGCCATAAGCCGCTGATGCGGCACCTTCGTAACCAGGTGGCCAAAAACCATCAGCCTGCATCTCGACTCTCTCTCTCTCTCCTTGGGCTCTCTATCTTTCTTTCGATAAAATGCAAGTTATGTGTGTGTTTTATTTAGTTGGGGGGCTAGGGTTTACAATATGCTTTCTATCTTGTTTAGTTGAGATCCAAATGAAGGATTTCAAAATTTGCTCAAAAAGAGACAGAGAGATGAGATTTAAATGAGAGAGGAGAGATGAGAGAGGTAATTATAAATTTAGTGATTTAAATGAAGAGAGAAAGATGAGGGATTTGACATTTGTGGTAAATGACCAAAATACCCTTTGGGTTGTCATATTCTGATTGGTTGAGAGTGGTTCTCGCGGTTCTTACAACTGGAGGTGGTTCCTATTTTAGTGGCTCCCTATATATATATATATATATATATATATATATATATATATATATATATAGAATGCATTTCCAAATGCAGCTGCAACCTCACTCTTAGCTTGCTATATACTTACCATTACCATGTAATAAAGTTATTTTTGGTTTATAATTACCAACTTGTTGATTTTTAACATCCTGGTACTTCTTGTGGTAGAGGCGTTACAAATACATTAGTGAAAAAGGAAGATGGTGCTTGCACATCATACCGGAAGGGCTGATGGAATCATTTAAAGCAAACATTGAAGTTGAGAAAAACTTGTTGCTGGAAATGCGTAAAGAGATTGAAGAGGATCACGAAAGAAAAAAGGCTGAGCTGGAAGCTATGCAAAAAGACATTGACAGCCAACAACAAGACTTGGAAGCTATGATGCAAAAAGTTATGAAACGACTGCCTGTTGGAGATTGAGATGAGTAGAATGTTTCCATTTCTTTTTATTATTGTATTGAAACTTTGTGTTGACAACATTGTTATTTAAGTTTGAACAAGTATGTTAAAGTACACTATTTCTCTATCAATGATATTTGTCATTATTTGTTCTAGCGTAATTGCGATTCAATGTATATCGAATAATAGTAATAAAATTTATAGTACAAAGTTGCATTTAGGTATAAAAAGTTGTATTTGGTGTAACTAAAATTCGTAAAAAGATGTTGCATTTAGTGTAAAAAAAGGTTGCATTTTTTTTCTAATAAAAAGAAAATAATAGTTGCCTTAACTCTAAAACAGGGTTACATTTTTGTAACTAAACCATATTGAAGGTTGCATTTACGTGTATAAAAAGTTGCATTTGAGTGAAAAAATGTTACATTTTTGTAACTAAAATATAAAAAAAAGGTTGCATTTGAGTGTTATAAAAGTTGCATAGAAAAAAAGTTGCATTTGTGTACAAAAAGCAACACTTAAGAAAAAAGTTGCATTAGACCCTAAAAAAGTTGCATTATATCTAATGTAACTGCTTCTAATGTAGCCTCCAATAGAAAGTTGCATTAGGCCTAACGCAACTTTTTTAAGGCTTAATGCAACATTTTTTAGGGGTTACCATAGCTTCATTTTCTAGTAGTGTACATCGCATTTAAACAGAGCAAAATGAGAATACACATGTGTACATCACATTCAGCCATTACTTCATCGCGGACCGTGTTAGCATGGGAGCACAAAATCTTGACAGCATACTTCTTCACAGCAATCTTCACAGCATACTTTTTCACAACAACCTATCCGGTATTATTCCTTCAAATTACCCACATTGCGGATGATTCACTGATTTCAAGTATTTGGAGAAAATGTCTTTCTGCGTTTAAAATCAAATTACAATACATTACCAACTTTAACTACTACGATAAGTTTTTGAAATATCACTTAACTACTACGACACACAAGTGTATACCCAATTTACATAAACAGAGTACACATGTCAATAGAAAAACTACCTGGCAAATCTCCGGCAATTAAGCGACGGCTGTGAACCCGAGGGCGTAACGACAACAACACTTTCCACCCCACCGGCAACGCTTTCACAAGCCGGACCCGCCGTGCCTCTGCTATCGAACGCCGGAGCCGCTGATGCTCTGCTATAGTACACTTGAACCGTTGTGCCTCTGCTATCGTACGCCTCTCCGTCCGTAACTAATCTCCGTAATGAATTCAAAATCAACGTGTTCTCCCTCACCCGTACGTACTATATTTGATCGCTACAAGGCCTCCAACATTGAATCAACACTTGTATGTGTGTCCCTTGATTGCAAAATTAACGAAAATTACAATGTTGAATTAGTCAACAACTAAAAATCCAAATTATTAAATTGCAATTAAAAAACTACATTAAATAATATGTAAAATGAACCAAATTACCTGCATTATCTCTATTTGTAGATAAGCGCCACTGCACGTGAACTATATTGTTAGCAATCCACAGCTGAAGGCCATCACATCACTAGTTCCTTGGAATTTCATCCAATTAGTTCTATTTATTGGGTAATTTGAATTTTTTGTGCCCGAAAAGCTAGAGAAAAACGATTGAATTAAAGAAATCAACTTACTTCGATGGAGATTTTGATTCAAACTCCGAGGAGTAAAAGCATCACTGCTCATAATCCCAGAATCAGCAGCAGTCTTCTTCATCCGTCTGCGTCTGCGTCGCCGCCCGGTTTCATGTGGAATGCATAGTTACTTCTCGGTTGTCTTCTTCTAAGAGATTCCTGCTGTACGTCAGCGTCGCCGCCGCTGGCGATATCCACGGCCGCTGGGAATTTTTGGGGTAGGGTTTTGACAAAATGAAGAGGATAATTGATTACTTGATTTGTGAGAGATTTATGCAATCAATTTAAGATTGAAATTACACATATACCCTTTTTGTATTTAATTAAATGGAAAAAAAATTAACCAAATAATTACCATCATGCCACTCACTTTAATCTCAAGATCAAAAAAATCAAGGGCCCAGATCAGTTCACGCAGTTCACTCTTAGGATTTTGTTCACGTTTGAACCTAATCATATATATATATATATAGGGTGGGGTTCTAGAGTGAACACCATTGTATTTGTGAACTATGTGAACAAATCCTAGCCATTGATTTAGGAGATCTAGAGTTTTTTATTAATGGTAAGATGGTAATTATATGTAGCATCTTTCCTTTAAAATAAATGGTAGGAGGGTATATTTGTTATTTGCAATCATCCATATTCTAAACCCACGAACTATAATATTTTCCTTTATTAAAAACAATTTTAATTCCCATATTACTCGCATATATCAGTCTGAAGGAGATAATTGTTACATTTTATAATATATCGATTCTCTCTAACTCTATCATTCACCCAGACGACGACGACAGATGTACACATGTGTACAGAATGTTGTGTAGAAGGCTATTAACTGAATTATTGACATTATTTCTTGGGTTGTGTAATGCATAGATATACACATGTGTACAGAATGCTGTGAAAATGTGTACAGTGTGAAGTGCACAAGTGTACAAACCCGGTATATCATTGTACAAACCATTATACAATGGTGTACGGACTGGTTTACACAAGTGTACATACTGCAATACACATGAGTAATGTTTAGATTGTCCGGACATGTAACTTTATGGTTCATGTGTAGGCAATTGGTGTTCCAAACCGAATCTGGAATACTGCATTACACATAAGTAATGTTTAGACCGTTGTATAGAATGGTTTACATTATGGACTATTTGATTCGTTGTTATTTGAGGCATCCATAGATGTATGTGAATTTGAACTATACTACTTTCCAAGGAAAAAGAAAGAAGTAAGCTATGAGATCTGGTTGAGGAACGATGATCTGCGATCCGGGGAAGAAAAAATTGTTAGTTGTATGGATTCAGACTAGAATCCATGAAAAAAAAATATCTATTTGATTTGGCCATAAACTTGCGTGGATATGAGGTATAAGTCAATCAAGAAAAAAAAACACAAAGAATGAAGAAGAAGCTGCTTGTGTGACCTGGAAACAGGTGAATAAAATAAAATCTCGACTTAAAGTTGTTTAGCATCAATTGTGATTAGGATATTGTTATAATCTAAAAGATATTTTGAAATCACAAGATTATAGGTTGGTGTAACTGATGTGGATTACTATAAATAATGAATTAGTATTAATTAAAATGCATAATTACGATCTTATCCTTTTCAAATAAAAAGTAGATTAATGGTTAAGAATAGTTCACACAGTTCGCAAACAAAGATGTTGTTCACTCATGACCCTTATCCTATATATATATATATATATATATATATAGGGGGCTGCTAGAATGAAAACCACCTCGAGTTGTAAGAACCGCGAGAACTACACCCCACGGGTGGGCGTTCACCATGATTTTTTTTACAACTAGATGTGTGTATTATAAACACAGCCGTAAAAAAAAAAATTTTAAACGCCACGGCCGAGGGGGTAGTTTTTTACACCACAAGTTTGGTGTTTTTAATTTTTTTCTTTTTTCTTTTTTTTTTCACCAAACTTGTGGTGTAAAAAACTACCCCCTCGGCCGCGGCGTTTAAAATTTTTTTTTACGGCTGTATTTATAATACACACATCTAGTTGTAAAAAAAAATCATGATGAACGCCCACCCGTGGGGTGTAGTTCTCGCGGTTCTTACAACTCGGGGTGGTTTTCATTCTAGCGGCTCCCTATATATATATATATATATATATATATATATATATATAGGGTAGGGATCCTAAGAGAAGTCCACCATATTTGAGAAACTTGAGAAGCATTCTGGACCACACATTTTTCTAAGCTTTTCGTAATATACACATATGTATAGTTTAAAATCAGCTATATACATATATGTATATTGTCAAATCTTGAATTATACATATGTGTATATTACGAAAAGCTTAAAGAAAATGTGTGGTCCAGAATGCTTCTCAAGTTTCTCAATTAGCCTAGTGCTTCTCACACGATCCTAATATATATATATACATATATATATATATATATATATATATATATATATATATATATATATATATATATATAGGTGGCCGCTAAAATAAGAACTACCCCCAGTTGTAAGAACTGCGAGAACCACTATCAACCAATTAGATGCTGCCATTCAAAAGGGTAATTTGGTCATTTACCATTAAATGTCATTTCCATCTCTCTCTCTCCTCATTTATTATGTGCCAGACCCTGTCTCTCTCACCTTTTTAATCCATTTGCCATTTTGTGTATTTGTAATCCATTTGTTCTAATCTTTCTGAAACCCATCTCTCCAAACAAACACACACCCCGACGAACCCACCACACCCCCACTCTGGCGGCTACAGTTGATGTTGAAGCCCCTCATCCGCCGCCACACCCCCACTACGAATCTCTCTCTCTCTCTCTCTCTCTCTTCTGCGACACTCTCTCCCACTTTCTCCATTTTTCTGTGTTTATAGGGGAAATCGGGATGGATGGAGTGTGCAGATGTAGGATCAGTGGGTGTTTAGGGTTTTTCTAAGAAAGAATGAAGAAGAAAGAGTAGGGGCGGAAGGCGGTGGTGGGGGCGGTGGTTTGGTGGGAGTTGTGCAGAGGCGGAAGGCGGTGGTGGTTTTGTGGGGAGACCGGTGGGGGTTTTGTGCAGAGATCGGTGGTGGTTTTTTGGACGACTGGACCTTTAGTCCTCACTTGTTGATTTATCTGCTTCAATGGTGATTTTTGATGATTTTTGGTAAAGTTGTGAATGCTATTTCTTTTTGGGTTTGTTGTTACTGTCATTTTTGTTGCTACTGCCATTTTGAATGTTTAAATCGGTTTGTATGATGTTCAAGTTCCTTTTGAATGTTTAAATCGGTTTGAATGATGTTCAAGGTCCTTCTGGGTTTGATTGATGTTCATGTTCCTTCTGGGTTTGAATGATGTTCATGTTCCTTTTGAATGTTTAAATCGGTTGAATCTGGTGCCTTTTTGAATTGGCGGTGATGATGCAAAAAAAATACGGACGATGGCGCGACAAGGATGGTGGAGGGTAGGTTTTTGAACCCGCAACCCCACTTTGCAACCTTTGATTATCGGAAAATCTGAGCCAAAACTTCGTTTTTTTTCCAGAATCCACTCGTTCTTTTTAATTTTTGTTGGGTTTTTATATTTTTTTTGAGGCGTCGATGATGATAGCAAACTATCTGAGACACCTACCGAGTAACGATTTTATGGGTGCGTTCGTTTTTGTGTAAAAAAAGTTTTTGTAAAAAAAAAAGTTAAACCGTAAACTTTTTAACGTAAAACGTAAAACGTAAAAAGTTTTACGTAAAACGTAAAAAGTTTTTCGTAAAACGTAAAAAGTTTTAGGTAAAACGTAAAATTTTTTAGTAAAATGTAAAAAGTTTTACGTAAAACGTAAAAAACCGGCGCGTAAAACGTAAAAAAACGTTAACGTAAAAAGTTTTTCGTAAAACGTAAAAAGTTTTACATAAAACGTAAAACGTAAAAAGTTTTTCGTAAAACGTAAAATGTAAAAATTTTTTCGTAAAACGTAAAAAGTTTTACGTAAAACGTAAAAAGTTAAAAGTTTAACGTAATACGTAAAAAGTTTAACGTAAAACGTAAAAAGTTTAACGTAAAACGTAAAAAGTTTAACGTAAACCGTTTACACGAGAACCGTTTAATATACAATACTAAGCTTGTGATTCATATGGTCCTTGATAAGAAGTAAAAACGCGAGAACCGTTTACACGAGAACCTTTTAACCTTTTTTATTGAATTGTTAATTTTACGATTTAATTGTCAACATGATCCCGCGAGAACCGTTTACACGAGAACCGTTTAACCGGTTCGGAACCGAACCGTTATAATATGGTTCGGTTCCAGCTCTTAAATTTAGCAATTAACGGTTCTGGTTCGGTTACGGTTCGGTTCGATTCGAACCGTTGCACAGCCCTACATATTACACCCTATGGTCTGTTCTAATCTGTAATATTACCCCCTGGTGTAAAATGACTAAATTGTCCTTTCTTATTACCCCCTGTTTTTGTTGTACTCTGCAATATTACCCCATGGTGTTAAATAGTTCTTGCAAACCTTACACCCCGCCTAAACCACCATCAGCCGCCATCACCCACCTCCACCACAATCAGCCGCCACCACCCACCTCCACCTCCATCGCCACCACCCACCTCCACCTCCATCGCCACCACCCACCTCCACCTCCATATGCCTTATTCGATGGAGGTGGAGGTGGCGACTGATGGTGGTTGAGGTGGGTGGTGGCGGCTGATGGTGGTGGAAGTGGAGGTGGGTGGTGGCGGCTGATGGTGGTGGAGGTGGAGGTGGGTGATGGCGGCTGATGGTGGTTTAGGCGGGGGGTAAGGTTTGCAAGAACTATTTAACACCGGGGGGTAATATTGCAGAGTACAACAAACCCAGGGGTAATAAGAAAGGACAATTTAGTCATTTTACACTAGGGGTTAATATTACAGATTAGAATAAACCATAGGGGGTAATATGAAAGGGCAACATAGTCATTTCACATTCCAGTTATCAGATTTGTTAACTTATTTGACGTCAGGAGGTAAAATTGTGACATAACATCAACTTGGGGGGGGGGTCACACCCCCAAAATCCACCATGCGGAGTATCACCGCTTGGAGGAGTGACATGACCAGGATCGAGCCACCAATCATATTGAACAACGTAATTAAGTAAATAAAACCAACCACAATACAATTGGTGACCAAAAGCTAGTTAACCAAGTTCAAATTTAACAGCGGAAGCATTAAAGGTAAAACCCAAAACATAATTTCCATAGTTCATAAGTTTAAAGTCTAAAACGTGGGTTTAATAAGTTCATAAGGATTAAATGTTTAGTACGGAACATAACAATCCATATTCCAACAACAACCTCCTCCTCGTGCAAGCTCCATAAGCATCTAGCGACCTGTAAGGCATGTAACAACGAGTCAACAACAAAGTTGAGTGAGTTCACGTTTGGTTGTTTAGTTTTAGGTTGTTTCCAAAAACGTGGTTTGTCTTTCGTTGGCATAATTGCCGTGGGGGTTACCCCATAGTTGAAAGTATGTTTAACCAGTTCCTTCTTTATTACCCAAACCATTTCCATGATCAGTGGGGGCTTCCCCATGTGAACCACTAGACCGTACCATATCGACTACTAACGAAAATAAGTTGTGCCCTACATCAGTGTCTATCATCACTGACAGTTTGCCATAGTCCATTAGTACACGCCCGTCCGACTGGCATGGTGTGAGGTTTGTTAAACCTAATAGCGCTATTACCTAATGACCCGCTCGCCATTGGCCTCGGCGATTAAGTCGATATAAAATGAGGGACTTCATGATAGAGTTTTGTCTAGTAAGTTTTAAGGGTGTTGTCCTACCCAAGGAGGACGAACGTACATATTCTACCCAAGGAGAATACATAGGATTAATATTGGCATCCTACCTATGGAGGATGGCCGTACACATCCTACCCAAGGAGGATATGTAGGTTTCGTTTTAATTCTTTAACCCATTCCCAACCACCGAGAATCCCATGCCTTAGAAAGTGTGTGAACTCACCTCGGTTTGCTCGGTTAGATTAACTACTCAAATAATCAGGAAATCAAGCACGTCCTAATAAGGTACAGATAACAGTCAGTTTCTCATGCACAACACGTATCCTACGCACGATTTATTTAGTCATTACTTCTATCACAAACCACACACTTCAAATGTCAAGTTATATTATTAAGTTACATTATTTTATCCTAAAATAATATAACTATCTCATAAAATAAACAAGTATACACACAAGTGTTCTAGTATTAAGAGGTAAAGGATCCTGTAAAAAGTGGCTAAAATGTAAGAAGTGTAAGAAATAATCTGGTGTTGACATGTGTCCATCAATTATATTAATGAATAAGGGTAATAATGTAATTTACTCCTAATAGTAGTTAAAGTTAATTAAAGGAAATTAGATCATGTGTTAACTATTTTAGGAAACATATTATTTCTTACGATTCTTTCTCCCTCATCCCCACCAAAACCATAGCCCCCAAGATGAAACAATCTGCCTCTCTCTAGACTCCGGTCACCGAAGTAAAGTCCAACGACCTTCTCCGGCCGTATTTCCGGCAAGCCGACACCCACAAAAGCCCCTCCCTTCTCTCCGGTGAAACACCTTCTCGCCACCATGACACACCGTAACACCCTTTCTGTTCTTATCTTTTCGACACAACCCCACAACATCTTTCGCAAAAACCTTATACAATGTTTTTTGGATTCCAGATAAAACACCATGACTTGAATCATAGTCATGGTGTTTTAAAATCTGGGAATGTTTTGTATTGATAAAACACCATGACTTGAATCATAGATGTTTAAAACACCACGCCATGAACAATGTGTCCAGATAAAACACCATGACTTGAATCATAGTCATGGTGTTTTAAAATCTGGGAATGTTTTGTATTGATAAAACACCACGCCATGAACAATGTCTCCAGATAAAACACCACCACGCCATGAACAATGTCTCCAGATAAAACACCATGACTTGAATCATAGATGTTTAAAACACCACGCCATGAACAATGTCTCCAGCTAAAACACCATGACTTGAATCATAGTCATGGTGTTTTAAAATCTGGGAATGTTTTGTATTGATAAAACACAATGACTTGAATGATAGATGTTTAAAACACCACGCCATGAACAATGTATCCAGATAAAACACCATGACTTGAATCATAGATGTTTAAAACACCACGCCATGAACAATGTCTCCAGATAAAACACCATTACTTGAATCATAGTCAATTTTATCCAGTTGTTTTAAAACACCACGCCATGAATCTGATTACAGTTCTCTTTATGATAATGTATGACGAATATGCAACCAAAGACCTCCTACAATTAAGGTGAAACATTAATTCCGATATTTAAGGAAAAATGAGTGAATGTAGGAGTTTTTGGTCGTGTATGATATGGTTACCATATTTCAAACATTAAAAAAGACACTATTGCCCTTCAATTTTACATAAGGTCCCTCTAATTAAAACACAATTTATATTTTTATACCCTATTAATCTCAACCATTAGATCAAATATCCAATGGTTTAAAACACTTCTTACCCTTCTTACATTTTAGACACTTTTTACCATATCCCTACCCAGTATTAAGATATATATTCTAAATATATATATTTTTATTCATTTATAAAATCAACCTCCGACACTTTGTATTTTTGTCACAAATATTATGGCGAAGTTTATATTTGAAACACAAGTTATAAAATATACTTATAATACTTGTCTTAGAGAAATATTTTCTAAGTGTTGGGATTTTAGAAAATTTCGCCAGAGTTTCCTTTGTAAACGGAGGTGTCCATGCTTACTAGCATATCATTTTCTTTTCAAAAATTCATTCAAACGATTCTCAATCAATCATATACAACCTCTGCTTACCGAACTTACAAAAAACTAGCATAAACTATAAACTCATGAACTTGAAGATTTATAAAATCATGTAGTAACTTACTAGCATACTTAGTAACTCTTGTTACCTTTTAAAATGTGATTAGTTCTTTAAAACTTTATTTTTTAAAGAGGTTTAAGTGTTTACAACTTCCAACCATATTTTCTAAAAATATTTCTTTGTAAACTTTTCTTTTTATACAAGTGTTTCTACACTTGTTTATCCACCAAAAATGTGATTAGTTTTTGTAAGGTCCAATATTTAATGAAACTTATATTTTTCACTTGGTTCTTTTGAAAAACCACTCATGGATCTTTAGATCTACATGATTATCAGCTACTTTGATCTTTATTTTTCAAGAAACCATTCATTCATTCAAGTTCATGGTTTATGTGTGGATGGTTCCATCATCCTACAACATTCTTACTTTCTCATCTTGCTAGATCGTGTTTTTAATCATGATCTAGCAAGACTACATGATGATTCACATCATTTCTACTAACAAACAATGATCAACATGCATATCAACTAGTATTTATCATGATATCTTCATCTAGCAAGTTTATGTTCATGTCTTCTTCATAAGATTCATTAGTGTTCTTAATATTTTGATCATGATACATCATTAACCACTTAAATAACATGAAAAATGAAAGGATCTAAGTTCTTACCACTAGTTCAAGACTAGGGAAGTTCAAGTGAATAAATGTGGTGGATAAAAGAAGATGAGAGTGGTCCTTCAACTTCCGAACACACCGAGCTTCGTTGTATGCACTATAACACCTATGTATGCCCTTACATTGGTTGAAGATGATCAAGTGATGATGGTGGTGTGTGGTGTGGTGGTCGGCCGAACAAGGAAGAGAGGGAGAGAAGAAAATGGTGTTGAGTTGTTAATGATGGAATTGATGGTGATCTTATGGTTAAATAAAAAGTCTTCCAACACCTCTTTGTCCATTAGGTCCAATGTCCCCTTAGTACATAGCAACCCAAATAAACTAATGAAGAAAATCAAAGTGGGGATCCCACTTCTAGAACCGATTTTTTTTGGGGGAGGGGGGGGGGGTGGTTTAGTTGGGATGCAACTAGATAGTTAGTGATCTTGGTTGGAATTCAAGAGTTTAGTTGGTGTTTATGTGTGTGGTGTAATATATAGTGTGTTAGGGTGTTCGAGACCCATAACTAGTTTAGAAAAATAGAAACAATGCTTCTTGCATTATTTTGGTATCTCGGGTAAAGTCCGGTTGTTGGTTTAATACTGTTCCGTTAAAGTGCTTAATTAATTCGTAAAGTGTCTTTTATATATATTTTTGTAACACTTTTAATTCCTAACATTTCGGAAAGTATACAGAACTTATTTGACAACTTTTCTGCACAAGATTAGTATGTTAACAAGCACATGTAAGTATGCCACCTTAATCGGAAAGCAGTTAAGTAATTCCACACAGTCATCAAGCACTTTAATTAACATAAATAAATTGTACGGTTACATGAGATTTTTGCGGGTTGTCACATTCTCCCCCTGTTAAGAGAATTTCGTCCCAAAATTTAGCACGTGGTTACTGAGGAAGCTAGTTGAGTTGCGTTGGGTTTCTGGTTTTCCTGGGTTGTCACATCATCCCCCCGTTGGCTTGGAATTCCGTCCCGAAATTCTGCATTAGCTTCGGCCTCAGTAGTGGTTACACTTTTCTTAAATAGCTGGGGGTACTTGAGTTTCGTTTGGTCTTCTCGTTCCCAGGTATACTCTGGGCCACGACGGGAATTCCAACGAACTCGAAAGAGGGTATTCTGGTGTGCTTGAGAATCTTAACGTCTCGATCCGTAATCTCTACTGGTTCTTCGACGAATCGCAGCGGGTCGTCGATAGTGAGTTCCTTTAAGGGAACTATGAGGGTCTCATCTGACAGACACTTCTTCTGATTCGACACATGGAATACATTGTGAATTCCGCTGAGTTCTTCAGGTAGATTCAGCCTGTAAGCGACTTTGCCAATCTTCTCAATTATTTTGAACGGTCCGACATAACGCGGATTGAGCTTGCCTCGTTTTCCAAAACGAACTACACCTTTCCAAGGTGAGACTTTGAGTAGCACTCAATCCCCAACCTGGAACTCGAGTGGCTTTCTTCGCTTATCAGCATAGCTTTTCTGGCGGTCACGAGCTGCCGCCATTCATTGTCGTATCTGAGCAATCTTCTCGGTTGTATCTACTACAAGTTCTGGGCCAGTGATTTGGCTGTCACCAACTTCTGCCCAACAGAGAGGTGATCGGCACTTCCGTCCATACAATGCCTCAAACGGAGCGGCCTGGATGCTGGTGTGGTAACTGTTGTTATATGAAAACTCCACTAACGGGAGATGTTTTTCCCAGCCATTACCAAAATCGATTACACATGCCCTAAGCATGTCTTCATGGGTTTGGATGGTGCGTTCAGATTGCCCATCCGTCTGTGGGTGATAAGCGGTGCTCATATCTAAACGTGAGCCAAAAGACTTGTGCATAGCTTGCCACAGTTCAGAAGTAAAACGCGCGTCACGATCAGAAATGATGGAGGTTGGCACTCCGTGCCTTGATACTACTTCCTTTAGGTAGATGTCTGCTAGAGTAGAGAACTTATCTGTTTCCTTGATAGCCAGAAAATGTGCAGACTTGGTCAGTCGATCCACGATCACCCAAATGGTATCATTTCCGCGTTAAGATCTAGGCAGGCCAGTAACGAAATCCATGGAAATCTGCTCCCATTTCCATTTCGGGATCTCTGGTTGTTGGAGTGGGCCTGATGGTTTCTGGTATTCGACCTTGACCCTAGCAAAAGTCAAACATTTACTGACGTAGGTTGCAATGCTGGCTTTCATACCAGGCCACCAGTATGTAGTCTTTAGATCGTGGTACATCTTATCCGAACCAGGATGTACTGAATAACGAGACTTATGTGCTCCATCCATCACAAGCTTGCGTAAGTCTCCATAAAGTGGAACCCATATGCGTCCGTTAACATAGTAGGCGTCGTTTTCCTTTTGTTCTAACCATTTCCTTGATCCTCGCATGGACTCAGCCCTGACGTTTTCTGCTTTTAATGCTTCGACCTGAGCATCACGAATTTGAGCGGGAAGGTTAGAGTGAATGGTAAGCTGTAACGCACGTACACGCTTAGGTATAGTATCCTTTCGACTGAGGGCATCGGCCATAACATTTGCTTTGCCCAAATGATACTTGATCGCACATTCGTAATCGTTCAAGAGCTCGACCCATCGGCGTTGCCGCATGTTTAACTCTTTTTGCTTGAAGATATGCTCGAGACTCCTGTGATCGGTGTAATGGTGCACTAGGTACTGTACAGGTAATGTCTCCATATCTTAAGTGCGAAAACAACTACTCCCAATTCCAAGTCGTGTGTAGTGTAGTTCCTTTCGTGAATGTTGGTGCATATTTGTGACAACAGCTTAGATTTGGTCTTTGGATATCTTGTAATTAGTTAAACGATAAACGATTAGCGGGTTTAGCTTTGTATTAGTGAAATAATAGAGTTTGGGCTAAACTAAACCCAGTTTGGGTCTAGGGAACGAATTGGGCTTGCCCAAGTAGTAAACCCTAGTCCAACTTGTAAACCTTGTGTTATGTAAACAAGGTTAGGCTTTAGGGTTTAGGTTAATCAGTTAATCAGCCAAAACAGTTGTGTGAGAGATAGAATTTCGTGAGAGCTAGTCTTGGACGAAATTAGGGTTGGTTAGGGTTTTAGATTGATTGTAATTCAGCTTGATTGATAATCAATAGAAAACCCAGATTGAAAGTGAATTGCTGTTTCTGTTTCTACACGTTTCTGCTTATTCTGATCAAGAGGATTCCGCACTCTTGATCGGATTGACAATTCTGTGAAGATCCATACACATCAAGGGGACTTACAATTGGTATCAGAGCATTAGGCTCTTGAAGGCTCGGTTCAGAATTGTTTGCTGCAGAAACAGGAAGTTTTTTCCGAAAATTTTGAAACTGAAAATTAGGGTTTTCGAAATTTTTGAGTTTTGATAATTTTCTGCGAATTTGGTTGTGTTTGATCAGTTTGTGTGTTTGATTTTGGTGTTTTGAAGGATTTCTGAGAAGTTTTTGGTTGATTGTGTGAAGAATTTTGGGTGAAAGACTTGAAGATTCGAAGACTGTTCTTCGTGTTCTTCGTGATTTTTCATCAGTTCTTCATATTTTTTTTGAAAATTTTTAGCTGATTAGGTTGTTTGTTTTTTGCAGATTTTCGTTGGAGTGGAGATAAAATCTTCAGAATTTCAAAAAGATTAAGTTTCCGAATTTACTGGTCCAGCGAATTTCTGCTATCAGCGAATTTGACAACTTCGCAGATTGAACTAGCATATTTAACTGATCAGCGAATTTGTGACAAAATTACTCGGTGATCGGCGAAGTTAAATCCAAAGGCGACTTTGGTAATCGTATAATTTTCCACAGCGAAATTATTACGATTTTCGGCGACTTTACTGGTCGTCGTAATAGCGAGATTATTCAGCGAATTTGGGCGAAATTGATCAGCGAACTTAAACTTGATAGCGAAATAGACCAGCAATTTTAACTTGACCAGCGAAATTAGTTGCTTACCAGCGAAATTAATAAGCCCAGCGAATTTATCAGCAAATTTAAAAGTGGTGGAATTTTTTCTGGCAAGCGTCGATAAAATTTCAGTGTTTTGCAAATAGAATTTGATCCGTAGCTCGTTTGACAGAACCGTTTGCGTCGTTAGATTCCTTGGATTTTTAGGACAAAAAAAAAACTCTGGAAAATCCCGAATTCGGTTTTTGACATTATATATCATTGGATTCGTCTTTTCGAGACGATTCTAACGGTGTAATTTGGTAACCACTGTTTTCGAAAAAATTTTGTACGGTTTTATCAGTCTGTTACGTTAAAAATGTCGAACATGTCCAGTTTGAATGAGCTGTTGAGAATGGAGCATGAGGTTGGCACTACCAACAAACCACCTAAGATGATGAAGGTGGAAAATTATCTGACATGGAAGGATCGTTTTCAGTCCTTCATTGAATATCAGGATACGCGCATGTGGATATGTATTGAAGATGGGTACACGAACCCTACACATGACTTTGAGGGCAGACCACGTAGAACAGCCTATGTGAACATGCAAGATAATGATAAAAAGATGTATGAGGCTGAAAAGAGAGCCTTGGCTGCAATCAAAATGTCGTTACCTGATAGCATCAAACATACGTTCAAGAAGTACACTAATTCAAAGGATATGTGGGATGCTTTGGAGAAAAGATACGCTGGAAATGCTGATGTCAAGAAAAACAAGATTGATCTACTGAAGAAGCAGTTTGCTGTTTTCAAGTACATGAAACATGAGTCACTTGAAGACGTCATCACTCGTTACTACCATCTGATGTCAGAAATGGAAAATTATGAGATCGATTGCTATACTGACGTAGAGAAGAATGACAAGCTGCTAGATGCTTTGTCTACCAAGTGGGATATCTACACTCTTATGATCAAGGGTGAAGCAGATTGTGAGACAAAAGAGCTTGAAGAGGTTGTTGGCAAGCTGAGAGCTTATGAGCTCAGCATGAAGAAGAAAGATACTGGATATGATCAGGTTCAAGATCCATCGGTCTACAATGGGCTTACGTCTTCTTCATCTCACAACGCTTCTAGCGACTCTGCTACTGCGTTTTTATCATGTGAAAATGAGCAGGTTGTGGTGAATCAGGATGGTGATGTGTGTTTTGTTGCTGCTTCAGGAGGAACATCAGGAGCAAAGAAAACATCAGCTGCTAAGCAGAGTAGTAGTGCTAAGTCGATGCCAATGAGTGTAAAATCTGCTGAAGAACATCTTGCTCTACTTGCTTCGTTTGTTGCTTACACTGACTCCGACTTTGGAGGATGCAAGTCGAACAGAAAGTCTACAACAGGTGGTTGTCAGTTCTTAGGAGGCAGGATTGTGTCTTGGAAATGCAAGAAGCAATCTTGTGTGTCTATTTCTACGTGTGAAGCTGAATATATTGCTGCTGGAAGCTGCTGCTCTCAGGTTCTCTGGATTCAACAGCAGATGCGCGATTACGGTTTGGATTTCACTCGTACTCCTATTATAATAGACAATAATGCCACAATTTCAATAACTAATAATCCCGTGAATCACAGTCGCACAAAACATATTGACATACGTCATCATTTTATACGGGATTGTGCTGAAAAGAGATTAATTGAACTTCATCGAGTCGACACAGAAGATAACCTGGCAGATCTTTATACTAAAGCATTTGACAGGGCTCGCTTTGAACACTTAGTCGAACTCAACGGGATGAGGAATCCTGAATAACTGGTTTTTCATAAGAATTTTTGTAAATAGTTTACTGCTTTTTCCAAAAAAAAAAAAAAAAAAAATACAAAAAAAAAATTGAAAAATCAAAAACATAAAAAATAGAAAATCCAAAATGAGTAATCACTGTGTGAAAAAGGAGAAATGATAGTACATCAGCAAGTTAGACTGTCACACTGAACTTGAACCTAAATTGCTTAAGTGTGATAACAGCTTCATTATACGATGTACCAGTAGGCAAAAAGCATGAAATAATCAACTTACCAATGTGATATAAACATAAATGAACTGAATATGAGTGGGGAACACATCAGTGGTGTATGGTTTAATGACCTTACTTCTTGCGTTGATAGATTGTCAAAATCTGAAGTTTTGGGTCTTTATACTGTTTTTTTATCTGGGGATATCTTGGCTGTCTTTCTGTTCAGAACTAAAATTGTACATGACCCCAGGAAAGAAAGTCACTTGGAATTAACTCATTTCTATTTGAATGTCTGTATGTTTTCCCGATACACACAATTTTGATCTGATTCTGAAATCTTCTCTGAAAAAAGTCGTGTACCTCCTCTGCTGCATCCAGATATATGCTGACCTGGAGGTGCTAGGCAACGACAGCTTCTGCTGCATCCAGATACATGCTGACCTAGCTGTACGTTGTCGCGCTATAAATCTAATACACCCGAAAGAGGCCCTCAAGTGCCCAAAAGAAACCCAAGAAACCTATATCAAACTGAGAAAAACTTATTTGATCTGTATATTATACCATCTCTTCTAAAGATCTATTCTGTTCTTTTCTCAACCTATTCCCAGTTAAGATTTCAGAAATCTGGATTGGATTTGTGAAATATGTGGTAGGGAAGGTACTTGCATGATAGAGTGTGTTGTTTATATTTCCAGGATTTGATTTGTATTTATTTGGGTGTTCATCGTTAAGCAATAAAACATGATAAAACAGATTAAATGCCGACCTAGACACAGTAAGGATATCTTCAAGGATGACTTCAGTATACTCACCTACTACGATGAATCTTTGTGCATACCTTGATCGCGGGGGTATATCCTGTTGTGGGACACGCTAGTATTTCAGAAAATAAAATTACCTTCACGTATCATACGGTAATGGTACTTGAAATGTTCATGCATTTTGTTTAAGTGGACAAACAATACTGGTAATCGTCTTGAACTGCTTTTCACTGAAAATTAAATAAAGAATTATCTAATAGTGTGAAACAGTTTGATTGTGCTGATATGATCTTCTTACCAGTGATTCTCACAAAAATAGAGTGTTTATTGTTTTTGTTATTTACTTGCTTTCAGAAAATACAAAAATCCAAAAATAGTGTCTTTTTATGTTTAAAATTCTTAACGTACGGAAAACTGTTATTCTTGGAGGAATTGGTACTGATAGGGGGAGACGGTGTTGGAAAGTGAGTTCAAAATTTTTAAATCAGACAGGTTCTTGTGTGTTGAACAAAAAGTTTTGCGTGTTGGTGATAGATTGAAAATGCTTAATCTGTGATACAGTTTAACATCTCTTGAAAAATAATAATTTATTTAACTTATGTTGAAAAATTCTTATGGTTTCTCGAGATGTTTGTTTTATAGTATACAGATTGAAGCAGTTTGTTGCTGAGAAGTTGCTGTGAAGTGTGAAGATGTGAGTTTGATTGGATGCATGGTAGAACCTCCTTTCTATATTGCAGACAAAGTTGAAGAGTTTGAAGATTGCTATTCAAATGCTGAACTGGAGTTTACTCAAGTGCTAACGTTTTGAAGATTTGGTGATTGGATGCATCAGCTTAGGGGGAGTCTGTTGCTGACAGAAGCTATTGAAGCTGAAGCTATCCAAAGACCAAAGACAGTGCAAGATTACGTGAAGATTGCAAGAAGACTGAAGACAAAAGACTGAAGACAAAGTTTTTATGAAGTTATTGTCAAGGGGGAGTTTGTTGGTGCATATTTGTGACAACAACTTAGATTTGGTCTTTGGATATCTTGTAATTAGTTAAACGATAAACGGTTAGCGGGTTTAGCTTTGTATTAGTGAAATAATAGAGTTTGGGCTAAACTAAACCCAGTTTGGGTCTAGGGAACGAATTGGGCTTGCCCAAGTAGTAAACCCTAGTCCAACTTGTAAACCTTGTGTTATATAAACAAGGTTAGACTTTAGGGTTTAGGTTAATCAGTTAATCAGCCAAAACAGTTGTGTGAGAGATAGAATTTCGTGAGAGCTAGTCTTGGACGAAATTAGGGTTGGTTAGGGTTTTAGATTGATTGTAATTCAGCTTGATTGAGAATCAATAGAAAACCCAGATTGAAAGTGAATTGCTGTTTCTGTTTCTACACGTTTCTGCTTATTCTGATCAAGAGAATTCCGCACTCTTGATTGGATTGACAATTCTGTGAAGATCCATACACATCAAGGGGACTTACAGTGAACCTTAAGTTGGCACGATGCGTAGGCAATGACCTTGTCATGTTGCATCAACACGCAACCAAGTTCTTGGATGGAAGCGTCGCAGTAAACCACAAATTCGTCTGTGCCTTCAGGCAAGGAGAGGATAGGCGCGCTACAAAGTCTGTCTTTTAAGTGCTGAAATGCGGACTCCTGTGCATCACCCCAACGATAGGTGACACTCTTCTGAGTTAGTGAAGTGAGAGGTTGCGCAATCTTTGATGAATCTTCTGTAATATCCGGCCAAACCCAAGAATTGGTTGATTTCTGTTGGTGTACGGGGTGCACGCCAGTTCTTGATCAAGTCAACCTTGGATGGATCCACATGAATCCCATCCTTTTTTACCACATGGCCTAGAAAGTGAACTTCGCGAAGCCAAAAGTCACATTTCGAAAACTTGGCATACAACCGCTCCTTTCGAAGAAGTTCCAGAATAAGTCATAGATGCTGCTCGTGTTCCTCCTGACTCTTCGAATAGATCAGGATATCGTCGATGAAAACTATAACAAACTTATCCAGGTAAGGTTTGCACACTCGGTTCATGAGGTCCATGAAGACCGCTGGTGCATTCGTTAATCCGAAAGGCATAACCAGAAACTCGTAATGGCCGTAACGAGTTCTGAATGCTGTTTTGGAGACGTCCTCCTCTCGGACTCTCAGCTGATGGTAGCCTGATCTTAGGTCAATCTTGGAATAGAAACTCGACCCTTGCAACTGGTCGAATAAGTCATCAATGCGTGGGAGAGGATAACGATTCTTCACGGTCACCTTGTTGAGCTCGCGGTAGTCAATACACATTCTGAAGGTACCGTCTTTCTTCTTTAGGAATAACACTGGAGCTCCCCAAGGCGAAGAGCTAGGACGTATGAAACCCTTTTCCAAGAGTTTTTGCAGTTGCGTGGACAGTTCTTCAAGTTCTGATGGAGCTAGACGATAAGGTGCTCGAGCTATGGGCGCTGCTCCAGCAGCTAGCTCGATTTGAAATTCAACTTGACGATGAAGCGGAAGACCGGGTAATTCCTCAGGAAATATCTCAGGAAAATCACGTACAATAGGTATGTCTTCTATCTTCCTTTCTTCCGAGGATGTATTAGAAACGAGGGCTAGAATAGCAGTGTGGCCCTTTCGCAACCACTTCTGGGCCTTATGGAAAGAGATGATGCCCACAACAGCACCACTCTTGTCGCGGCGAATTACGAGGGGTTCTTAACCAGAACGAGGGATGCGGACAATCTTCTCGTTGCAAAGAATTTCCGCTTGCTGATGAGATAACCAATCCATCCCAATAATGACGTTAAAACTACCCAGAACGATAGGAATAAGGTCGATAGAGAAAGTCTGACCAGCTAGGACAAGGCTACAGTCCTTAACTATGTGTGTGGCTTCAAGACTTTTACCGTTTTCTATTGCTACCGTGTGTTTGGTGTTCAGAAGCGTTGGAGTGCGCTTAAGCATTTGGATAACTTTTAAGGACACATAACTAGTATCGGCACCCGAATCAAATAAAACAGTAACAAAGAAGTCATCCAGAACAAACTTACCCATCACAACGTTGGGATCGTTCCTTGCATCACCCTGACCAATCACGAATGCACGACCTCGGGCGCCATTGCCATTATTGTTACCCCCGTTGTTGCCTCCATTGTTGCCTCCATTATTGTTCTCGTTTCCTTGGTTGCTGTTGTTCTAATTCTAGTTCAGCTGAGGATAGTTCCTCTTAAAGTGGCCTTCAGCACCACACTGAAAGCATCCTTTATTGGCCTGCTGTTGCTGCTGCTGGTGGTTCTGCGGAGCTTGTTGTTGTTGTTGGCGATTCTGATTTGCAGGACGTGGGCTCCTGCAATCCTTTGCTTCATGACCCAGCTTGTTACATCTCAGACAACGACCCTTATGGCACTACCCGCTGTGATGCTTGTTGCACCGGTTGCACTTGGGGTGGTTCCCTCGGTATCCACCCTGTCCTTGACTACCAGAGGATTGCTGACCTGGACTCTGGTGGTCATCAGTCTTTCGCTGCTGGGACTGAACTGAAGTAGAACCCTTGCCCGAATTTCCATCCCACTTGCGCTTATTATCACTGGGAGCATCAGAAGTAGTAGTAGCGCTAATACGCTTGGGCAGCTTGTTCTGCTCAACTTCCTGATCAGTGAGACGGTGAGCCAACCGAATGACTTGCTGAATGGTGCCAAGATTAGCTGAGGTCACGTGGCTTTGAATCTCTGGTACAAGACCCTTGAGGTACAGTTCAATACGTTTGATAGGAGGATCTGCCATAGTAGGACACAAGATGGCCAACTCGTTTGACCTCTTCGTATACGCCTCAATTTCCGACCCCATCATCTTTAAATTGAAAAATTCCACCTCTAGCTTGTGGATGTCGTCACGACTACAGTACTCTTCTTTGATCAGTTCTTTGAAGTCGTTCCATGGGGTGGCATTAGCAACCGCCAGCCCAAGCAGTTGAACCTGTGCTTTCCACCAGGTTAACGCAACACCTTCCAGCGTTCCAGTAGCAAATTTCACCCTACGATCTTCAGGGCATTCACACATCTCGAAAACAGACTCAAGCTTCTCGAACCAGTGAAGAAGGCCTACAGCTCCTTCTGTGCCGCTGAAAGTACTAGGTCGGCAGTCCATGAATGTTTTGAACGTGCACATAGGAGGCTGAGCATGTTGACCTGTGGCGCGAGAATAAAAGACAAGGTTAAGCACGAGGGTTGGTTTGCGAAGGAAGGATCTAAACGTCCTAGGATAGGTCGAAATAGCAGGTTATACCTCCTGCTGGAGCCGCTGCGAGTGCCTCAGCAACTCGTTCATTGATCAAAGCCGTCAACTGGGCTTGAGTTAGGTTGATACGTCCTCCGCGTCCGTTTACGATCTTCACAACGAAGCAAAGTAAGTGAGAAAAGTGTCGCGAAAGTGCGTAAGCGCGGGATGATAGAAGAGAGTAAGCACACAAGGTTCAAACAACAGTTATCACGTTAACTAATGCACAGTGTGAACTATCTAACCGACAATATAAACATAAATCATACCACCTATAGTGTCGAGTCTTGCACGTGGAGCGAAGCGTCGTTGTGGATCGTTGAGCACTGTACAGGTTATAGTCTGGTTTTGTCAAAAAGCTTTTCCTTTTTTAAAACCAAGTTCACTATAACCAATGGCTCTGATACCAATCTGTCACACCCCCAAAATCCACCATGCGGAGTATCACCGCTTGGAGGCGTGACATGACCAGGATCGAGCCACCAATCATATTGAACAACGTAATTAAGTAAATAAAACCAACCACAATACAATTGGTGAAAAAAAGCTAGTTAACCGAGTTCAAATTTAACAGCGGAAGCATTAAAGGTAAAACCCAAAACATAAGTTCCATAGTTCATAAGTTTAAAGTCCAAAACATGGGTTTAATAAGTTCATAAGGATTAAATGTTTAGTACGGAACATAACAATCCATATTCCACAACAACCTCCTCCTCGTGCAAGCTCCATAAGCATCTAGCGACCTGTAAGGCATGTAACAACGAGTCAACAACAAAGTTGAGTGAGTTCACGTTTGGTTGTTTAGTTTTAAGTTGTTTCCAAAAACGTGGTTTGTCTTTCGTTGGCATAATTGTCGTGGGGGTTACCCCATAGTTGAAAGTATGTTTAACTAGTTCCTTCTTTATTACCCAAACCATTTCCATGATCAGTAGGGGCTTCCCCATGTGAACCACTAGACCGTACCTTATCGACTACTAACGAAAATAAGTTGTGCCCTACATTAGTGTCTATCATCACTGACAGTTTGCCATAGTCCGTTAGTACACGCCTGTCCGACTGGCATGGTGTGAGGTTTGTTAAACCTAATAGCGCTATTAACTAATGACCCGCTCGCCATTGGCCTCGGCGATTAAGTCGATATAAAATGAGGGACTTCGTGATAGAGTTTTATCTAGTAAGTTTTAAGGGTGTTGTCCTACCCAAAGAGGACGAACGTACGTATTCTACCCAAGGAGAATACGCAGGATTAATATTGGCATCCTACCTATGGAGGATGGCCGTACACATCCTACCCAAGGAGGATATGTAGGTTTCGTTTTAATTCTTTAACCCATTCCCAACCACCGGGAATCCTATGCCTTAGAAAGTGTGTGAAGTCACCTTGGTTTGCTCGGTTAGATTAACTACTCAAATAATCAGGAAATCAAGCACGTCCTAATAAGGTACATATAACAATCAGTTTCTCATGCACAACACATATCCTACGCACGGTTTATTTACTCATTACTTCTATCACAAACCACACACTTCAAATGTCAAGTTATACTGTTAAGTTACATTATTTTATCCTAAAATAATATAACTATCTCATAAAATAAACAAGTATACACACAAGTGTTCTAGTATTAAGATATATATTCTAAATATATATATTTAACCATTTCATTCATTTATAAAATCAATCTCCGACACTTTGTATTTTTGTCACAAATATTATGGCGAAGTTTATATTTGAAACACAAGTTATAAAATATACTTGTAACACTTGTCTTAGAAAAATATTTTCTAAGTGTTGGGATTTTAGAAAATTTCGCCAGAGTTTCTTTTGTAAACGGAGGTGTCCATGCTTACTAATATATCATTTTCTTTTCAAAAATTCATTCAAACAATTCTCAATCAAAAATATACAACCTCTACTTACCGAACTTGCCAAAAACTAGCATAAACTATAAACTCATGAACTTGAAGATTTATAAAATCATGTAGTAACTTACTAGCATACTTAGTAAGTCTTGTTACCTTTTAAAATGTGATTAGTTCTTTACAAACTTTATTTTTAAAGAGTTTTAAGTGTTTACAACTTCCAACCATATTTTCTAAAAATATTTCTTTGTAAACTTTTCTTTTTATACAAGTGTTTCTACACTTGTTTATCCACCAAAAATGTGATTAGTTTTTGTAAGGTCCGATATTTAATGAAACTTATATTTTTCACTTGGTTCTTTTGAAAAACCACTCATGGATCTTTAGATCTACATGATTATCACCTACTTTGATCTTTATTTTTCAAGAAACCATTCACTCATTCAAGGTCATGGTTTATGTGTGGATGGTTCCATCATCCTACAACATTCTTACTTTCTCATCTTGCTAGATCATGTCTTTAATTATGATCTAGCAAGACTACATGATGATTCACATCATTTCTACTAACAAACAATGATCAACATGCATATCAACTAGTATTTATCATGATATCTTCATCTAGCAAGTTTATGTTCATGTCTTCCTCATAAGATTCATTAGTGTTCTTAATATTTTGATCATGATATATCATTAACCACTTAAATAACATGAAAAATGAAAGGATCTAAGTTCTTACCACTAGTTCAAGACTAGGGAAGTTCAAGTGAAGAAATGTGGTGGATAAAAGAAGATGAGAGTGGTCCTTCAACTTCCGCACACACCGAGCTTCGTTGTATGCACTATAACACCTATGTATGCCCTTAGATTGGTTGAAGATGATCAAGTGATGATGGTGGTGTGTGGTGTGGTGGTCGGCCGAACAAGGAAGAGATGGAGAGAAGAAAATGGTGTTGCGTTGTGAATGATGGAATTGATGGTGATCTTATGGTTAAATAAAAAGTTTTCCAATACCTCTTTGTCCATTAGGTCCAATGTCCCCTTAGTACATAGCAACCCAAATAAACTAATGAAGAAAATCAAAGTGGGGATCCCACTTCTAGAACCGGTTTTTTTTTTTTTTTGGGGGGGGGGGGTTGGTTTAGGTGGGATGCAACTAGATAGTTTGTGATCTTGGTTGGAATTCAAGAGTTTAGTTGGTGTTTATGTGTGTGGTGTAATATATAGTGTGTTAGGGTGTTCGGACCCATAACTAGTTTAGAAAAATAGAAACAATGCTTCTTGCATTATTCTGGTGTCTCGGGTAAAGTCCCGTTGTTCGGTTTGATACTGTCCCGTTAAATTGTTTAATTAATCCGTAAAGTGTCTTTTATATATATTTTTGTAACACTTTTAATTCCTAACATTTAGGAATGTATACAGAACTTATTTGACAACTTTTCTGCACAAGATTAGTATGTTAACAATCACATGTAAGTATGAGACATTAATCGAAAAGCAGTTAAGTAATTCCACACAGTCATCAAGCACTTTAATTAACATAAATAAATTGTACGGTTACATGATATTTTTAAGGGTTGTCACAAGGGGAGGGGGGGGGGGGGGTAAATTGCAATTATTTCCATGGAGGAGGTTAGAGTACTAATTGACTTAAACCCTAAGAGGTAAAATTGCAGTTTACTCTAAATTATATCATCAAAATAGATACCGCAAAAAAAGAAGTTCATTTTCCCTTAATGAAATTATAACAAAGCATTACTAGATTGTCTAGTCAAGGGTTAAGGGAAAATAAATAAAAAAACTAAAAACTCCGAGGTATTTGATTAAGGATTATGGTTTCGGTAAATATGGGTTTGGGTAATCAGGTCCGAAATCACCTACCCATAAACTATATTTTATTCAATCCCATACCTCCCATAAAATATATTTTATTCGATCCCATACCTGAATACCTATCTGGAAGTTTCGGTTATTCCCATCGAACTCATATTTGCTTTTTTTTTTCCTTTTTTTTTATTTGTCATCTCTAGGAATGAGTAAAACTCCACATGTTAAAAGCACCCCGGAGTGACCCTGGTGGACATTAAACTTTAACATTTGGCATTTTGGTTTATGATGTCAATCTCTCATAATCCTTTTAACATAAGTTATAGATTATAAAATTTTTAACATGATTATAAAAATCCTGAGTAGATACCGATTAATCCCGATTAATTCCTGATAAATCCTGATAGCGACTAAGGATTACTACAACACTGATTTTTAATACGAAAAGGATTTAACAACTGAATATAGAGTCGACACAGATTAATGCTTTTAGTAGTATTTACTCGATCAAACTTCTATTTGGCGATTACAACCGCACGCTGTAGCCATATAGAATGTCCAAGACGGCAAGATGGTAAGCTACAATACCATCAGGTATCAGAAGAACCTTAAATTAAACAAAACCTTAAACCTTCTATAAACTACATATAATCTTAGATTGTAAAACTTACTACTAGTTTCAAGCAAACTAAACAAAACCTTAAACCTTCTATAGAATTAACTAAAGCATCATAACGAGTTAATGACCCATATCCAACCCATAAAGATTTTTAAAAACTCGAATATCATAATTATATATATATATATATATAATATAAAAGTTCAGTTTAAAGATCAGGTTACGCGTCACTACATTTGGTTTTCGAGTCAACCATTGACCGCTCTGTGGTCTGCTTGGCCGCCATCCAAGCTTGCAACGTTTCTTCTATCACAGGCTCAGGCAACAAACCTTTCGACTTCATTTCTACTTGATACTTATACGCCTCCTCCAACTTCCCGTTCAAAAAAAGCCCGTTTACCAACGCCACATATGAACTCCTATCATGGTCTAGCCCGCTACTAATCATCTCGTTCCATAGCTTCCACACTTCCTCAAACCTACCCCATCGACACAACTTTCTGATCAACAACGCGTATGTATCATGATCCATACAACATCCCATTTCATTCATCTTTTGCAAGATCGACAACGCTTCTTTAGACGTTCTTGACGCACGAAAAAAAGCTTGGTATGTTTGAACTGTAGGCACCAACTTTCTTTGCAGCATTTCATCGAACAACTTATATGCGTCCGAAGTTTTTCCCTTTTTACAAAACGGCATGATCATAGAGTTGTAAGTAATCGCATTCGGACGAATCCCGTTTTCTTTCATTTCGTTCATCAGCTCACGCGCGTCTTTTTCAAGCCCGGATTTCGAAAACGCGTGAATCACACCGTTATATATCCGTATATCCGGATTGACACCCGACGCTTTCAACTCGTTGAAAATCTTGATCACTTCTTTCGTCTCGTTGCATTTCGAATAGCACGTTATGATCGTCGAATACGATATAACATCACGCGGGATCCTTTCGTTACACATCTCCCACCATATCCTCCGCCCCTCGCGCGGACTACACACCACGTTACACCATCCGTTAAGAATAATGTTAAAACTTTTAGTCGTTAACGGGTAAACATCTTTGTTACCCTTCATCAAACCCTCCGCTTCTTTAACGTTTTTGCATCGACAAAGCGCTATCAAAAGATCATGAAACTCATGAACACCAGCTTGCAGATTAAACCGATTAAACGCGTTAAACGTCTTGACAGCCTTATCCACATCATGAACAGCGGAATACTTTCGGATCATGATCAACAATGTCTGTTGACTCACCATTGACTTCTCGCTTTTATTCATCTCATTAACCAAAGCCCACGCGGCATTGAACCGTCTCATTTTACCCAATATCGCGATCACGCAATGGTACTGGCGTAACGAATGCGTGTAACCCGGTTGTTTCCCGGCCCACCGAAAGAACGTAAACGCCGCTTTCCAATCGTTCCTAACCCGCGAAAGAATTTCGGTTACCAGTTCTGGTGAAACCGATGCATTACATTGTTCAAGATTGTTCCTCACAGCTGCATAATCTCGACCTGGTGGCCCGATTATGTTCATTATCAATCCAACCCCTCTTTCAAGTTCAATTTTTTCGACAGAATCTTTAACTAAACCTAGGGTTTCAGTACAGTTTCTAAATTCAATTTCATCATGTTCATAAGGTCCTAAAGTTGAGGAACAGAAAAATAGTGGGGAATTAACGGGTTTAATTGGGTGATTGAACATGGGTTTTGACGGATTAACATGTTGAAATGGAACTATTGTTTCATAAGTTCTTGAAAGCAATGATAATGAACGGTGGATGTTTTTGTACTTATACATGGTTAATGTAACCCTAATTGATTTCTGGAACAGAAAATTGAGGGTGGTTATGTGAAGGATGATTGGGTGAAGTGGGTTTGAGTCGAAGGAAGCAATATGCGTACATGAGCAGAAGCAGAGTTAGTAAAAAGAAAGAGAAACAACACATACCTACAAGGTGTTCGATAAAATGCGTCAGAGAGTTCACCGTTGAAGCATGTTTTGTTGTTTTATAAAACCTTCGGTTTTTCCACAAGGGTTTAAGGCTTTATATTACTTTTTTTTAGGGTTTAAGGCTTTAAGTTACCTTTTTTATTAAATCAAAATTTTGGATTTGATCTTTTTTATGTATTAAATTTAGGCAAATTGGATTATAATAATTCAAACTAGTACCTATCGAGTGTTGGCCAATAATAAACCGTATTAATAGTTTTCCCACCAATAATCCCAACTTTAAATTCTGTTACCAAGGGCTAGGCTGTCTAAAAAGCTCGTGTCTTAGAGCTCACTCGGATTTAAGCTTGAAAAAAGTCGCTTGATCCGGCTCAGTTTGGTTTGAATTATTTTACCTTTTAATATATTTTATTTTTATATACATTTAATATATTATAAAAAATTGGTTATTATTTGCGGGTATTTATATATTTAGTTGGATATCAATGGTATATTTGGGGGGTGATTAGCATGCTAATGAACTTATATTGTAAATCGTTGAAATTTGAAACTTATTTCGTATTTGGTTGAGCTTGATTTTGGCTTGTAGAACATAATTTGGATATGTTTTTAAAACTATTTATTGATATTTTAGACTGTTGTGTTTTTAAAAGTTAATATATTAAATTTTCTTTAAATTCATGCTTAACCAAGCCAGCTTGGTTTAAAACCAAGCCGAGCTTGAACTTAGATTTTTAGCTCGGTTTCAATACTAAGACCATGTGTAGTGGTAATGTGGTATAATGCCCCCACCATGGGGCATTATCCGACACGTGACGTCCTAGTCAGCGATGAGGCATTATAGCAAAAGTGACGTAGTGGGGCATTATGCCAATAACCCCCATTCAATCATTTCACAATTATTTTTTTTAACTTAAAACATAAAAAACTTCATTAATTTAAAAATAAAATTACATTACTTGAAATAAAAATAAAAAAAACTGAAAAAAAAAACTGAAAATAAAAAAAAAACAGAAAAATAAAAAAACAGAAAATAAAAAAAAAAACAGAAAAAATAAACTTAAAAAAAATAACATGATCTAGAGTCCATATTTTTCTCTAATTTTTTGGCGACGCATTTGCGCAAGGATCAACGCATCGCCTTGTAGGTGGTCGATAGGTTTGGACAAAAACTCAATGTCCTTTTCCATTTGCCTCGCCTCTTGCATCTCGTTAAATTTTTTTGGTTTCGGCCACTCGTTCCTTCATAATCTCATAACGTTGGTGGCCGAGGTCGCGAATGTCTTGGAGACGACGGTTCATCTCCTCGAAATCTTCCTTTAACTCGAGATCGGAAGACGACTCGACCGTTTTTTCCCGGTTCCCTTTCTTCTACCGGTGGGTCGGACCAACTCTTCTTGAATTCCCTCGTCAACGTCCACCGCCTCATTTAAATCAACATTGCGGGCATCCGATGTCGGAGTTGACGGGTCAACGGAGGATGATGTTTTTGACCTTTTAGCCCGACGTCTACTACTAGACGTCATTGGATTAACTACCGCCCACTTTGGACTTTTTCGTAGTAGCTCCCAACACTTATAGTACGTGAAAGGACATTTTGTCCTCTCGAACTCCTCCAAAGTCTTCGTTAAAACCCCGACGTCACCTTCACCGCTCGGGCGATTATCGTAGTTTCGTTGGAAGACTTCTTGGAACGCATGACACTTGTTGTTGATGTCGGTCCATTTGCTAGAAATTGAATCTTGGTCCCGATGTTCGCCTTGACCCCACGTGCTAAAGAATAGTGCACGAATCCTATCCCAAAAAACCGGGCCCGTTTGAAAGTTTGCTACAAAAAAAAAAAAAAAAATTATAAGTTGTATGTTAAAACATAAAGTAACAAAATAAGTAAAATAATATATATATAAAGTGGTTACCGGTATCTTCGTCCTCCGAAATGTCGAGCCACGCCCGAGTCAACGTGAATTCCTCTTCCTTCGTCCATTTAATGATATTTTTTGTATGCCGTGGTGCGTCTTTTTCCTTCTTCTTATGCGACCTTTTGCCGCGTTTCGATGTTTCTTGCACCGGTTCGGGTTGTGTCTCCGGCACGACTTCCACATCAGGTTCGGCTTCGGGTTGTGCCGGTTGAGACCCGTCGGCTTGACCATAGCCGAAAGTGGGAGGAACAAACGGAGGGGCGCCACTCAAGTAAGCCGCGTAAGTTAAAAAGCTCGGGTCCATGTCTTGAAGGTTATACGGGGTTTGCGGTTGGGTTGTGTTCGGGTTCGTGGGTCTTGCGGGGACACCAAAAGGGGGGCGGTATGGATGCATGATTGTATAAAAATTAGAAGAAAGTGGGTTTTTTTTATAAAAATTAGAAGAAAGTGGGAGAGAAAGTGGGTTTTTTATAAAAAAAAGGTGAGAATGTGGGGTATATATTTATAGTGGGAATATTTTAAATTAAAAAAATAAAAAAATTAACTAATATGACCGTTGTCAACGGTCAAAAAAGTGGGCCCCCTCTCATTTTAAGCGTTTTAATTAAAACGCCGGGCGAATTTTTTTTGGAAAATAACGCCCTATAACGCCGGGTGTAATGGCATATGGGGCGTTATAGGGCGTTTTAATTGAAATTTTTTTAAAAAACACGCCCCAGTACGGGCGGTCTAAGCCGAGCTGGTTCGGTTATTATTGAGATAAAATATGAATAAAATTAGAGAATTAGGGTGTTCATGGTTAAGTAAGTTAAGTCGGTTTTTATGAAATTGTGGGCTGAACGCTAACTACGATTTTAAAGAATGATAAAATTTTGGGCTCAAACTAGTCAAATTAACGAACTTGTCTCCCTTTAACGGTTCTAACAAGCAGAGACTATCGAAATGGTTGAATTGTGCGTTGTCGAATGAACCATTAAAGCATTCAGCATCAGTTGTGACAAATTATTTAGGGAATTTGTTCAATAAAATGGTTTTGCTCATATAAAGGTTTTGAAAGACATGATATCAATCGATCTCGATACCTTGTTAGGATTCTGATTCGGATGTGAAGTTATTTTAAAGGTTATGTAATGTGTTAATATATTTGGTTTCTACGCGAGCAAATAGGCAAGTGACCACTTATGGGGTGTAGTAGCGGGGGTATCACCAAATACTATACCCGTCTGAACCCACAACTGTTTTTTATAGTTAAAACCAAGACTCGGTTAAAACCACGAAACAATCATACAAATAGTGTTTTAGTTTACATTCGTATCGAATAGAACACACCAATACAAATGAAACCATCTGCAGCTTAAAGTGAAAAATTAACTTGACTAGGTTCCCATATCTTCTAGAGACCCGGGTTCGAATCCTGTGGCCGGTGTAATACCACACAGGCTCTTCGATCTCGGTGGGGATTCACCGCCATGCAGCCATGGGGCTAGGCTAGCTGCGGAGTTGTAATACTCCGGCGGATGGGAGGTCCGTGCAAATACCTACCCCCCCCCCCCCCCCCCCCCCACACACACACACACACATTATCTTCTAGGAACAAAACAATAAAAAACTGATGACGAATAGAATGTTTTCTGGTAACCTTAGAGCATCTACCGACTTGCTGATCTGGCAACAACCCACCGGGAACCAGTTTCACACATGATACAATTAATTATGTAGTAGAGGCAGTGGTGGCGTTGGTGGTGGTTAGATGGCTGCTGACACTGCTTCGATTGCACTGCCTAACGGCCATGCAGCTTCAACCAGTGAATTTTGGTACTCAACTTGTTTCACGAGTGTAATATGTTTCCGCGGTTTCAGGTCTGTTCAAACAACACAAAATATAAAAATTCCCTTTTTTGCTCTTTAAGTTAACAAAAAAGATGAAAATACCCCTGACTAAACAGAGAACAATGGATGAAGTTAACGAGCTGGATGAAAATGGCAAAGATTTCAAACCTTTTGGATCCAGATGCGGAAAAGTAAAACTTTGGACGCAATATCCCAAAGCTGGCCAAACCTCATGGACGAAAATGACTTTTTACTCTTTATAATTTAACAAAAAGTAGATAAAAAGCAGCAGGTCAACCTGACCCTTTTGACCCATATTAAAAACAACTCGTTTCAACTTTCAATCTGAACTCATTTTGACCCGTTAGCCCATCGATCTTGCCAAATAGGATAGAAGGTACAACTTACCAAAACCATCTACAAGCAGAGTGTATTGATACACAAGATCCATGCATAAATAGGGTAGGTTAGCGGGGTCCACATCAGGATATTTAGATTTTGCATCTTCAAGTGTTGTTCGACAAGCACGCTGAGCCGCCACCTGGAAATCTTGCGGACGAGCTTTGGCAACAGGTTTACTTCCATTAATAAAACCGACCTATATATGTAAAAAAACATGTCATAATAGTTAAGGCTGTAAAATCGTGTCTTATCGGGTTTAACACGTCTCTAACAACACGTGTAACACAAGTATTAAACTTGAACACAACTCGTTTAACTACTTTATATATCATGTTTATAACACAGTTTTACGTTTTATGTACCAAGAAGAAGAAATGATGGATCCTAACCTCATAATTATATTTATTTTTAAAAAGTAAAAAAATCATGTAGTGTACTTTTCAGTAAACAGGTCTAATCGTGTCTTATACAGATATCTATTGCCAGCCCTAAAATAGTAATAGTGATAGTAGCAGTAGCACTAACAGTAGTAGTAATAATACCTCAGCAGCTCGATCGAAGAAAAAAGAAGCGACATACAAACGCTTTTGACCATCACCGCCACCACCATTCCATACGCCACCAAAAGTGCATTTCGAGTGTGTGCAAGTTGTATTATTTACTTTTAGAGCTTTTAAGACTTCTTTTCTGCACTTGTTCATGCTTGAACCAGACGAAGGTGCGGAAACTTGGTAATCAATTCCTCCATACGTATAAACCCCTAAAAAGTAATACATTATAAGTTTATAACCACTTTTAATCGTATACCAGACAGACCAAACGTTAAATGACGGTAACGCTAACCATTATAACCAGCCAAGATGCATGGGCTGTGAGCGTCTTTTGCAATACCGAGGATCTCAGCTCGAGCGGCTAATAATCCATAGTTCAAATAACTGCAATAATAAATAATAGAGTAAATGCCATTTTCGTCCCTGAGGTTTGACTAGTTTTGCGGCTTTCGTCCAAAGGTTTGTTTTTCCGCATCTGGATCCAAAAGGTTTGAAATCTTGCCATTTTCATCCGGCTTGTTAACTCCATCCATTTTTCTCCGTTAAGTCAGGGGCATTTCCGTCTTTTTTGTTAACTTAAAGGGCAATTCGGTCTTTTTCACTTTATGTAAAAAGACCGAATACCCCAAATTGCCTTTTAAGTTAACAACAAAGACAGAAGTACCCTGACTTAGTGGAGAAAAAATGGATGGAGTTAACGAGCCAGATGAAAATGGCAAGATTTCAAACCTTTTGGATCCAGAGGCGAAAAACAAACCTTTGAACGAAAGTCGCAAAACTGGCCAAACCTCATGGACGAAAATGACATTTTACTCTAAAAAATAATAATATTACAAGATCCAATTTGATTGTAATACCTGTGAACATAAAGGTAATATTTGGTTCCCTTGAGAAACATTTCTTTCACATAAAGATCCTCTCCTTTTGTTGTCTTTGGAGCCTTCGCCGCATCTGTTTCTGAAATAGCATACGCCATTTGTACTGATCCGCCACCAAGATCAACTACGCCAACAGTGCTTGAATAGTTCTTGCCTAGATTTTTTAACAGATAATTTATCGTCACCTGTAGGCATTCAAAGATTCTAATAAGCAAAGCAAGTTTACGATATGATAAGGAAAATCGTCTGCTGACATTTTTTGCTAAACTTTTTACATATTTTTTGAAGAGTAAAGTACACGAATGGTCCCTGTGGTTAACCAAAATTTTGGACTTCGTCTATGGTTTTTCAAAAGTACACGGATGGTCCCTGTGGTTTGCACTTTGTAACGCATTTAGTCCCTAGCTAACAGATCTGAAGGTTTTAGTAGGTCCAAGTTAGGGACGAAATGTGTTACAAAGTGCAAACCACAGGGACCATCCATGTACTTTTGGCAAAAGTTGGGGACTAAATGGGTACAAAGTACAAACTACAGGAACCATCCGTGTACTTTTGGCAAAAGTTGGGGACTAAATGCGTTAGAAAGTGCAAACCACATGGACCATCGATGTACTTTTGGAAAAAAGTTGGGGACTAAATGCGTTACAAAGTGCAAACACCAGAGGGACCATCCATGTACCTTTGGCAAAAGTGGGGACTAAATGCGTTAGAAAGTGCAAATCATAGGGACCATCGATGTACTTTTGGAAAAAAGTTATGGACTAAATGCGTTACAAAGTGCAAACCACAGGGTCCATCCGTGTACTTTTGGAAAACTAGGGACCATATCCAAAATTTTGGTTAACCACAGAGGACCATCCGTGTACTTTACGAATAAGTTCAACGCGTATGCTAAAACATATACATTTTGGAGGATGTAAGTAAGTAGCTTACCCATTGGTAAGCGCCTTCTTGAGTTCCATCCAAAACCGTAACCCAATCATCATTTGTCTCAAGGCTGCTCTTAGCTTTTAGAAGATCTTTCACCTATATAAACATAAACCGTACTTAAAAATTATCCACAATAACTATCGATTTTAGTCGCAAGAGGGTTGCATTGTATGTACAGCTTGCAAAATTCTTTCAGATGTATCTCCTCCCAACTGTCTCAGACCCGCAGTTGCCTACATATAGATGCGCAATTTAGACGTATGATTTATAAAGCTCTAGCAAAATACAGAAGTGTTAGTACTTATTAGCCGTCTGTATAAATCACTAACCCCGACTTTAACTGGTGTGTTTTTGCGCATATCTTGTGGAACAACCTTTTCGGCTTTTTCTAATAATGGTAGAAGAGAATTTGCAGCCTCCTTCGGGTTGGCTGCATATGCACTCAAACCTGGTTTCAACTACAATAAAGAAGTATCATTTGAAATATCAATATATCATAGATCTCTTCCAACGGAAACTATCCTACATCGACTGTGGACAGAAGAGATACTATGCTCATAAAGAATGCTCCATCTCAAATACCGTCAATGAGATCGGCTAGCTAAGAGTTTGAATCCAGCCAAACTTAAAATGACCCAAGCCTAAAAGTAAGTTTTCTAATAAACGAGCCTGAGCTGCACTTATCGAGCTGACTTGTGACCGTAAATGAGCCTATTATTTAATGGGTCAAGTTATTCTACAAAGTCTTCTAATTGTAAGAAGGATTTATAGAGTGACAAGTGTCTAATAACCTAAAACTAAACCCACTAGATCACCACCAAAAACCTAAACACCCACCCCCCCCCCCCCCCCCCCCCCCCGGGAAAAAAAAAAAAAAACTATACCTCACAAAAAAACCCCCAAAAAACCTAAGGTTTTTTTTAGGGTGGGTGATGTGTGGGGGGGGGGGGGTTTAGGTTTTTGGTGGTGGTAGATGTTTAAGGTTTTTTTTTTTTTTTTTTTTTTTTTTTTTTTTTTTTGTAGTGGGTTTTTTTTGTGTAGTGGGTTTTTTTAGGTTATTGGACACTTGTCACTCTATAAATCCTTTTTACACTTCTTACAATTAGGATCCTTTGTATTTGATCCTAATCCATTATTTAATATATTAAATATATATTTACATGATAATTATTATACCTAAAATTGAGTGTTGTAAAAATCGGCCTAGGCGGCCGATTAATTGGCGCCTAGGTGCAAATCGGAAGTCAACCACCTCGTTTTTGACCTAATTGGTCAAAAATCGGTCAAAGGGAGTAAAATTTGGTCAAAATTGGGTCAATAACTCAATATCACTCAGAATTGGTCAAAATTGGGTCAATGCAAGTCAAAATCAGTCAAATTTCGGTCAAAACTGGTCAAAACATGTTATGCTTTGATTTTTTAAGTGAGGCGGTACCCTACCACCTATCGAGTTTACAACCTTGATAAAAATATATATCGAGCCGAGCTCAAGCTTTATAAACAAGCTTGAGCTCTAAACAAGCCGAGCTCAAGCTCTCATAAGCCAAACAAGCCAAACTCGAGCCAAACTTGTTAATAAAATCCGAAACAATTATGCGTTAAAAGAAAATGGGACCGTGAAGTACCTGCTCAAAAAGCTCAAGTTCATTGCCAATGTGCACAAGTTCCAAATTCTGATCAAAACAGAACACATGAACTCTACTCCCCGAACTACCCGCATCGAATATCACAGCATACTTATCCGATGATGACGACTCAGTCTGCACTACGTAAAGCTTGCGGCTGGTTGATAAAACGACATCGTTGGGAGAACTCACAAGAAACAAAACGAATGAGACGAGTAATAAAGGTAGCGAAATGACTAAAATAACCCTCCGGTAGCTAATGATTTTGTCGGAGAGAGAGTCGTTGTTCTGCATTTTGTCGAGTTAAGGCTGTGGGGAGTGGGGCGTTTTATGGGGCGGGAATGCCAGGCAACGCTGGCTAACAAGAAACGAGAAGTAACCGAATTTAAAAGTTCATGAAATAATGGAACATTGATCGGACAAAAGATTCCCTTTTTTATCACGTTAACCACGTTTGTTATTTTTTTCTTTCTTTTTAGAGGTAGGTTTGCATTATTATTATTATTGTTGTTGTTGTTGATTTATTTATTTATTTATTTTTGAATTATTGGTTGTATTAGTATTTATAGAATATATTGTGAAGATATTGCATTGAGCTGTAAATTAGCTAGATGATAGGAAAATCACACTTTGTAATTATCTATATATTGTGTCGATAGAGAGACAGGAAGGCACAGAAACAGTTTACCAAAACCATTATGGTATCAAGCCTCTCTCTCTAAAAAAAAAAAAAAAAATCGATCCTGCAAACCCTTCTTCTTCTCCTCTTCAGCCTCATCACCTGCAAATACCCCCTCTCTATCTATTTTTTTTTCTCTTTTTTGCTCTCATGGACCCTGCAAAACACCCTGCCATAACAGTTTCAAACATCAAAACTTTCATACCTATCACCCTTGAAATGGAAACAAGCCAGTATTCATCATGGGCTGAACTTTTTAAAATTCATTGCCGAGCGTATCAGGTCATCGATCACCTATCTCCACGAAAGAAAGATCCCTCAACCGCTGCCTCAAAAGAATCCGACAAGGACAAACAGTCCGTTGCCCAACCAGATGATGAGTGGAACCGTCTCGATGCCATAGTCCTTCAATGGATCTATGGCACCATATCTAATGATCTTTTATGCACCATTATCCGGCCCGATTCAAACGCTTGTTATGCTTGGACTGCTTTGAAAAACATCTTTCACGATAATCAAGCGACAAGGGCAGTACTGTTGCAAAAGAAGTTTGCAAATATCAGGCTTGAATCTTTTCAATCCATGTCCGCCTACTGCCAGGAAGTAAAGGTAATTTCGGATCAATTAGCTAACGTTGGCTCACCCGTCAACGAACACTCCCTAGTGATTCAATTACTTTCCGGTTTAAATGAAGCCTATGGTGGCGTTGCCTCAATACTTCAGAACACAAAACCTTTACCCACTTTCTATGAGGCTCGTTCTCAATTAATTCTCGAAGAGACTACCAAGGCAAACCGGGTCGCCAACGAAACCGCCCTACACACATCTCATCAGCCAAGCAACCCTCCTCCAACCCCAACCCCAACCCAAACCACAAATCATGCTCCTAATCGAAATAGTCGAGGTCGTGGCCGTGGTCGTGGCCGCGGACGTGGCAGAAGTCACACACCAACCTGGTCAGGGCAACAATGGAATGGGTACCCTTGGACAGCCCAGCCTTCGGCCCACACAAACCGTCCACCATCATGGGCCAACCCCAATGCTTACTATTGGGCTACACCCCCTTGTCCGTACCCCACTGTCCCACCATCAAGGCCCGTTAACAGCAACCCACAACAAGGCATTCTGGGCCCTCGACCTCAGCAAGCATACACTGCATCTGAAGCAAGCTACACTCCAACGGAGCTTGATCAAGCTTTCAATGCCTTCTCCCTTCATCCTCCAGATCATTCCTGGTACATGGATACGGGTGCTACAGGTATAATGACTCATAACCCTAGTAATCTCACGTCTTGTGTTAATAAGGTTTATGCTCGAAACATTACAGTCGGTGATGGCACTAATATTCCAGTCTATGCCATTGGAAACCACACCCTCCCACAACCTTTTCCAAAGTTCAAATTAAATAATATTCTTTTTGCACCCAAACTTGTTAAAAATTTGATTTCGGTACGTCGTTTCACCACCGACAACAATGTTTCCATCGAATTTGATCCATTTGGTTTTGTTGTGAAGGATCTCCACACCCGGAAGCACCTTCTTCGATGTGATAGCTCTGGTGACCTCTACCCGCTCACTCTTCCTTCACGCCATCATGTCTCTCATGCTCCCGTTTCTACGTTTTTAGCCGTGTCTCAAGATACTTGGCACCGCCGTCTTGGGCACCCCGGAATAAACATTTTACGTTGTTTAAAACCATGTTTGTCTTCTATTTCCAATGATGTTAAACATTCTACCATTTGTGAACCTTGTGTGTTTGGAAAACAAGTTAAATTCCCTTTTCATGTTTCTACTACATGCACTTACTTACCTTTTGACATAGTACATAGTGATTTGTGGACATCCCCAATTCTCTCTTCAACCGGGTGTCGTTATTATGTTTTATTTCTAGACGACAAAACAAATTTTTTATGGACTTATGCTTTAGCTTCAAAATCTCAAGTTTACCCTAAATTTCTTGAATTTCATAAATTAATTACAACCCAATTTCACACATCTATTAAAAGTTTCCAATGCGATAATGGTCGTGAATACAACAACACATCTTTCCACAACTTTTGTGCATCCAACGGAATGACGTTCCGTTTCTCTTGTCCATACACATCTTCACAAAACGGTAAGGCGGAACGCAAGATACGGTCAATCAACAATATTATGCGTACCATTCTATCTCACTCTTCTGTTCCGCACAATTTTTGGCATCATGCCCTTGACCATGCCACCTACTTACTCAATATCTTACCCACCAAAGTTTTAAATAACTCAACACCCACATATTGCCTCTACAACCGACACCCTAGATACGATCATTTACGCACATTTGGGTGTCTTTGTTACCCGCTTATACCCTCTACTTCAATTCATAAACTCGCCGACCGATCAACGCCATGCGTTTTCCTTGGTTATCCATCCAATCATCGGGGATATAAATGCTATAATATCAAAACAAAAAATACCATAATATCCCGGGATGTGGTTTTTGACGAAAATACTTTTCCATTCAAAACACCCTCCCCTACAATTCCTTCCTACGATTTCCTAACCACCTCCCCAAATCCTTATCTTTGGTCCTCCACAAGTACCACTACCACACACACCGACCCACCCACTATACATAGCCCTTCCATACCCGAACCCAATATACCAGCCCCCACCTCTCCTTTACCCACTGCCATGCAAAATCACACACCACCAACCTCCCCATTAAATGTTTCCATGCAAACTACTACCCCACCACAATCCCCTCCCACTCACATAAACATTTCACCTCCCCACACACATTCTGTTCCCCCCACTAATTCTCATATTTCAATCCAAACTATTCCCACCCAATCTCATTTCGAACAACATTCCAATCGTCCCACCTCCACTGATGCACCAACACCCGCCACTCAACCTCGAACAATCACCACCAGATCAATGTCGGGTATCTTTAAACCCAAACAACACTTCAATCTTAACTCCTCCACCTCTACATCTATCTCTCCTTTACCTAAATCCCCCTCCGAAGCCCTCTCCAATCCTGACTGGAAAAGTGCCATGCTTGACGAATATCGAGCCCTTATTGATAACAAGACTTGGGAGCTAGTACCAAAGCAACCCGAGATGAACATAGTTCGAAGCATGTGGATTTTCCGGCACAAAAAGAAAGCGGATGGAACACTTGAACGGTATAAAGCTCGCCTTGTTTGCGATGGCCGTTCTCAACAGATTGGTGTCGACTGTGGGGAGACGTTTAGCCCGGTTGTTAAACCGGCAACGATTCGAACCGTTCTCTCCCTTGCGCTATCTAACAAATGGCCAATACATCAACTGGACGTCAAAAATGCATTTCTTCATGGCCATCTTGATGAAACCGTTTTCATGTACCAACCTGTCGGTTTTCGGGACTCAAACTATCCAGATTATGTGTGCAAACTCAAAAAGTCTCTATATGGGCTTAAGCAAGCACCAAGGGCGTGGTACCAACGCTTTGCCGATTACGTTTCTAAAATGGGTTTTCGACATAGTCAATGTGACCACTCTTTATTCATCTTCAAAGAAAGTAATCACATAGCCTTTATCTTATTATATGTGGATGATATTCTGTTGATTACCTCCTCCGACACATTACGTGAACGATTCATGGTTCTTCTTTCAAAGGAATTCTCCATGACAGATCTCGGGCCACTTAGTTATTTTCTTGGAATCTCCGTCACTCGTAACAACAATTCTCTGTTCCTATCACAAGAGAAGTATGCTAAGGAGATTCTTGAACGAGCCGGTCTAGCGGATTGCAACCCGACTGCTACCCCGGTCGACACACAACAAAAGTTGAGTAGCGCCTCCGGCACACCTTTAGAAAACATAACGGAGTATCGAAGTCTTGCGGGTGCCTTGCAATACCTCACCTTTACGCGACCCGACATCTCATACGCTGTTCAACAAATATGTCTTCATATGCATGCTCCCATGTCTACTCATATGCATGCTTTGAAAAGAATTCTGAGATACATAAAGGGAACCATAAATTTTGGCTTGCACCTTCAGCCGTCTTCGACCACCTCTCTCACCGCTTACACAGACGCGGATTGGGGAGGCTGCCCCGACACCCGCCGATCAACATCGGGTTATTGTGTTTACATAGGTGACAACCTGCTCTCTTGGTCTTCCAAACGCCAACCCACTCTATCTCGCTCAAGTGCCGAAGCAGAGTATCGTGGTGTAGCAAATGTTGTTTCCGAGGTTTGTTGGCTGCGAAATTTACTTCTTGAGCTTCAACATCCACCCAAACAAGCAACTTTGGTTTATTGTGATAACGTAAGTGCTATTTATCTAACTGGTAACCCGGTCCAGCACCAAAGAACGAAACACATTGAAATGGACATCCACTTCGTTCGCGAGAAGGTCGCCAAAGGTGAGGTGCGGGTTCTACATGTTCCGTCGAGGTATCAAATAGCCGACATCTTCACCAAAGGTTTACCCAAAGTTCTCTTCGATGACTTCCGATCCAGCCTCAACATCCGTGAACCTCCCGTTTCGACTGCGGGGGAGTATTAGTATTTATAGAATATATTGTGAAGATATTGCATTGAGCTGTAAATTAGCTAGATGATAGGAAAATCACACTTTGTAATTATCTATATATTGTGTCGATAGAGAGACAGGAAGGCACAGAAACAGTTTACCAAAACCATTAGGTTGTATCAGAAGTTTACAAGACATCGTAGGTCCAAATGTTCTCTATAATTAATTAGTTTATTAGAATTAGAAATAAGAACGAAAACAATAAAATATTGAGTTAATTACACGGATGTTTGCTTTGTCTTGGTAAAAAATATGGATTTCGTTTATTTTTTTTGAACGGCCAACAAACTCAATCCCGAGCACTCTTGGGGCACCCACTAGACAAACGGAGTACTCCGAGAGTAACCCGAGTCCACCACCAATTCCGGGGAAAACCCGGTAACCCACCCGCCCGTAGGCACAACGGTGAAATTACCGGTAAAACCCGTTTGGCTCAAGGATCCAACCCAGATTTCCCTGGGTCTCCTATCATTGTTATGAGGTTTAAAATTACCGATATAGTAACCAATTTTATTTTTCTTTTCTTCTATGGTGTAAAAAGAGTTTAGTTTTTTATGTTAAACACATATAAACTAAGTCCTTTTAGCGTTTAAAAATATAAATAAAAATTTAAAACTCTAACCCACCCCATCTAACCTTCTGTTCTCTCTCGCCAAATCTAGATAACATACTGAAAGGGACTTCTCAGCTGTTTCCTTTTTTAATTCATCAATAATTTAAAAGATATATTATTTTAAAATTTCAAATTAATCATGTTTTTCGTTTTTATATAATATAATATAATATAATATAATATAATATAATATAATATAATATAATATAATATAATATAATATAATATAATATAATATAATATAATATAATATAATATAATATAATATAATATAATATAATATAATATAATATAATAATATCTATCTAATAGACATGTCCAAATATTTTTTTAAACGGCGAATGAATTTTTCAAATAGGCTACCGGAGAAATTCCTAATATTGGGATACACTCGCTTACGAACTGGGGAAACCCTCACCTAGGAATGAAGTCCGTGAACACTCGCCCGAGAGCACAACAGTGTGGTGAGGTAAAACCCGTTCAGTTTAAGCATCGAACTAACAATCTTGCCTACTCGTCTAGTCTCCCATTATCACCCAGCGTTGGTCCAATTATTCTCTTTGACGAATTGGTGAGATATTGGATGGTATTATAATAATAAAGTATATTATATTATTATTTGTTGATTGTGGATTTACAGCATCCAGAACATACATTTGTGTGTAAGATAGTGAAAGACTTGATTATCTCATTTCATTCAATAGGGTCACAATATATAGAGATAAACCGGCCCGTGGGCTCAATACTAAAACCCTAAATATTATACTCCAATACTCCTCCGCAGTCAGAGCGGTAAATGGAAAACAATAATAAACATAAACAAGCAATTACAATAATGAAAAAACTAGCTTCGATCTCAGTCTTTGACTTGTAAGTCCAAACTTCTGCCAATGACATTCCACAATAACGAAAAAACTAGCTTCAATCCATAATCTTCAATGACATTCCACAATTTTAAGTGATTCCGTAATCCTACAAGAGGCATCCAATGCAGCAGTGTGGCGGCAGCGGGTAGTGGCGCAGCGGGGACCGTAGCCCAATGAGCGGCGGCGGCTTGGCGGCAAGGAGCGGCATGATGGAGACACAGAATAAACAAGATGAAGCCGTAGCTAGCATCATATGTGTGGACCGTGTAGTTGTTCACTTGCGAACAAAACTGAAGCAAAGCCAAAAAATTGTGGAAACGAAAAACCCATCAGACGGATGTCAAAAGCAACCACATATGAAACGGAAAAAAGTAGACCTGCTTGTTGTGTACTTGGTTGTTTTAATTTTTCTTTTCTTTAACGAAACACCTCAGCACATAATGCAACAAAAGACAACAAAAGTCACCAAACAAAGGTTGGAGCATAATGATGATGTCAGCAATTGCAATTAGCCAATTAGGCACAAACAAAGATTGCAATATTATGGATCTCTTGATCCGAGATGATCGGCAGTTTGTGATTGGAAAGATCGTGATAAACCGAGATCAAATCTTAATTAGAATATGAAATAAGTAAACTAAAAAAACGAACGGGAACGGAAAACGAACAGTGGCTGCACAGGGCGGCTGCGGCAGTGGCGGCACGCCGCCCTGTCTAGTGTTTTTCACAAGTAGTGACGGCTAGGGTTTGTATTTTTGTGATGGCGCAACAGAGAAGAAATAGGTAACCAGAACCCTAAGGCTCTGATACCATGTAAGATAGTGAAAGACATGATTATCTCATTCCATTCAATAGGGTCACAATATATAGAGATAAACCGGCCCGTGGGCTCAATACTAAAACCCTAAATATTATACTCCAATATTGTGAAGCTTCGGAGATGCTGATGTAGTGTGAAACACGAATTTGTGGCAAATTACCCATTGCGTTTGAAGAAACACCAAATTAATCTGGTGATTAGTTTGTGGCATGTATCTCGACAAATAATGTTAATTTTCTTTCTTTCTCGTCTAATCAGCTATGGAGATCCTACAAAACAATCAACACACCGTAAGCTCGTTACAAGGAGGAGAATAGGGGTTCTCCTTGTAACCACCTTCCGGCGTGAGAATAAGTAATTGTTTTGAGGATAATAGCGTGTGTATTAAGTGAGAGAGCAAGAGAGCGATCCTTAAACCTGGAGGTGAAGTTCCCTATTTATAGCCGAGGTGGTTTGTGAAGGAGATGAGCTGATGGTCCTTAGGACTGTAGACGATAACAAGGAATATACATTCTGTCCCATCTGCCACGACCGTTAGTGATTCCAGGCGAGAGGGTGGCTGGTGCTGTCGCAGCCCCCGACCCCACCCCGGGAGCAAGTGCTGCGAACGCGAGCCGGTGGTATCGATGTTTATTAATTTTGCAAGGGAATTAAAACATCAGAACCGTAGTTAGGAAATAATTTCAGAGTTTGCAAACACCAAATTTTTTATATTAAACAAATGAGCTAAAACTCATATTTCATTTATAATGTATTTATAGGGATAAACCCTAACTTGATGAAAATATAAACTTCTTTCTTTTATTCAGGTAACATATAGCCACTTTATTTAAGCCTTCAGTGCTCCATAGCTGGGTTCTAGTAGCTTCACATCAAATTACCTGAAACGCGTTTTAAAAATATTTTATCAGCAAGAAATACTGGATAGTACATTCTACTTTATAAAAAGACACATTGTTATAACATTACAGTATTAGGGATAATTACAATGTTTTTACCTAACAAAACTCCAAGTATTTGTCACTCGACGGATCTGTGACTATGGTCATATCACACATTGGCTAACCCATTGTCCAATTGTGAAGATTATCAAGTACTGTATACAAATCCCATAACACTCGCAGTAATTGTAGAATACAAAAATTTATTCCCTGTAAGTATAACTTTGAAAAACATTTAAAGTTTTGTAAAGCAGTTTGATAAAAAGAGAGAATGACTCACTTTGTAAACTTAGGTTTTTCTATATGCTTCCTGGAAATATTTTCTGAAAATTTTCTTGAGTTCCTATTAATATACAATGCACGTGTGTTAGTATAATAACCCAATTCAACTTTATCAATACGTCACGAGATAGAACCCCAACTTAGTTTACAAAGCATAGCCTTTATCAGGCAACGCTTTGGCATCAGTTGCTGGGCTCAAGATCGATCGGACAAGGTATCGAATCAATGATCAGGGGTTAAGACACTTACAACGGGTCAGAGCTTCGTTATATTAGGGGTATTATAACTGGGAGTATTTTGAGAGAGAAAAGAAATTGTGAACGAGTTGGAAAGGTCCACGGACTGCTCAATTTATACGAATTCTCGAACCCCGTCGCGTCGCGCGACGAGTAACCCTTATCACCGTCGCGTCGCGCGACCACCCTAGCTAGGTTGTAGGTTTGACTAGTCACCAGCCTAGACTTGACACGTGGCTGCCAAGTGTCTCCGGCGTTATCCAAGACGTCGCGTAGCGCGACGATACTGTGAGTATGTCGTCGCGTAGCGCGACGACACAAAAATTCAGATTTTCTTGTTTAATCATGTTGGGTCTCGTTGTGAGTGTCTGGGGTCTCGGTTATGATTCTTTTGTGGTGTTTTTGAGTGTTATTACATCCTCCCTACCTTGTTTTAAATCTCGTCCTCGAGATTCACTGGTATAGGTATGGATACTTCCTTTTCATTTCAGATTCCAGTTCCCATGTGTATTCTTGTCTTCTCTTCGAATCCCATTTTACTTTGACCAGAACTAATCTCTTGTGTTTGAGATTCTTGACCTTTCTATCTTCAATCTGTATTGGTTTCTCTACAAACTTAAGTTTTTCATTTACTTCTATGTCTTGAAGAGGTCTTACCAATTATTCATCTGCTAAGCATTTCTTCAGGTTACATACATGAAATACATCATGTACTCCTGCCATTTCTTCAGGTAATTGTAGCTGATAAGCTACTGATCCTATTCGTTTGATAATTTCAAAAGGTCCAACATACATTGGGCTTAGCTTTCCTTTCTTACCAAACCTGACAACTCCTTTCCATAGTGAAACTTTTAATAGTACTTTGTCTCCAACTTGAAATTCTAGTGGTTTGCGTCTGTTATCTGCATAACTCTTTTGACGATTTCGTGTTGTTTTCAGTCTTTTCTTGACTTGAATAGTTTTGTCAGTTGTTTCTTGCACAATATCAGGACCTGACAATTACTTTTCTCCAATTTCTGCCCAACATACAGGTGTTCGGCATTTCCGTCCATAGAGTGCTTCAAATGGTGCAGCATTGATGCTTGTATGATAGCTATTGTTGTAAGAAATTTCTATTAAAAGTAAGTGTTCATCCCAATTTCCTTCGAAATCTATCACACAGGCTCTAAGCATATCCTCCATTGTTTGGATTGTCCTTTCACTTTGTCCATCTGTTTGAGGATGGTAGGCTGTACTGAGATTTAATCTGGTTCCCATTCATTTCTGTAAGCTCGTCCAAAAATGAGAAGTAAAACGACTATCTTTGTCGGACACAATAGATAAAGAAATCCCATGTAATGATACTATTTCATTCACATACAGCTTGGCTAATTGTTCCATACTGAAAGTTTCTTTCATTGGTAAGAAATGCGCAGATTTAGTCAATCTGTCCACAATTACCAAAATTGTGTCATTACCTTTTCATGTCTTGGGTAATTTGGTAACAAAGTCCATTGTTATCAATTCCCATTTCCAAATTGGCATTTCCAATTGCTGAAGTAAACCTGAAGGTTTCTGATGTTCAGCTTTAACCTGTGAACAGGTTAAACATTTAGCAACATAATTTGCCATATCCTTTTTCAATCCTATCCACCAGAAGTTTTTCCGTAAGTCTTGATACATCTTGTCACGTCCAAGATGCATCGTATACTTAGATTTATGAGCTTCTTCTAGAATTTGATTTCATTAGGTATCCTTGAATAGGTATCCAAATCCTTTTCTTATGAAATCTCCAAATTCCATCTGCTCTTTTTTCTAATTCTTTAATCATTCCTTTTAAACCTTCAGCATCATCCTTGATTGTTGTTTCCTGTATTTTTTTCACTTGTTCATTTAGTTCCAATTGTAGGTTTAATCTGAGAGCACGCACCTTTTTTGGCTTCTCATGGTACTTTCGACTTAAAGCTTCAGCTACTATATTACCTTTTCCTGCATGATATTGGATATCACAATCATAATCGCTAAGGATTTCTATCCAATGTCTTTACCTCATGTTTAATTCCTTTTGCCCGAAAACATACTTTAAACTCTTAAGGTCTGTGAAGACACTGAACTTACTGCCATAGAGATAGTGCCTCCAAATCTTAAGGGCAAAAATTATTACTTCTGGAGTAAATTAGTATATCATCTATGAAAACAATTATGAATTTATCCAGGTATGGTTTACATATCCTGTTCATCATGTCCATAAATGCATCTAGGGCATTGATTAAACTAAATGGCATGACTGTAAATTCATAATGACCATACCTTGTTCAGAAAGCAGTTTTAGGAATGTCCTCTTCCTGTACTTTCAGTTAATGATATCCTGAGCGTAAGTCGATCTTAGAAAAGAATCGGGCTCCTTGAAGTTGATCGAATAGATCATCGATTCTCGGTAGTGGATACCGATTTTTAATCATAATCTCATTCAATTCTCTGTAATCAATGCAAATACGCATCGATCCATCTTTCTTCTTGACAAATAACACCGGTGCTCCCCATGGCGATGAACTAGGCTGTATAAAACCTTTTTCTACTAATTCGTCTAATTGGTTCTTTAATTCCTGCATTTTCGTCGGTGCTAGACGATAGGGTTCCTTGGCAATCGGTGACATTCCTGGAATCAGGTGAATTCTAAATTCAACCTTGCGATCTGGCGGTAATCCAGGTAACTCTTCTGGAAAGACGTCTGAGAATTTAGATACTACAGGAATATTTTTTAGTTCTTTTCCTTTAGTGTTAATGATTACTGAAATCATATACACTATTCCTCTTTTTCGTGAGTAGCTTGCAGCTTTCATCACAGAGATGAATTTTGTTGACCTTGTCGGCTTATCTCTCTTAATTGTGATCTTGTCGCCTGTTGGTGTACATACTTCTAAAGACTTCTGATCACACAAAATTCGTGCACGATTGGCTACTAACCAATCCATTCCTAATACAACATCGAATCCGGCTAGATTCATTGGTAACAGGTTGGTAGTAAATTTATGACTTAAAATTTCTATCTTTTCTTCCTGAAGGATTTCACTTATTTTGATAGAGTTTCCATTTGCCGTCTCCACCAGACAGTCTTGGTGGAGTTTAGTTATTGGTTGATTGAGAAGTTTGCAGAAAAAAGTATTTATAAAACTTTGGTTTGCACCAGAGTCAAATATTACTTTAGCATAAGCATCATTAACTAAAAACGTACCGGCAATCACATCAGGAATCATCTTAGCTTCTTCTCATGTCAGTACGAATGCTCTGGCATTCTTCTTAGGTCCTTCTATTGCCTTTGCTTTGTTGTTGGCTGTTGGAGCTAGTTTTGGACAGTTTGGGCGGATGTGACCTGCCGCTCCGCAGTTATAGCATATTCTGGCGCTAGTTTCTTCCTACAACCTTCTTCCTTATGCCCTGGCATCTTGCAAAAGTTGCAGGACACGGCACACTTTCCTGAGTGCTTCCTTTTGCAAAACTTGCAATAAGGTGAAGCGGGTGAACCTGTTCCTTTCCACCGATAGGAATTACCATAACGTAGTTCCTGGGTAATCCTTTGAGCTAAATTCTTTTTCTGGTTTTCTTCTTGCATTCGTATCAATCCATCTGTCAGAGTGTTAGCAAGTTCCACTGCTTCTTCTATTGTTTTGGTCTAGCTGTGGTATGTGCGAAGCGTAATATGTTTTTATTAATATTTTAAGCCCATTTTACACATTAGTCAAGTTTTAAATTTATAAAACACGATATTCTATCACTAAACATACACATGGGCAATTGCACCCATCGTGAGCGTAGTATAGCGTTGGTAAGATACCGAGGTCGTCTAACTACACAAGAGCTTTTAGTACCGGTTCATCCTCAACGTCTAATCAAACTAAAATTTTTGGAAAAGGTTTTAAGCATGAAAAATAAAAACTAAAATGCTGAAATAAAAAAAATAAAAATAAAAACAGATAGACAAGATGAATCACTTGGATCCGACTCGCCTTTAATGCATCCTTTGATGATTTCCGCACTTTTGCACTTTTTAAGAGATTATCTTAGTTAAAGTAGTAGGCCCCTCTTTTGAAGGTGACGTTACCCTCAACCCAGTGGTTTGATGTAACACCCCGTGTTTCCGAAGGTCAAAGTCAAAGTCGAGATTGAAGTCAAAGGAAGAAAAGATCGCTAATTGCGATCTGTCTCTCCTTTCTCAATCCCTGTTGACTTCTTTGACGGTAGTTAGTGTATTTTATGGTTACGTTAGTTGTATTATGTGGAGTAAGTAATTACAATCGAAGCAATCGAAGTATATTTCTCGATACGAATCGCTTTACGACTGTGAATAGTAGGAAGTAACAATGCGATAAAGTCAATCAATCAGTAATCGAACTAATCTAATCATCATCGAACTCGAAACTCGGATTGTGCAACTTTGGTGTTATTATATGTGTGTGTGTGCCATATGTGTTACTTGAGCATGGTTACTTTTTGTTATGTGTGGTAATCAATCGAAACTCGAATCGAAATCGAAACCCAGTCGAACTCAATCGAAATCGAATTATGATAATTGGTGGAGAAGAGACAGTGCGAGATATAGATGCTTGTATGTTGATATAGTAGTTGGGATTAAAAGTAATTTGAATATGAAACTCTATCGTATTCTCATCAATCGCAATCGAGATCGAAATATCAAAAATCGTCGCACCGAACACTCGAATCGTGCAGCTGATCGATCAGGCTACCAGCCGATCGAACAGCCAGCCGATCGGACTGTTGTCCGATCGGACAAGCTGTCCGATCGAGCTGCCTGGCCGATCGACCAGCACTTTCCTCATTTGGCATCCTATAAATACCCCTGTCATTGTCATCCTTTCTACTTTTGGAAACCTCTGTCCGACCAGCATGCTTAGCTCATCCTTTTCTCAGATTTCTCTCGATTCCGGTAAGATTTCGTCCTAAATCTTGTACTTTCTAGATCTACACGCACTCCTACACCTTTCTATCTTTTAAATCTTAACTTTTAACCGTGAAATCATCAAGATTCAAGTGTTCTAGGATGATGTCATCATGGTGTTCTTGAAGAACTTCATGTTTTGGCCTCAATCTACAAAGAATCACATGGATCTAGCCGATTTCCATATAAACAAACAAAGATCTTTCATAGATCTGAACATTTACACGGTGAAAAGGATTGAAAGATGGCTTTCCAACTTTCTTTCAACTCTTTTACACTCAATGCCTTTAAAACCGATAGGAACGGAGCTTGTGCCGACTTGCTAATCATTCCGGTGGTTGCATGACTGAAGATCCTGATTCTATCCACGAGGTTCACCGATTTCGGGTTAAACGTTAAACTCCGTTCCGAACAGTTCACCGGCCGAATTTGGGTGATTCCAGTCCGATAAGGAGAAACAAGTAAAAACGAGGGTTCCATGGTTCGACTCGTTGTCAAAACACCTCGATATAACGACAAACAATCAGAACAACCAAGTGTTAGACGAACAGGCTGATCAGGTCAGGATGCTGACCGATTGGACTGCTGTCCGAACGGACAGCCAGCCGATTGACTGGCCAGCCGATCGGCTAGCACAAGGTCCCACACTTAATCAATTTATTCTTTTGAGGTTGAGTATTGAACGAACTGCCGTTCGATCGGACTACCGTCCGATCGGATTACTCTTCGGATTATGAGATACTATACTTCAACACTTAATCGATTTTCAACATGTTCGATGCACTAGGAGTGCCACCCGATCGAACAGCCGTCCAATCAGGTGACACCCTGCTGTGAACTTGTTTTGCTGAGGTACCTAGCCGATCGGGTTGCCGGCCGATCGAACGACTATCCGATCGACCGACCAGAAAGGTAAAGATACTTCAATGTTTTCAAATGATACAACGAAAACTTCAAAAGTCAAGCCATCATATACAAACACATCCTTCTCAAAGGAAGAAACATTCCACTCGAACAGCCATTCGATTGGCCTACCGACCGACCGGACAACTGTCCGAACGGACTGTCAACCGAACGGACAGCCGTCCGATTGGACTACCGTCCGATCGACCAGCTGTCGGACCCTCCAACACTTGTTTTCCGTTTTACACATTGCTTATCGTTATGCTATCAAACTATTCAGGCTAACCCTACTCTCAAGCGCTCCCTTCAATCCATCAACCGCTGTGAGTATTCTCGATCCCTTTTTGCTTTCAGCACTTTTGGGTGTTACATACGTTACTTATACGAAATCATATCGAACACACTACGCAACATTTTAAACGCTAACCGTTACCGTATGTATTACGTGACTAAATGAATGCTTGTTGTTATGTTTACACGTGGAATGCTGTCTACCTGCCTTAACGATGATAGTACTATAGTTTGGACTCAGCACCCATTCACACGGGGGTTGTTAAGGACAATTACTTGCATGGATTACGGTGGTAATCATGTATTGCGAGCTGCCTCAGGCAGTCAACCCGCAGTCAGTGGTATCGATAGATCCATGTCGATAATTAACATGCTTCGTGTTCCTCTGTGTACGTGCTGGTTATGCGTAAACTATTTCGAACTCTATTATGCTATTATCAAACTTATATGCTCATCTTTACATTTTATGTATTGACTTTATTTTAACGTATGTGACAGGTGTTTAAGATGCTTATCTGCTAGGAAAGCGAGGCTAGAATAAAGCTCTAGAGCATAGTTGTCTGTAGATCTTGCAGCATGAGTCTCTAGAAGCAGAATAATAACTTTTATATTTAAATCTGAGTTGTCCAAACATAATATTTGACTGGATTTTAGCTGTAATAATTTGTTTGCTATTTGAGATACGGTATGGGACGCATTATTTAAATTGAATAGTAATGATAATCGTTATGAATACTTATGGACAATCTGTTTCGCTCAGTGCCATGTCCCGATGATTCCGCCATCGGTTGGGGTTTGACAGATTGGTATCAGAGCCATAACTATAGGGAATTAGGTAGACTCGACCTAGTCCGGGTCGATGTGTTAGAGACCTAGACTATAGTTAGGAACCAACAGGCCGGGCTTATGTGCTATATATCCTACTATTTCTCGCCTACACTACACTATCACCACACTCGAATTTTCAATAATGAGAAAGTGATTTAGCCAAGATTAGGTGTGAAAACCGCAAACTCTCGACTAAATTGCTTGATCAATGCTGTTTTATCAACTTATCAATGATTTCTTCATTCTTTTCAATAACGAACGCTTGTTTAACGAGGAGAATTATACCAAACCAGGAGTGAAATCCATATTTTGATGAATAATCTCCTCTATTTTACTAAAACCAAGGGGAAGTTGTCAAGCCAGGGGTGAAACCCTAACCTTGACGGCTTATCCATGGATTTTACCCAAAACTCTCACCAAAGTCTCGACGAACTCCAACGACCTGAACTCACGAGTATGGCTTAGGGACTGCGTGCCAGATGCTCAAGATTCGAGGCAGAGGCCGACCCCGAAAGTCGGAATGTGATGACAAGTCTTTGAGAATAGACGAATCACTTTGGGTAGTCAATGTCTAACAGCCGCAGGCAATATATTTCTCGATTTTTGTGTGTTTCAATTCTGAGCCTGCAACTACTGACTCTGATGACTCTTTGATTTTATGTGTGTTTAACTGTTTATGTGTTTAGTTTTGATATTGATACGATTTTTGCTCTCACTTCGATCGACACACACAACCCGCATTGCTCTTTTATCCCAAAACGCTAATAGGTCGCTACATTCTGAACGACATTATGTTGTACGCTATACTATACCATTCGATATATTATACGCAATCGACTCGCGAGCTTTAAATGATAGGTTTCTGTATACTGACCGCCTCTATGATTGAATGTGTATGTGCTTCTGTGATTCTGTGTTTCTGTGCCCTACGTGCGTACGTGCTTATGTGCTTCTGTGACTACGTGAATCTGTGGTTATATGCCTATGTGTTTATATGTGCTTCAACGTGTTCCTAAGCTTTAGTAAGTGGTAGACGTGTGAGGTGAGATTCGAATATGATGTGTCTGAGACCTACGACGATGTCTGTTGCAAACAATGTCGTCATCTGGACACCGAACCCCACTTACTCGCCAAGAAAAGAGAGACAAACGTCTTGCTGCTATCATCGCCAAGCAAGTAGCAAAGGCTGTGAGCGAAGTGTATGAGAACGTCAGCAAGTCATCTGAGGAGTCGAGAACCGAAGCTCCCAAAGATGCTGCCAAAGCTGTTTTCAGTTTCAAACAGTTCAAGGCATGCGGACCAAAGGAATTCACTGGAGAAGATGGCCCCACAGCTATGTTTCAATGGTTTGATTCCGTCGAAGTCACTCTGCGCCAAAGCGGCTGTCTAGAAAGTCTCTGTACCCGAAACGCAACCGGCGTCTTCCAGCCCCGAGCTCTAGACTGGTGGACGGCCGAACAAAACAAACGCGGGAATGATGCAGCTTATGAGCTGACTTGGGAAGAGCTGAAAGCCATTATGATGGACGAATTCTGCCCTCCCCATGAACGCCAAAAGCTGGAGGACGAGTTTTGGAACATTAAACAGAAGGATGGAGACAACGCTGCCCTGACTGCTCGCTTTAAGCAGTTCAACATTATTTGTCCCGATCAAGTCAAGACGCCAGAGATAGCAATCAAGAAGTACATTCGAGCTCTACCCGATTGTGTTGCCGATTTTGTTCACGCCGCGAAGACCTCATCAATTGAAGAGACTTACTTGCTTGCCACCGAGATCAACGATAAGCGAGTAAAAGCTGGTTTCTGGGATAAGCCCTCCAAGTCTCTACATCAAGCCACCACTGCACCGACAGCCGACACCGCCACTGCTCAACCGCAAGTCATCACGCCACAAGCAGAAGCACAACAACAGCAGTTCCAGCAACAAGAACTCTGCTGTCACTACCACTGCTGCTCCTCTGCAAGCCGTACCGGCTCAGCAACAGCCTCATCATCGACCAGCACCAGTTACTCAAACGCCGCCAGCAAAGCGTGCATACACAGGTCCCCACCCGCTCTGCCTGACATGCTCATATCATCATCCGGTGGGTCTTGCTTGCCGTTTCTGCGCTCATTGCAATTTGTACGGTCATTTCACTGCCAACTGTCGCTATGGTCCCCGTAACACCGCATCTCCTGCCACTGCTCATCAAGCTCTACTCCCAGCCCCACAAGGCCAACACGCGGCTCAGGCACCCGCGATCAATGCTCGAGTCTGCTTTGCATGTGGTGATCCCAATCATTTTGCAAACATGTGCCCAAACAGGTTTGTGAAGCAAGAGCCCCAGCAGCAGCAGCCTCAGCAGCAACAACAAGCAGCACGTGCCAGAACTTTCAACATCAATGCTCGTCAAGTCCAGGCTGACAACAACGTGGTTAATGGTACGTTCCTTGTGAATGGTATTTATGCATCGTCTTTGTTTGATACTGGAGCCGATAACTGCTTTGTGTCGTTTGAATTCGAGAAGCTCCTTAGTCGTAAGCGCTCTTACCTGCCCTCGTCATTCGAAGTTGAAGTCGCTACTGGAAGAACTGTCGCCGTTAATTCTGTTCTTCGTGATTGTACCCTCGAGCTTAACAATCACATCTTCCCAATCGACCTTATTCCGATGCAACTCGGAAGTTTTGACGTCATAGTAGGCATGGACTTTCTTCGAGAAAACCATGCCGAAGTTGTGTGTTTCGACAAGATGATTCGATTCTCCCTTGCGAATGGTGATTTACCATGTGTCTATGGCGAAACTGCTTTGAAGGGTCTCAAGCTCATGTCATGCGTCCAAGCTAGCAAGTATCTCCGCAAGGAATACAGAGCTTTCTTGCCCAACATTGTAGTAGCGGAGAAGGAAAAGAAAAGGAAGACAGAAGTCAAAGACGTTTCCGTGGTCCGTGAATTTCCTCAGGTGTTCCCTGATGATCTTCCTGGATTACCGCCAAGTCGTGATATCGACTTCCGTATCGACCTCATTCCTGGAGCTAACCCTGTTGTCAAAGCTCTTTATCGACTCGCGCCATCCAAAATGCGGGAACTCTCGAACCAACTCCAGGAATTACTTGAAAAAGGATTTATTCGCCCGAGCACCTCTCCTTGGGGCGCGCCAGTCCTCTTCGTTAAAAAGAAGGATGGGTCGTTTAGGATGTGCATTGATTATCGTGAGTTGAATAAGTTAACCATCAAGAACCGCTATCCCCTACCTCGCATCGACGATTTGTTTGACCAGCTGTAAGGTGCTACGTGTTCTCGAAGATCGATCTACGCTCAGGCTATCACCAGCTACGCATTCAGGAAGAGGATATACCCAAAACTGCTTTTCGCCCTCGCTACGGCCGCTACGAGTTCGTTGTTATGCCTTTTGGTTTAACCAACGCACCCGCAGTTTTCATGGATCTGATGAATCGCGTGTGTAAGCCATATCTTGACCGTTTAGTCATCGTGTTCATCGATGATGTCTTGATCTATTCCAAGTCGAAGGCCGAACACGCGCAACATCTACGTTTGGTACTCGAGCTACTCCAGGGGGAATCAACTCTATGCCAAGTTCTCCGAGTGTGAATTCTGGCTGGAGGAGGTTCAGTTTCTGGGTCACATCGTTAATAGTCAAGGTATTCATGTCGATCCTGCGAAGATTGAAGCAATTAAGAGTTAGATTACGCCTAAGAACCCGTCTGAAGTCCGTTCCTTTCTCGGATTAGCGGGCTATTATCGACGATTTATCGAAGGATTATCAAAAATCGCTGTGCCGCTTACCGCCCTTACTCATAAAGACAAGTCTTTTGTTTGGGGAACTGAACAAGAGTCTGCTTTCCAAACCCTCAAGCATAAGCTTTGCAATGCTCCTATTCTCACATTGCCCGACGGGAACAACGACTTCATTGTCTACTGTGATGCTTCCAACCTCGGTCTCGGTTGTGTTCTCATACAACGAGACAAGGTTATAGCTTACGCTTCTCGACAGCTCAAAATCCACGAGAAGAACTATACAACCCATGATCTCGAGCTAGGAGCGGTTGTTTTTGTGTTAAAGATTTGGCGACACTACCTATATGGTACCAAGTGTACGATCTTCGCCGATCATAGGAGCCTACAACATATCTTTGATCAGAAAGAACTTAATATGCGTCAACGCCGATGGGTAGAACTTCTTAACGATTACGATTGTGAGATTCGTTATCACCCAGGCAAAGCTAATGTTGTTGCCGACGCGCTCAGCAGACGGAGTTATTTGCTCAGCGTTCGTAATACCCAAGCCCAACACGATCTTGAAACCCTCATCCGCGAAGCCCAGCATGCTTGCTTTAATGAACGCACCTTGAAGAAGGAGAGAATCTATCATGATGGAGCTCACCTTGTCAGCAAATCGAATGGGATCTTCTATTTTCTAGACCGAATTTGGATCCCTAAGCGGACTGAATTGCGAAAGATTTTGATGGATGAAGCCCACAAATCCCGGTATTCTATTCATCCCGGTGCCGATAAAATGTACCAGGATCTTCGTTACAAGTACTAGTGGCCGGGAATGAAAAGGGATATCGCTCTCTACGTTGGGAAGTGCCTGACTTGTGCAAGGGTCAAGGCTGAGCATCAAAGACCCCCTGGCTTACTCGAGCAACCCCCAATCCCTATATGGAAGTGGGAGAGTATAGCTATGGACTTCATAACAAAGCTCCCGCCCACGTCATCCGGTCACGACAGCATTTGGGTTGTTGTTGATCGCTTGACCAAATCAACCCACTTTTTGCCAATACGGGAAGACTACAAGGTAGAACGATTAGCCCGAATCTACACCAACGAGATCATTTGTAATCATGGTACGCCTCGTGACATCATCTCTGACTGTGATGCCCGGTTTACGTCGCGATTGTGGGAAACGTTTCAAGCAACTCTTGGTACGACGCTTGACTTAAGTACTGCATTCCATCCTCAAACCGATGGACAGACCGAAAGAACGATCCGTACTCTTGAAGACATGCTCCGTGCGTGTGTCATAGACTTCGGTGATAATTGGACTAAATACCTGCCACTAGTCGAATTCTCGTACAATAACAGTTATCATACCAGCATCCAGATGGCACCATTTGAGGCATTATATGGAAGAAGATGTTGATTGCCTATTGTGTGGCACGAGATCGGTCACTCGCAATTAACCGGTCCCGAGTTACTGCAAGAAACGACTGACAAAGTCCTCCAAATTCAAGACAACTTTTGGAAAGCTCGAAGTAGACAGAAAAGTTACGCCGATAGAAGACGCAAGCCCCTGGAATTTGACGTTGGGACTACGTACTCCTAAAGGTATCACCTTGGAAGGGTGTGGTCAGATTCGGCAAGAAAGGGAAACTAGCGCCTCGATATGTTGGAGCTTTTAAGATTCTAGAAAGGATCGGAAAAGTCGCCTACAGACTCGAACTACCGAAGGAACTTAGTAACGTCTACCCAACTTTTCATGTGTCAAACCTCCGAAAATGCCTAGCTGAGCATGACTTAATTGTATCTCTCGATGACCTTCAAATAAACGAAACACTGCACTTCGTGGAAAAGCCTGTTGAAATCATGGACCGCCAAACCAAGCAACTCAGACGCTCGCGCATTCCTATTGTGAAAGTCCGATGGGAAGGGTATCGAACTTAATCCCAAAAAATAAAGATCAATGATTTAAATTGTTGATTATATAGCTTTGCAATTAAACTACAATTAACCTAATTTGCAGAAAATAAAGATCAATGATTTAAATTGTTGTTTTAGAAAACTAAATTAATAACTAAGTGCAAATCAAAATTGGTTGTTTAACAGATTAGGAAAACAATGACCATCTTAGGATTCAGTTTCTTTAAACAATTGTGTGTAATTCCAACTAGAAAGAGTTACATAGACATAACTCGTGTATAGATAATTGAAGTGATAAAAGGGAACAAAGTACTCGGATTATATAAACGCGAGGTTGTTTCCCGATGACCAATTAATCAATAACCAACCCTAACCCTTCCCGTGATATCTCGATTGCCAACGGCACCAAGAACGTACGATTGAGACTAGAAATTGCACTATCAATTAACACGCTACAAACAATTATGCATACACCATGATAAACAAGCAAACACAAGTTATCATTCTAGAAATTCAGAAATAAACACACAAAAGTTCAAGAGAAACCTGCACCTAAGATGATCACCGAAAGTTTTAGCCACACATAGCTTGGTGAATCATCATAACAAGCAATTCAATGTTCATACAAATCGAAAACACCAACCGAATGTTAGAAATTGTCTAGAATCAAGCTAAGATAGCCAAAATCGCCCCCAAAGTGTTCTCTAACCGACCAATGATGATGATAGATGAAAAGACACTATAAAAATGATTAAATGAGGGAGTTACACTTTTCCTCGCAGCTTCCACCGTAAATTACGGTACCACCGTAAGTTACGGTGGACCAAAAAGTGTTACGGTGGGTCTCTACTACCTTACGGTGGACGAAAAATGCTGGGGTCTACCGTAAATTACGGTACCACCGTAAGTTACGGTAGGCTTCAGCATGAAATTTTGTTTTCAGCATAACTTTTTCGTTTCAACTCCGTTTTCTTCACCGTTTTCGCCTCCGTTCTCGTAATTCCGTCCTCTATCATGCTATCTTCTTAATTCTTCAGTTCTAATAAATTAGTTTCTTCATGTATGCTCCCTCTCACTACCAAGCTCATATATATAACTTATGAGATCCAACCCCCCAAATCCCACACTCACACACACTATGATGAGGCTACCTAAATGCCCTTCCTTTCCACATTCATGTTCAACTAAGGCCTCAAACCGTATTTAGGCACAAGTTCTAATGCACCCCCACCCATTGCCACTCTCATCAAAGACAAGCATTATTTATTTACAATTATGGCTTCAACTCTCACCAAGAAAAAGGGTAATTAAGGGTTGCCGGTGTGTCACTCGGGGTTAGTTCAAAGTGTTCGAATTTCAACAATGTTTCGCTTGATCTAAAATTTTTAAAAACCGTCAAAATTTTCCCCCATCCCCACACTTGGGATACATTGACCCCAATGTATGGTTTTGGAAGGAATTGATCACTAAAAACCCATTCAACATCAATATTAGCTCAAAATCTCAAACAACAAATTTCTTTTTGGATTTTTTTATTTTTATAAACAAAAGCAAACTAATAAACTAATAATATTTCAGAGCTAAAGAACATGACAAGTCTAAGGAAAAAGTACATTGACCTGGTAAAGTTTGGCACAACAGATATTGTAAATGATCCAATTTCCTATCACCACCTTCACACAAATATCCGCACGTCTTCCCCACACTTGGGTGTTGCCATGGCCCTGAAACATAAAAAAACTAAAGAAATAACAAGATCAGTGAAAAACCTCGGGTTGCCTCCCGAGCAGCGCTAAGTTTTCAGGTCTTCAGCCAGACCTTACCACCCCCATTTATGGTGGCTCAAAGAAACGGTTCCTGCCATCTCCATCACTTCCTCGTGCCATTGAACAAAATGCATCCGTCTCGTTCCGACTCGGTGGGTAATCAAATACACTCTTGCTTGAACCCATATGTTTTTCTTCACAGTCCGGTGGGTGATTTTTTCTCATTCTTTGAAACACCTTTTCACTAAACCCGTTATCCTTCGCCACAACAAAATCATAACTAATCATCTTAGTCTGAACATCAAATGACAACTTACGGTTCTTTTCGGTCATAGTAATAGTCCCGTCTCTACAATCGATTTGAGCATTTGCCGTATAGAGAAACGGTCGACCTAAAATTACCCTTTGTTGTGCTACCATTTTGGTAGAAACATAGTCTAGAACTAGAAAATCCACCAGATATTCAAACTCTCCCAGCTGAATCTTAACATTCCTAACCATTCCCCGTGGACGCCTCCAACTTTCATCCGCCAAGCTAACCATGGTGTCTATATCTTCAAGCGGACCAAAGTCGTACATATCATATAGATCGCCTGGTAACACACTCATGCTTGCCCCGTAGTCCAACAATGCGTGAGGGATTTTTAATTTTCCCACACGGATAGGCATGATTGGTGCTCCATGCTCTTTATCATTCTCACCATCGGCATCCTTTTTCAAACCTGCATTTATTTGACTCGAAGAGGTTAGACATTTTTCATTAAATTCGGTACTAGGAACGGTGCTTACCACATTGATGTTAACACTTTTAATGTTTTTGGGATTTATCACCGTGTCACTTGGTAGCTGGCCTTTTGCTTTCTTCAAAATCGCCACTTCACTCGCAAGTTGACCCATTTGAGTAGTCAAAGTTTGAATAGCTTTATCACGGGCCTCATCCGTTTGCATCCGAACTTCATCACGTTGATTCATTCGTTGCATTTCGACTTGCATCGCCTTCAACATCTCCATTACTTCGTTTCCACCCGAAGAGCTTTGACCCGTTTGATATTGCCTTTGAAATCCTTGGTTTCCTTGGAAATTCGGGTTAACTTGATTTGAAGGGTTCCCATAACGAAAGTTTGGGTGATTCCTCAACCCGGGGTGGTAAGTGTTAGAATTCATATTGTTGTAATTTCTACCACCCCCTCCTTGACCTTGCACAACATGAACCTCTTCGTATTGCCCATCACCTCCTTGGCAATTTTCAGCCGCATGACCTATTTCATTGCAAATAGCACAAAAATCATAAATTTGATTAGAAGTTTGTACATTACCATCATCAACCGCATGCACTTGTGTTCGGGTAATGGTCGGTCGTGCTCTCCTTGATGCTTGAGCTTTTCTCTTTGATGTGACCGCCATTTGCTCCAAAAATTCCCAATCATCATTCTCGTAATTTGTACCAAAAGTCCCACCGGTGATAGACATTAAATCACGAGCATCTTCAGCACCCAACCCCTCGTGAAAAGCATTCATTAATTCCCACAATTCAATTCCATGGTGAGGGCAATTTTTTATCATCATATTGAAACGCTCAAAAGCCTCATGAAACATTTCACCATGTTGTTGTTGAAAGCTCCTCAACCCTTTTCTAGCATCATTCGTCTTTTGAGCGGTGTAAAATTCATCCAAAAAGGTTTGTTGCATTTCCCCCCATGTATATATAGATGCTGAAGGTAATGTGTAGAACCACTTTTTCGCCTTGTCTTCCAAAGAAAATTGGAATAGTACCAATTTAATATCATCGGCTGAGAATACTTGACTCCCAAGAGTGTTGCAAATCGAGTCATAAGCCTCCAAATGAAAGTAAGGCTCCTCCGTTGCTAAACCCTTATATTTTGGCAAGCTTTGCAATGAGTTAGTCCTCACTTCAAATGTCCTCCCTTGATCATTGTGAGGAATGACTACCGGTGAAGGATTATGAGTGATTACCGGCCTAAAATGCGCTTCAATATCCCTTACATTTTCTCTAAGATGCCTTCTTGGTACACCCACACGACCCCTTGGACGCATAGGACCCATTGGTCTTGGCATACGCTCTTGTGGTGCCAATGGTTGTTGAAATTGTTGTTGCGGCATCGGTGGGTGTTGAATAGGCCTTTGAAATTGTTGTTGTACATTCAGCGGACGAACTTGTTGCAATGGTATGGGATGCTGCACTTGTGGCCTCGGCCGAATGTGTTGAGGTATGAGTTGTTGTTGCACTCCACCAACATTGGGAATCACTTGCATTTGACCTTGCATATACCCGAATTCTCCTTGATCTCCTTCACCCCCATAAGCGTACCCGTCTTCATCAAAACCCTCAAACTCCTCATATCCTTCATCATACCCATCTCCTTGAATTCCCGAAGATTGCCCAAATGGAAGCGTCGAGTAATGAAAACCCGACTGGTTTGATGGTCGAAACGGTGTAGCATGGATAATGGTCGAAATTGGTGCTATGGTATGGCTTGAATATGACGGACCCGCACCCGGAAAGAAGTGGGATAATGGCGGTATAGTAGTGGAAGGATTAAAGGTAATGGTTGGTTCTTCTTGGGTAGTAATGGGTTGTGTGGTGTTGGTTGGTGTAACATTTTGGATTATAGTGGGTTCGGTAGTATTTGGTGGAATGGTGGTATTTGGTGAAGGTTGAGTGGTTGTTGGTACAAATGGTTGAGCAGGTTCACCCGTAGTGGGTGGTGGTGGTGGTGGATCTCTATCCATGTATCGAAGTGGTGTAATAGGTGTAATTGGCGTTGTTGGTGAACCGCTGATTGTATTTTCTCTTAATAAAATCCTGTTTGCTCGCAAAGTTCGCTCAATTTCTGGATCAAACACTAGTGGTGAAAGCTTGTGAGAGCTTCTAGTACGCATGCACATGTAAATACCTGCACACTAACACACCCCGCGTAACCCATAAAAATAACAAACTTAAAAAGAACAAAAATAACACACGTTGCGCACTACTCCCCGGCAACGGAGCCAAAATTTGACGTGATGTCATGGTCACAATCAAATTTAATCCCAAAAACAACTATAGATAGTGGTAAGAGGGTATCGAACTCAGGGAGTATGTGGAAAATATGTCGATTATATAGCTTTGCAATTAAACTACAATTAACCTAATTTGCAGAAAATAAAGATCAATGATTTAAATTGTTGTTTTAGAAAACTAAATTAATAACTAAGTGCAAATCAAAATTGGTTGTTTAACAGATTAGGAAAACAGTGACCATCTTAGGATTCAGTTTCTTTAAACAATTGTGTGTAATTCCAACTAGAAAGAGTTACATAGACATAACTCGTGTATAGATAATTGAAGTGATAAAAGGGAACAAAGTACTCAGATTATATAAACGCGAGGTTGTTTCCCGATAACCAATTAATCAATAACCAACCCTAACCCTTCCCGTGATATCTCGATTGCCAACGGCACCAAGAACGTACGATTGAGACTAGAAATTGCACTATCAATTAACACGCTACAAACAATTATGCATACACCATGATAAACAAGCAAACACAAGTTATCATTCTAGAAATTCAGAAATAAACACACAAAAGTTCAAGAGAAACCTGCACCTAAGATGATCACCGAAAGTTTTAGCCACACATAGCTTGGTGAATCATCATAACAAGCAATTCAATGTTCATACAAATCGAAAACACCAACCGAATGTTAGAAATTGTCTAGAATCAAGCCAAGATAGCCAAAATCGCCCCCAAAGTGTTCTCTAACCGACCAATGATGATGATAGATGAAAAGACACTATAAAAATGATTAAATGAGGGAGTTACACTTTTCCTCGCAGCTTCCACCGTAAATTACGGTACCACCGTAAGTTACGGTGGACCAAAAAGTGTTATGGTGGGTCTCTACTGCCTTACGGTGGACGAAAAATGCTGGGGTCTACCGTAAATTACGGTACCACCGTAAGTTACGGTAGGCTTCAGCATGAAATTTTGTTTTCAGCATAACTTTTTCGTTTCAACTCCGTTTTCTTCACCGTTTTCGCCTCCGTTCTCGTAATTCCGTCCTCTATCATGCTATCTTCTTAATTCTTCAGTTCTAATAAATTATTTTCTTCATGTATGCTCCATCTTTCAATCTCTAATCCAACCGCGCCTATTCCGAAGCTTCATTTCCACACTTTTAAGCTCCGAATGTACTTGAAACATAAGCAACTGTAGTCATCTAATTCAAGACAATAACATGATTAAATGAGGGATTAACTTGTCATTTAACACCATTAAGGGATGTCCTATGGACCACCCGTCAGAAGGCAAATGAGGCGCAGAGTTCACTTGGGAACTCGAAAGCGACATGAAGGAAAAGTACCCGCAGTTGTTTAAGTGAAAGCACAGAGAGAGAAAGTTCTCAAAAGTGATTCATGGTGTTGATTGTTACGGCTTCGGCCTAGTTTCGGGACGAAATTCCCTAAACAAGGGGAGGCTGTAACACCCCGTGTTTCCGAAGGTCAAAGTCAAAGTCGAGATTGAAGTCAAAGGAAGAAAAGATCGCTAATTGCGATCTGTCTCTCCTTGCTCAATCCCTGTTGACTTCTTTGACGGTAGTTAGTCTATTTTATGGTTACGTTAGTTGTATTATGTGGAGTAAGTAATTACAATCGAAGCAATCGAAGTAATCGAAGTATATTTCTCGATACGAATAGCTTTACGACTGTGAATAATAGGAAGTAACAATGCGATAAAGTCAATCAATCAGTAATCGAACTAATCTAATCATCATCGAACTCGAAACTCCGATTGTGCAACTTTGGTGTTATTATATGTGTGTGTGTGCCTTATGTGTTACTTGTGCATGCTTTCTTTATGTTATGTGTGGTGATCAATCAAAACTCGAATCGAAATCGAAACCCAATCGAACTCAATCAAAATTGAATTATGATAATTGGTGGAGAAGAGACAGTGCGAGATATAGATGCTTGTATGTTGATATAGTAGTTGGGATTAAAAGTAATTTGAATAGGAAACTCTATCGTATTCTCATCAATCACAATCGAGATCGAAATATCAAAAATCGTCACACCGAACACTCGTATCGTGCAGCTGATCGATCAGGCTACCAGCCGATCGGACTACTGTCCGATCGGACAGGCTGTCCGATCGAGCTGCCTGGCCGATCGGCCAGCACTTTCCTCATTTGGCATCCTATAAATACCTCTGTCATTGTCATCCTTTCTACTTTTGGAAACTCTGTCCGACCAGCACGCTTAGCTCATCCTTTTCTCAGATTTCTCTCGATTCCTGTAAGATTTCGTCCTAAATCTTGTACTTTCTTGATCTACACGCACTCCTACACCTTTCTATCTTTCAAATCTTAACTTTTAACCGTGAAATCATCAAGATTCATGTGTGCTAGGATGATGTCATCATGGTGTTCTTGAAGAACTTCATGTTTTGGCCTCAATCTACCAAGAATCACTTGGATCTAGCCGATTTCCACATAAACAAACAAAGATCTTTCATAGATGTGAACATTTACACGGTGAAAAGGATTGAAAGATGGCTTTCCAACTTTCTTTCAACTCTTTTACACTCAATGCCTTCAAAACCGATAGAAACGGAGCTTGTGCCGACTTGCTAATCATTCCGGTGGTTGCATGACTCAAGATCCTGATTCTATCCACGAGGTTCACCGATTTCGGGTTAAACGTTAAACTCCATTCCGAACAGTTCAGCGGCCTGATTTGGGTGATTCCTGTTCGATCAGGAGAAACAAGTAAAAACGAGGGTTCTATGGTTCGACTCGTTGTCAAAACACCTCGATATAATGACAAATAATCAGAACAACCAAGTGTTAGACGAACAGGCTGATAAGGTCAGGATGCTGACTGATCGGACTGCTGTCTGAACGGACAGCCAGCCGATCGGACAGTCAGCCGATCGACTGGCCAGCCGATCGGCTAGCACAAGGTCCCACACTTAATCAATTTACTCTTTTGAGGTTGAGTATTGAACGAACTGCCGTTCGATCGGATTACTCTTCGGATCATGAGATGCTATACTTCAACACTTAATCGATTTTCAACATGTTTGATGCACTACGAGTGCCACCCGATCGAACAGCCGTCCAATCAGGTGACACCCTGCTGTGAACTTGTTTTGCTGAGGTACCTAGCCGATCGGGTTGCCGACCGATCGAACGACTGTCCGATCGACCGACCTGAAAGGTAAATATACTTCAATGTTTTCAAATGATACAATGAAAACTTCAAAAGTCAAGCCATCATACACAAACACATCCTTCTCAAAGGAAGAAACATTCCACTCGAACAGGCATTCGATCGGCCTACCGACCGACTGGACAACTGTGACACCCCAGGAAAACCGGGAAAACCTTGCAACCTAACTAGCTTCCTCAGTGAGTGCCATCAAATTTCGGGACGAAATTTCTTTCAACTTGGGGATGATGTGACAACCCGAAATCTAGAACCTTTCGTTGTAACTTGCTTGTACGTTATGTGACTAGTTAAAATGATAACGTGAACCTTTTTATGTGATAAGTGCTTTGTTATGTGTGCATTTGTATATATATGTGTACGTGTTTTATGTGAACCGAGAACCCAACCCGAGAACAAAGAACCCGACTCGAGACCATGAGGTCTCGAGTGGACTTGGGCCGAGAACCTAGTGGCCGGTTGGGCCTTTGGGCCGTGAACCCCCACTCGAAACCCACTAAGGGTGCACACTTGGAACTTGACTATATATACACCACCTTAATTAGTTTTTACCATTTGTTGAACATTAGAACACACACACACCCTCCTACTTCTCTCTCTAAACCTAAGAACACAAACACTTCATCATTCTTGGATCTTTGGACTTGGATCGGCTCACACACACACACCCGGCTTGGAAGCTTTTCACACACCCTCGAAACCCATAACCGGTTAGTATTTTTATGGTTGATTTTTGTTGTATTTTGTGATGTATGATAAAATGCATAAGATGATGTTTATTGTTAGTATTTCTTGATGATTATTGTTGAATGCTTAGTGATAATATGTTCATGATGAGTTTGTACTTGAATAAATGTATGACAAGATTATGTGATAATATGGTAGTTGAGTTATGCATGATATTTGAAAAGAAATCGGTTCATGAATGATCTTGTTATGTGTGGAACTATGCATAAATGTTGATGTTGAAAATAGATTCATTGTATGTTAAAAATGAATGATGAAATTAGGTTGCACTTGTGATGAAATCGGACCTATAGGGAAACCGAGTTGTATGTTATGCTAAGTGTCTTGATGATTATTCATAGTTGTGGTTGATATAAGTGTTGAAAATGTTATGAACTCGATGAATATGCTTTGAATATGTGAAGAACACTTTGAATGATAGTTGAAGATTGAAAACCCTTGTGATTTTGATCCATCTTTGACTAGTAACCTGATTAGGAAAACTGTTAGTGGAATGCTATTGGTAGTTTCCTGATTTGGGCCTGATTATATTGTACTAATGGGACTGATACACCTGCATCAACACGTGAACTTGAAAACGACAGCTTACCGACTCGCAATCACCCGGTTGCGACTCGCAACCACAGCGTGATGACTCGAGACCACGCGGTTGCGACTCGCAACCATAACAGGACAAGCCGAAACCACAGGTTACGAGTCCCGTTGCGACTCGAGACCTTAGCATGATGAACCGAGACTACGGTTGCGACACCGGTTGCGACTCGCAACCATCCATGATCAACACACAGCATGACTCGAGACCATGCTTGCGAGTCCGGTTGCGACTCGAGACCACACTTTGGGCCTTAGTTAGTGGGCCGGACTTATGAACTTCTGTGCTACTGTTGATGAGTTATTTGGGCCTGTTATCACGAGCCCAACTGTTTGGACTTTGAACATGTGATTAACCGTTACCTATGAACTGCTACTGATTAAACGTGTCTGCCATACGTGTTGAACATTTGTGCACTACTTGGTTCGAATCTGATTATACGTGATAACCGTGATAGGACGTTATTGACTACTTGCGACTTGATTGACTTTCTGTGATTAACTGCCGAGCAAACCGAGGTGAGTTCACACCCTCTACAAAGCATGGGATTCCCTGGGTTGGGAACTGGGTTAAGGAACGTGGGTTCCTCGTCCTCCTTGGGCAGGACGTCAGTGGTTCAGGAATGTGATTCCTCGTCCGGATGGACGGATAAACGTACTAGACTAAAACTCTATCACGAAGTCCCTCCTTTTTGTATCGACTAATCGCCGGGCCAATGGCGAGCGGGTCATTAGTTAGATAGCGCTATTTAGGTCTGACAAGCCTCACACCGTGCCGCAGAGGACGGGCGTGAACTAATGGATCTGGGGCACGTCAATGATGATAGACATTGATGTTTTCAGGGCACATAAACATGACTACAGTCAGCAATCGATACGGTAACGAGTCTAGTATATACATGGGGTAGCCCCCACGGCTGGAGAGCCAGATGATGTACATGGGGTAGCCCCCACGGCCGAAATGCCTGATAACTACATGGGGTAGCCCCCACGGCCGGAGTGCCGGAGTAACTGGGAACGAACTGGTCACGTTTTTAAAACTATGGGGTAACCCCCACGGCAGGATGCCAGATAAAGTAAACTGTTTTCGAAACAACTAAAACGAACGCCCACCCGTGAACTCACTCAACTAGTTGTTGACTCGTTACTACATGCTTTGCAGGACCATAGGTACTCAGTGGGAGCTTGCATGGAGGAGGATCGTTGTGGGACAGGGATTGCTACAAGACTATGTTAAACTTGAAACTTTTGGAACTTATGTTACAACTTTAAACTTATGCTTCCGCTTACAACTTAAACTTATTTGTTTTGGAACACCAATCGTATTGGTTAAACTTTTATAATTACTTATATGCTTGTTCAGTATGATTGGTGGCTGGATCCTGGTCAGTCACGCCTCCAAGCGGTAGTACTCCGCAGGTGGGATTTTGGGGGTGTGACAGATTGGTATCAGAGCCATTGGTTATAGTGAACTTGGTTTTAATAAAGGAGAAACGTTTTTGTTAAAACCAGACTATAACCGGTTTAGTGCTCAACGGTCCACAACGACACTTCGCTCCTCATGCAAGGCTCGACGTTCTAGGTAATATAATGTATGTATATGGCCTACTTGTTAGTTGCGTAGTACATTGCTCATGGTATGCTTGACTAGTATAACTACTGTTGTTTGAACACATGCGTACTTACTCTGTCCTACTATCATGCTTTCGCGAACCTCTCTCACACGTATTGCTTTTATTATGAAGAACCATGTCTGGACGCGTTAACATGACACAAGCCCAGTTGACGGCTTTGATCAACGAGCGAGTTGCCGCAGCGCTCGCAGCTGCACACGCAGGAGGTATATCCTGCAGTCCGAAATTGTTCTAGGATCATTTGGATCCTACTCTCGTGAACCAACCTTTGTGTTAAACTCTGTCTTTTCTTTCACCTACCTTAGGTCAGTATGCTCAGGCACCGGTGTGCACTTTTAAGACCTTTATGGACTGTCGACCCACTACTTTTAGCGGAACTGAGGGAGCAGTAGGTCTCCTACACTGGTTTGAGAAACTGGAGTCTGTGTTCGAAATGTGTGAATGCCCTGAAGCGCGCAGGGTGAAGTATGCTACTGGTACTCTCGAGGGTTTGGCTCTCACGTGGTGGAATGCTCAAGTGCAGATGTTAGGGTTGGTTGCTGCCAATGCCACCCCATGGGAAACTTTCAAGGAAATGATCAGGGAAGAATACTGCAGTCGTGACGACATTCACAAACTGGAAGATGAGTTCTACAATCTCAAGATGTCGGGGTCGGAGATTGAGGCATACACTAAGAGATCGCATGAGCTTGCCTTGTTGTGTCCTACTATGGTGGATCCTCCCTACAAGCGAATTGAACTCTATCTCAAGGGCTTGGTGCCAGAGATCCAAAGTCATGTGACTTCAGCGAACTTGACTACTATCCAGCAGGTTGTACAGTTGGCTCACCGTCTCACTGACCAAGCGGTGGAGCAGAACAAGTTACCGAAGCGCATAGGTGCTGCAACTACTTCTGGTGCTTCTAGTGGGGATAAACGGAAATGGGATGGAACTTCAAGCAGGGGTTCAACTTCGGTGCAAACTCAGTCTCAGCAGAGAAAGACGGACGATCACAAGAGCCCCAGTCAGCAATCGTCTGGTGGTCAAAGTCATGGTGGGTACAAAGGAAATCACCCCAAGTGCAATCGTTGTAGCCTACACCACAGTGGGCCATGCACCAGGGGCAACTGTCATCGATGCAACAAGCCTGGTCATGTTGCAAAAGATTGCAGGAGCGCATATCCCGTCAATCAGAATCGTCAGCAACCTCAGCAGAACCAGCGACAGCAGCAGGGTAACAACAAAGGGTGTTTTCAGTGTGGAGCTGAAGGTCATTTCAAGAAGGATTGTCCCCAACTGAACCAGAACAACAACAATAATCAGGGGAATGGTAACAATGGGAACAACAACAATGGTGCTAGGGGACGTGTGTTCGTGATTGGCCAAGGTGAAGCAAGGAATGATCCCAACGTGGTGACGGGTAAGTTCCTTCTCGACGACTTTTATGTTACAGTCTTATTTGATTCGGGTGCCGATACTAGTTATGTGTCACTAGAAGTTAGTAAGATGCTTAAGCGTATTCCTACACCCCTGAGCGACAAGCACACTGTAGAGCTAGCTAATGGTAAGAGTTTGGAAGCCTCTCACGTAATCAAGGGTTGCCAGCTTATTCTCGCTAACCAGACTTTCTCTATCGACCTTATTCCTATTGTCTTGGGTAGTTTCGACGTTGTCATTGGGATGGATTGGTTATCCCAACACCGAGCAGAGATTCTTTGCAACGAGAAGATCGTTCGTATTCCTGGTTTTGGTAGTGAACCTCTCATGATTCGTGGCGACAAGAGAAGTGCTGTTGAGAACATCATCTCTCTTCTTAAGGCCCAGAAATGCTTACGAAAGGGCCACACTGCGATTTTGGCTCTAGTTACTGATACCACAGAGAAGGAGAAGAAGCTAGAGGATTTTCCGGTTGTACGCGACTATCCTGAGGTATTCCCTGAGGAATTACCTGGTCTTCCGCCCCATCGCCAAGTCGAGTTTCAGATTGATCTAGCTCCTGGAGCCGCGCCTGTAGCCCGTGCACCTTATCGTTTAGCGCCATCAGAGTTGGAAGAACTCTCCACGCAACTACAAGAACTCTTGGATAAGGGTTTCATTCGTCCTAGCTCATCGCCTTGGGGAGCTCCAGTGTTATTTGTGAAGAAGAAGGATGGTACCTTCAGAATGTGTATCGACTATCGCGAACTCAACAAAGTGACTGTGAAGAATCGTTATCCTCTACCGCGTATTGACGACTTGTTCGACCAGTTGCAGGGGTCGAGCTACTATTCAAAGATCGATCTGAGATCGGGATATCACCAGCTGAGAGTTCGGGAAGAGGATGTCTCTAAGACGGCCTTTAGGACTCGATATGGGCACTATGAGTTTCTGGTCATGCCGTTTGGGCTGACGAACGCACCGGCAGTTTTTATGGATTTGATGAATCGAGTGTGCAAACCGTATCTGGACAAGTTTGTTATAGTCTTCATCGACGACATCCTGATCTATTCTAAGAGCAAAGAAGAGCACGAACAACATCTACGACTTATTTTGGAACTCCTTCGGAAGGAACAGCTTTACGCAAAATTCTCGAAATGCGACTTCTGGCTTCGTGAAGTCCATTTCCTAGGGCATGTGGTGAACAAGGATGGGATTCACGTTGATCCATCCAAAGTGGAATCTATTAAGAACTGGCCTGCGCCTCGCACACCAAAGGAAATTCGCCAATTTTTGGGATTGGCAGGTTATTACAGGAGATTCATTAAGGATTTTTCTAAGATCGCGCAGCCCCTCACGTTGTTAACACAGAAAGGCGTTGTTTATCATTGGGGAAATGCACAAGAGTTAGCTTTTCAGCATCTAAAGGATAGACTTTGTAGTGCACCTATCCTTTCACTGCCAGAGGGCACAGAAGATTTTGTGGTTTACTGTGATGCATCAATTCAAGGTCTTGGTTGTGTATTGATGCAACGAGATAAAGTCATAGCTTACGCCTCACGACAACTTAAAGTTCACGAGAAGAACTACACTACGCATGATTTAGAGCTGGGAGCTGTTGTTTTTGCACTTAAGTTATGGCGGCATTACCTGTACGGAACCAAGTGCGCCATCTACACCGACCACAGAAGTTTAGAACACATATTCAAGCAGAAGGAACTGAATATGCGGCAGCGACGATGGGTCGAGCTGCTGAATGACTACGAGTGCTCTATCAGGTATCACCCGGGCAAGGCCAATGTTGTGGCAGACGCCCTGAGTCGGAAGGACACTACGCCTAAGCGCGTAAGAGCTTTACAACTCACGATACATTCTAGTCTACCTTCGCAAATACGAGCTGCTCAGATAGAAGCACTGAAACCAGAAAACGTTAGAGCTGAAGCTCTACGCGGGTCAAGGCAACGCTTAGAACAGAAGGAAGACGGTGCTTATTATGTAACAGGACGCATTTGGGTCCCACTCTATGGCGACTTACGAGAACTTGTGATGGATGAAGCGCACAAATCTCGCTACTCGGTACACCCTGGTTCGGACAAGATGTACCACGATATTAAAACTACGTATTGGTGGCCTAGCATGAAGGCCCACATAGCAACCTACGTCAGCAAGTGTTTGACTTGTGCGCGAGTCAAGACAGAATATCAGAAACCTTCAGGCCTACTTCAGCAACCAGAGATACCACAATGGAAATGGGAGCAAATTTCCATGGATTTCGTTACTGGCTTACCTAGATCACAGCGCGGGAACGATACTATCTGGGTGATCGTGGATCGACTCACAAAATCCGCACACTTCTTGGCAATCAAAGAAACAGATAAATTCTCCACTCTAGCGGAAATATACCTCAAGGAAGTTGTTTCGAGGCACGGGGTGCCCACTTCTATTATCTCTGATCGAGATGCACGTTTTACTTCGGAACTGTGGCAGGCAATGCACAAGTCTTTTGGCTCACGTTTAGATATGAGCACAGCGTATCACCCACAGACGGACGGGCAGTCCGAGCGAACTATTCAGACATTAGAAGACATGCTTCGCGCTTGTGTAATCGACTTTGGCAACAGCTGGGAAAGGCATCTGCCACTCGTGGAATTCTCGTATAATAACAGCTACCACACCAGCATTAAAGCTGCTCCGTTTGAGGCATTGTACGGACGTAAATGCCGGTCACCCCTCTGTTGGGCAGAAGTGGGGGATAGTCAGATCACTGGTCCAGAACATGTGGTAGACACTACTGAGCGGATTGCTCAAATACGACAACGCATGGCGGCGGCTCGTGACCGTCAGAAGGCCTACGCCGATAAGGGCAGGAAACCACTTGAGCTCCAGGTTGGGGAGCGGGTATTACTCAAAGTCTCACCCTGGAAGGGTGTGGTTCGTTTTGGTAAACGCGGCAAACTCAACCCACGGTACGTTGGACCTTTTGAAATTCTTGAGAAAATAGGCAAGGTGGCCTACAGACTGAAATTACCAGCAGAACTCGGTGCAGTTCACAACGTTTTCCATGTGTCGAATCTGAAGAAGTGTCTGTCAGATGAGACGCACGTAGTTCCTCTGAAGGAACTTACGATCGACGAACAGTTGAAATTCGTCGAAGAACCTGTCGAGATCACGGACCGGGATGTTAAGGTCCTCAAGAGCACTAGAATACCTCTTGTACGAGTTCGTTGGAACTCACGTCGCGGCCCAGAGTTTACCTGGGAGCGCGAAGATCGGATGAAACAAAAGTATCCCCAACTGTTTGAGAACAGTACAAACGCTACTGAGGCTGAAGCTACGGAATTTCGGGACGAAATTCCAGATCAACGGGGGGTGGATGTGACACCCCAGGAAAACCGGGAAAACCTTGCAACCTAACTAGCTTCCTCAGTGAGTGCCATCAAATTTCGGGACGAAATTTCTTTCAACTTGGGGATGATGTGACAACCCGAAATCTAGAACCTTTCGTTGTAACTTGCTTGTACGTTATGTGACTAGTTAAAATGATAACGTGAACCTTTTTATGTGATAAGTGCTTTGTTATGTGTGCATTTGTATATATATGTGTACGTGTTTTATGTGAACCGAGAACCCAACCCGAGAACAAAGAACCCGACTCGAGACCATGAGGTCTCGAGTGGACTTGGGCCGAGAACCTAGTGGCCGGTTGGGCCTTTGGGCCGTGAACCCCCACTCGAAACCCACTAAGGGTGCACACTTGGAACTTGACTATATATACACCACCTTAATTAGTTTTTACCATTTGTTGAACATTAGAACACACACACACCCTCCTACTTCTCTCTCTAAACCTAAGAACACAAACACTTCATCATTCTTGGATCTTTGGACTTGGATCGGCTCACACACACACACCCGGCTTGGAAGCTTTTCACACACCCTCGAAACCCATAACCGGTTAGTATTTTTATGGTTGATTTTTGTTGTATTTTGTGATGTATGATAAAATGCATAAGATGATGTTTATTGTTAGTATTTCTTGATGATTATTGTTGAATGCTTAGTGATAATATGTTCATGATGAGTTTGTACTTGAATAAATGTATGACAAGATTATGTGATAATATGGTAGTTGAGTTATGCATGATATTTGAAAAGAAATCGGTTCATGAATGATCTTGTTATGTGTGGAACTATGCATAAATGTTGATGTTGAAAATAGATTCATTGTATGTTAAAAATGAATGATGAAATTAGGTTGCACTTGTGATGAAATCGGACCTATAGGGAAACCGAGTTGTATGTTATGCTAAGTGTCTTGATGATTATTCATAGTTGTGGTTGATATAAGTGTTGAAAATGTTATGAACTCGATGAATATGCTTTGAATATGTGAAGAACACTTTGAATGATAGTTGAAGATTGAAAACCCTTGTGATTTTGATCCATCTTTGACTAGTAACCTGATTAGGAAAACTGTTAGTGGAATGCTATTGGTAGTTTCCTGATTTGGGCCTGATTATATTGTACTAATGGGACTGATACACCTGCATCAACACGTGAACTTGAAAACGACAGCTTACCGACTCGCAATCACCCGGTTGCGACTCGCAACCACAGCGTGATGACTCGAGACCACGCGGTTGCGACTCGCAACCATAACAGGACAAGCCGAAACCACAGGTTACGAGTCCCGTTGCGACTCGAGACCTTAGCATGATGAACCGAGACTACGGTTGCGACACCGGTTGCGACTCGCAACCATCCATGATCAACACACAGCATGACTCGAGACCATGCTTGCGAGTCCGGTTGCGACTCGAGACCACACTTTGGGCCTTAGTTAGTGGGCCGGACTTATGAACTTCTGTGCTACTGTTGATGAGTTATTTGGGCCTGTTATCACGAGCCCAACTGTTTGGACTTTGAACATGTGATTAACCGTTACCTATGAACTGCTACTGATTAAACGTGTCTGCCATACGTGTTGAACATTTGTGCACTACTTGGTTCGAATCTGATTATACGTGATAACCGTGATAGGACGTTATTGACTACTTGCGACTTGATTGACTTTCTGTGATTAACTGCCGAGCAAACCGAGGTGAGTTCACACCCTCTACAAAGCATGGGATTCCCTGGGTTGGGAACTGGGTTAAGGAACGTGGGTTCCTCGTCCTCCTTGGGCAGGACGTCAGTGGTTCAGGAATGTGATTCCTCGTCCGGATGGACGGATAAACGTACTAGACTAAAACTCTATCACGAAGTCCCTCCTTTTTGTATCGACTAATCGCCGGGCCAATGGCGAGCGGGTCATTAGTTAGATAGCGCTATTTAGGTCTGACAAGCCTCACACCGTGCCGCAGAGGACGGGCGTGAACTAATGGATCTGGGGCACGTCAATGATGATAGACATTGATGTTTTCAGGGCACATAAACATGACTACAGTCAGCAATCGATACGGTAACGAGTCTAGTATATACATGGGGTAGCCCCCACGGCTGGAGAGCCAGATGATGTACATGGGGTAGCCCCCACGGCCGAAATGCCTGATAACTACATGGGGTAGCCCCCACGGCCGGAGTGCCGGAGTAACTGGGAACGAACTGGTCACGTTTTTAAAACTATGGGGTAACCCCCACGGCAGGATGCCAGATAAAGTAAACTGTTTTCGAAACAACTAAAACGAACGCCCACCCGTGAACTCACTCAACTAGTTGTTGACTCGTTACTACATGCTTTGCAGGACCATAGGTACTCAGTGGGAGCTTGCATGGAGGAGGATCGTTGTGGGACAGGGATTGCTACAAGACTATGTTAAACTTGAAACTTTTGGAACTTATGTTACAACTTTAAACTTATGCTTCCGCTTACAACTTAAACTTATTTGTTTTGGAACACCAATCGTATTGGTTAAACTTTTATAATTACTTATATGCTTGTTCAGTATGATTGGTGGCTGGATCCTGGTCAGTCACGCCTCCAAGCGGTAGTACTCCGCAGGTGGGATTTTGGGGGTGTGACAACAACTGTCCAAACGGACTGTCAACTGAACAGTCAGCCGTCCGATCGGACTACCGTCCGATCGACCAGCTGTCCGACCTTCCAACTCTTGTTTTCCATTTTACGCATTGCTTATCGTTATGCTATCAAACTATTCAGGCTAACCCTACTCTCAAACGCTCCCTTCAATCCATCAACCGCTGTGAGTATACTCAATCCCTTTTTGCTTTCAACACTTTTGGGTGTTACATACGTTACTTATACGAAATCACATCGAACACACTACGCAACATTCTAAACGCTAACCGTTACCGCATGTATTACGTGACTAAATGAATGCTTGTTGTTATGTTTACACGTGGAATGCTGTTTACCTGCCTTAACGACGATAGTATTATAGTTTGGACTCAGCACCCGTTCACACGGGGGTTGTTAAGGATGTAGGTCCCCTTGAGTCGTATGGATCTTCACAGAATTATCAATCCGATTAAGAGTGCGAAATCCTCTTGATCAGAATATAGCAGAAAACGTGTAGGAACAACAAATCACTTTCAAACCGGGTTTCTATTGATTATCAATCAAACTGAATTACAATCAATCAAACCCTAACCATTCTCAATTTCATCCAAGACTAGTCTCTCACGAAATTGCTCTCTCAAATACTGTTTTGGCTAATTAACCTAAACCCTAAAGCCTAACCTTGTTTGTATAACACAAGGTTTACAAGTTGGACTAGGGTTTTGTAACATATGTGCTTGAAATCATTTTGAACAGTTCAATTATCAATAAAAACAATGTTATTTGATCCCAATGTTTGTTTGGTTGTGTTTTACATTTTTCATGTTTTGACTTTTGTTCAATTTTAAACTCTACATCGCTTTCTGGAGAATTATACGCAAACTGGTGCGTAAACGTACTCGGTTTAATGCGAAAAATACTCCGGAACATCAACATATACTTAATATACCTTAAATAACCTTTACATAACTTAGAAATAAGTTTTGAAGGCTTTGGTATGACAAAAACAAGTTTATTCGCTTATAGGGACTAAACTTGACAAACTGCGAAAGTATGACGATTCGTAGTAAAACAGACATTCCGGAACATGTCCATAAGTTAAACATACCATAAATATCCTTTACATAGCTTAGAAATAGGCTTTGAGGGGTTTGGTATGCTAAAATAAACTTTTGGATCATTCAGGGACTAAAAGTGTCAAAAAGTGCACAAGTTTGCACTTTCGCGCATAACTTACGTTCTGAATACATCCGGACATCCAAAAATTTATGTAAGCATCCTTATATTATGCCTTAGTGTTTGGCATGAGAAAAATCCATTCGTCGCGTAATTTGGATCGTTTTTCGCGCTTATGCGCATTCCGTCGTAATTAAGCGAACATCGCGATCGTACGGCCAAACGAACCAACATCCGACATATTTTTGAGCATGTTTCATGTCCTCAATGTTTAGGCATCATTTTAGGGCCTTAAAGATGGCTTAACGGGCCTTGAACGTGTCGGAAATGGCCTTAAACAATAACAGGGACCTAAACTGTCATTTTTGAAACTTGGTTTCTGATCAGGACCTCCAGGCGACCCGCGTAAGACTAAGGGCAACCTTCACGCGGGCCGCGTCAGCCCTGCAGATGCAGAAACTCGTTTTTCTTGCAAAATTTGGCCTTTCAAGCATCCAAGGGGCAATGCCTCTTCACAGTCTCTAGGGTTAGGGTCACATTTTGATACCAAAACATTTTGACAAGTGTACGAATGAGATCAATGCACGATATTCAAGAAACGATCCTAACGGTCTTGCTTTTCCTATAAATACCCTCCCATTTGGTGTAAAACCCACAAAATCTGATCTAAAGCTCTAAGTTGAGGCCTTTGCTTCATACCTGAGCTCCTGGATCGAGATTAGCTTTCGGGGACCCTTCGTAAGTGTTCTTTCGTTCTTTTAATCGCTTTCTAGTCCTAAAGTCAAACTATGTTTGACTTTCTGCGTTGACCAAGCTATGGTCAACACGAAGTTCGTTTGAACTTCATAACGTGAGCGTGATCACGATGGTTATAGTCCCTAGTGACTACACCTACTGATCACCACGTTATCTAGGCTCAGTGACGAGTCGTAGTTTCGGCCAAAATGCGCATTCTTGTGTATTTTGTAACCAAACTACTCATAGGTATCAAAACCGTTTGTTTTGATGCCAAACCTGTTTTCTAAACTTAGTTAAGCATGTTCTAACATGCTTAGCTCGTCACTTTTAGTTTAGTGCTTATATAGGGTCGTAGGGTAAGCGATCTAAACAATCGCTTATGCTTTCGAACCCGACCCATTTGGTCGATCTTTAGGATCCGACCAAACACATTAGGTGACCATAGTGTATAGGGAATAACCTTCCGAGGTTATACGTTATGGTCACGATGTTAGGCGTTCCAAACGCGTTTTACGCGAACGACGCGTTAAGATAGCATAAGCTACCTAAACGGGTCGTAATGGGTCGTAAGCACTTAGGATAGGTTTCATTTTAGAATGTAGGCCTTGTTAAACCATATTACACGAGTCTCTATACTCGTTTGGTTTACGAACCCTCATTCTATCCAATCTTCCGAATTTGGTCCGGTATATTTGTCACACCCCCAAAATACCACATGCTGGAACACCGCGGGATGTGTGACGTACCAGAATTCGAGCCACCAATCACATTGAACCACGCATTGTATTTAAGCAAAACATGTCATTAATTACCAATTGTAAATACCAATCATAAGATTTAACCCAAAGAGTTGTGTAGCGGAAGCATATAGTAAATTGTTAAACAATTGTTTCATAATAAGTGTTCAAATCCAATGTATCAATATATGTATATCCAAGAGCCGCGATCCATGACCACTCCAGCACTCCCAGATAGCAAGTCCACGTCAAGAAATCTAACGACCTGCAAGCATGCAGACAAGTGTGTCAGACGACGCTGGTGAGTTCAAAGTTTTGTTAACGCGTTTAGTTACCAGATGTGTGTTTACAACAGTTCAAGATTTAGTTTTGATGTTGTTATTACTCGATTACCGTATGTGGCGACTAGATGTGAATGCCCAACCCCAATGCCTCCATTTAGGTATTGGTCATGAGGTCAAGGTATCAAACAACCTTGAATAGATGTAAGGGGTCTTATATGTACACGATGAGAATGCCCAACCCCAATGCCTCTAACTAGGCATTGGTCATGAGGTCCAGGTAATTAGTTCACGCCCGTCCTTTCGGCCCGGTGTGAGGGTGCCAAACCTAATAGCGCTATCAACTAAATACCTCGTTGCTTCTTCAGCAACACGGTAGATGTATGGGGTCTTACATGATTTATACTGTGTTCAATAACCAACATCCCAAATAAACAGTTTACCCAGTATTCCCTTTAGAAACATTTACCAGATGTCCCAAACCACAGGGACGCATGCTTAGAAAAATGCAGTGAACTCACCTTTGATTTGCTCGGTAAGACTAGTTACTTGATCACACTTAGTTAATCAAAGACTATAATGTTCATATATACCATAATCAGTTCGCATTCAAGTTGATCACGTTGTCACACAAGAATATTACTCTAAAGCATATACAGTGCACCCTTGGTCCATCTACTACCCATCAATTAAACATACCAAGCAATCATATACGCAATTTAATACACGTATTCGTAAAGTGCTCGACTCCGTACCACAGCTCAAGTCTTAATACCCGGGGGGGGGGGGTGCGGCCCAAAGAAGCATCGCGGCCCAAAGAAGCATCGCGGCCCAAATTTAATTTATGAACATACTCCACATTAATACTAGTTTAGCACCTTAAGTTATAATCGGCCCACTAAGCATCAGTCCAACCCAGCTACCGGCCCAACCAATGCCGGTCCAAAGCCTATGCGGCTGAAGCTGGTTTCATGGCCCAGATGTACCCCAGGCCCAAAATAATTGTGCGACCAGTTTGTTTGTGACTTAATTCTGTGTGTGTGGCCCAACTAAACCACATACCCATATTTTGTGCGATCCATTATTCTATGTATGTGGCCCAATGTTCAGTGAATCCATTTAATTAATTACAACTCATAACCCACTTGACAAGGTCCAATTAAATGTGTGTGTTGCCGAGACCACGTTGCACATCCCAATCCCTAACCCAATTACAAGTTATCAAACCCATTAAGTGGTTGTTTAATTTGCTTATGAGTGTGGCTCATTTTATGAAATCAATTATATTCTGTTTTGTCCCCTCTTAGATCAATAGGAAACAACAACTAATTTAACATACAGGATTCAAATTAAACAATTCCATATGTGTTATACCTTAAGCATCTACCCTTATACTCTTCATGAAAATACATGCTCAATCTTTCAAGAAACTAAAACCCAGTTTATTAGATCATACGATTTATATTCATGCTTTAAAATATTCCATGTTCACTATCTTTCTTATTATCCAAACAACTCCAACAGTTTTCACACATCAATCAGGAAGCCATAATTATATGATTTATACACTTAATAAATCATGCATAAGCAACCATATTCAGATCCGTTACACAACACTAAACACACAACAATTCCCTTGAACTATTATTACCGAGTACCTAATACCCTGTTGTTGCCTTTGAGACAATCTACTCGGATCAGATTGGTGAACAACCCGTCCGCATTAAACCTTGTGTGTATGAGTTTTTTTAACGAGTACTTCTCATTAATAAATCTACATGATAAATCTATATACTGTTTGATAATCCCAAACCCTACAACTCAATAATCATGCAAATTCACGTAACAATCATTCAATCGCATAGTCGGCCAGATTACACAGATATTTAACACATAAAATCATACTAACCCTTTCCGCATGCGCACATATCATACTACATCACGGGTCATTAGTTCATGTAAAATCCTAACTTGTGTACTAATCCGTGCTAGAATCACAGTGATGATGTTGTTCATATAGCATATAATTAGCACATAATATCAAGCACAGTGATGATGTTATATAATTAGCACATAATATAACTAGATGAGAACTAACCGGATCGAACTTTATTCGAGGAAGGAAAAGACGATCACCAAGGAGGGCTGCCGCAGATTTACGTGCGAGAGGGGAGAGATTTAGGGTTTGTTATGATATTACGTATTTGATAATTATGAGTGTTACACACACAATACTTGTGTGTTATGCGTATGGGGTTTGGGCTCAGCACTAGGCTCTGTTTGGGCCAAAGGCCCAACCGACCAAGCAAGAGATGTGAGTGCACGATTAATGGTAGAGTGGAACTAAATTAATACAACCAATAACATTTAACACCTTGATACCTATGGCATTCACATAATACATAACTCACAATCATTCACTTATAAATTACACATTGTTATTTAACAAATAGCGTACCCACGAGTAATAAGGGATCAGTACATGGAAGAAACTTCCTCAATTTACGGGTTGTCACATCATCCCCAACTTGAAAGAAATTTCGTCCCGAAATTTGACAAGTAATCCAAACAGCAAGACGTTAGCTCACGATGACTACGGATTTTCCGTGGGTACCACATCATCCCCAACTTGAAAGGGAATTTCGCCCCGAAATTCTCCAATGATATCAGAAGTTGGTACAACCGTTTGAACAACTGAGGATACTGGAGCGTACTCCGATTATTGTATCCCCACATGAACTCCGGTCCACGTCTTGGGTTCCAACGAACTCTCGTGATTGGAAACTGGACTATATTAACAAACCTTACCTCCTCGCCTATGTCTTTGATTGGCTCCTCGACAACTGCAACTTGCCTAATAAAGGTATCACAATTGTTTCATCAACCCTGCCTTAGATTTGAGATATAACTGTCATTGTGCACGTTACCCAACTCGTCGGGTAACTCGAGTTTGTAGGCCATGTGACCGATTCTTTCCAGAATTCTGAATGGCTCGACATAACGCAAATTAAACTTGCCACGCTTCCCAAGCGTACTACGCCCTCCCAGGGTGAGACTTTCAACATGAAACGATTGTCTACAGCGAACTCCCGGTGTTTCCTAAGCCTATCAACTTTTCTGACAGTCACGCGTTGCCGCCCAACAATTTCTGATCCAAGCAATCTTCCCAAGAGTTTCGAGTACAAGTCCTGGACCCGTGATTTGGTTGTCACCCACCTTAATCCAACAAGAAGATTGGCATTATCATCCAGTAGATGCCCCCAAACAGAGCTGTCTAAATACGAGAATAATAACTGCTACAGTAGGACTCCGTCAAAGGTATGTGTCCTTCCAATTTTCATTCTGACCATTTGTCCTATGGGGATAAGTATTGCTCATGTCTAGACGTGAGCCTAGGGTATCGTGTATTGCCTGTCATAAATCAGGTATACCTCAAAATCAGAAGTAACGGGAGTTGGCACCTCGTGCCTAGAAGTCGCCTCTCTTAGAGGAACGTTCACAAGTGTGAAGACTCGTCAGTTTCCTTGGTTGCAAGAAGGCGTGCTGGTAGTGTGAGACAATCAACGATCACCCAAGTGTTATTGTTTCTGCTTCGATGCTTCTGGTTTTTGATACTCCACCTTGACTTTCCCACAAGCCAAACATTATTCATATACCCTGCCAGGTGGGCCTTCAAGCCCAATCACCAGTACAAGATTCATAGACCATAATATCTCTCATCAAAACTCAGACGACTGGAATATCGGGGCAGATGTGCTTTGCTCAACGCAATTTCCCTAAAGTTGCCGTATAATGAGATCCACGTTCAAGTTTCATAGTTGTAATCATCAAAAAGTTCCCTCCAGCGATGCCATTAACTGATTTAGCTCTGTCGAAGCCGGGTACACGGGAGGCCCTTGTGATCGGTCTAAATAACGCACCTGGTACCGTCCAAGTAATGCCTCCATCTAAAATCCCAAGACCACGGTTTTCACTGCCAGTTGTGTGTCGTGCGGTTCCTCTTTGTAACTCCATCACGTAAGTCATCACTCTCTCGTGTTGCGTGGGACTCTGATTCGGACCATCATGGCATACCACTAAATCACCCGCACCCTCGGGTAAAGACGATGCTCGGCGCATTACAGAGTTGGAATTCGAAAGCTAAAATGACGTCCTCCTGTTTCGTCTTTCATGAACACAGCACCCTGCTGTGTTAAAGAGATTTAAGCTGGGCGACCATCGAAAAATCCTGTAAATAAGCTGCGATAGTATCTAGCGAAACCAAGGAATTGCTGCATCCCCGAATGAGTCTTTGGTGTCGATCAGTTTCTAACAAAATGGATCTTTAGCAAGATCCACGTGTGTTCCCACTTCGTTGGTTACATGCCCAAAATGTATCTCCCGAATCCAGATGTTACATCTTACAAGACTTCACACGGAATGGCTCCTCCGTCAGGAGCTCTAAATTAAGGTACAGATGTCGGCCAGCACGTCATCAATAAGCATAGCTGATTCACGTGATCCATATAACTGCTGATGTGATGATTAGCCCAAAAAGTCATGGAATACAAAGTCGCCATAGCTGTACTGCGTTCGATATGATGTTGTAGGAATCATTTTTCCCTTGGACTTCCATCTGATGAGTTCGTTCGTTAGTCAATCCTCGAATAGGCGCTTAACCCTCGTAGTTGGTCAATAGGTTGTCAATACATGGTCGAGGCAAATGGTTCTTGACTGTCACCATGCTAAGTTCTCGATAGTCAGTACACATACCCAACGATAAGGCTTATCTTTACGGATATAATTGGGGCTCCCCAGAGCGAAAACTAGATCCGACGAAACTCCTATCCCATAGTTCCTGTAGTTGATTTGACAGTTCTTGCAACTCTCCTGGCACAAGACTATAAGAGGTACGAAGAATCATGGCTGCCTCTGGCGCGGGATCAAACTGAGAGTCCATCTAACAGTTGTGGAAGTAAACCTGAAAGTTCCTCGAGTAGCTCACCGAAAGAAATCACGAACAGTTGTTGGATCCTCGATCCTCCTTTCCTTAGCTTTAACATCGGTACGAGTGCCAACATAGCAGGGTAATCCTTCCGTGGACACTTCTGACCTTCATTGCTGGATTGATGCTAACCTCTGCACCACTCCTAACTTTACGTAGGTGACAACTTTCTCTTCACGGGGTATATTTGCGCGATATCTGGATAACCAATTCACACTAACTACTGTGTTGTAACCATCGAGGATAGTAGAAGGAAGGTCGACGTCGAACACTTGTCCCACAAGGTCGAGTTTGCACCCCAATGATCATATGAGATTTCATTTGACTTGCCATCAGCCGATTCCACATCAGGTTTGGTTTCAAGAAGTATTAGGGTCAAGCAGAATAGAGACGAAGCGAACAGTTACCCATACTAGCTACCATGTTGCTGCTATGCCTGGCGTCGCCTATGCCAATCCTAAATGTCCTTCCACAAGCATCATTTCCAGTGTTGTTGTTACGGTTGCGAGGATTCCCAATACTATCATTATTCCCTTGGTTGTTGACGTCTTATCTTAGCAACAGTCAATCCCTGTCAATGTCACCTTCGTTTCCATGCTGAAGTCTACGATTACGAGTACCTTGATGTTGTCGCGACTGTGGCTTCCAACGTCGTTGCCTGAAACGAAGCCCTACAATCTTTCACCATCCAAATCCATCTTTTCACATTTTGTCCCATGCGCTACTCACTGTGTTGGTAGTCACATATTTCACACTATAATCTATTGTCATCGCTTATGTCCCGATTGATTCGTAAGAGTTGACCCCCACGAGTCGCTGACTAGAGTTAAGAATTCGATTGAAGTCAATTTGCTGGTGTTTGTTGCCGGTAATCAGGGTTGTCCAAATACTGAGGTCGGTATCATGCTACGCTTACCCCTTTTGTCCATCGATCTAACAAGTCGATTAAGTAATACATGGTATGTTACGAGAGTGTTGCAGAAGTGATCGCACTTCGGGATCTAAGACGTCTATACATTGAGTTCCAGCAAACGAAGAGAAGCGAGAAAGGTTTAGACCAACTCAAGGACGTTCGTGCAAGCACCTAACATTCTACACGTTTTGCTAGGCGTTCAGATGGGTGTTCAGGTAATACTCGATAGCATCGAGATTTGTAAGGATTCAGGAAGGAGTGAAAAGATCATGTTCGAGTAGGAGACAATCACTGCTATGACTCCTATAGACTGTTGTGTTTCACATCAACTAAATAACGGAACGGAACCCCTTTTTCACTTGTTAAGCCTCACTGGGACTCACATGCACCCCACATTATTATTATGTGTGCACCCACAATAATATTGTGATTTGCATGCTCATCTCAGTTCCTCCCAACTCGTGTCAAATGGTCCTTCAAACTCAGATATCAAACAGGGACTGTCAAAACATCAAGTTTACAAGAATCCCAGGGCTACGACACACTAACAACACATCATAATGTAAACAAGCAGTTCATGTAATTATGCTATAGTGACGAGTGTGTGTCCGTAAGCTACATCATAAACAGGTGTACACTAGTCGTGTAATGTATGCATCAAGTGAGAAAGACGAACCTTGCAATCTGGAGCGGAGTGTCATGGTCGTATTCCCGTTTTCAGAACTGTTCGGTTATAGTCTGGTTTTATAAAAACGTTTTAAAACCAAGTTCACTATAACCAGTGGCTCTGATACCAAACTGTCACACCCCCAAAATACCACATGCTGGAACACCGCGGGATGTGTGACGTACCAGAATTCGAGCCACCAATCACATTGAACCACGCATTGTATTTAAGCAAAACATGTCATTAATTACCAATTGTAAATACCAATCATAAGATTTAACCAAAAGAGTTGTGTAGCGGAAGCATATAGTAAATTGTTAAACAATTGTTTCATAATAAGTGTTCAAAACCAATGTATCAATATATGTATATCCAAGAGCCGCGATCCATGACCACTCCAGCACTCCCAGATAGCAAGTCCACGTCAAGAAATCTAACGACCTGCAAGCATGCAGACAAGTGTGTCAGACGACGCTGGTGAGTTCAAAGTTTTGTTAACGCGTTTAGTTACCAGATGTGTGTTTACAACAGTTCAAGATTTAGTTTTGATGTTGTTATTACTCGATTACCGTATGTGGCGACTAGATGTGAATGCCCAACCCCAATGCCTCCATTTAGGCATTGGTCATGAGGTCAAGGTATCAAACAACCTTGAATAGATGTAAGGGGTCTTATATGTACACGATGAGAATGCCCAACCCCAATGCATCTAACTAGGCATTGGTCATGAGGTCCAGGTAATTAGTTCACGCCCGTCCTTTCGGCCCGGTGTGAGGGTGCCAAACCTAATAGCGCTATCAACTAAATACCTCGTTGCTTCTTCAGCAACACGGTAGATGTATGGGGTCTTACATGATTTATACTGTGTTCAATAACCAACATCCCAAATAAACAGTTTACCCAGTATTCCCTTTAGAAACGTTTACCAGATGTCCCAAACCACCGGGACGCATGCTTAGAAAAATGCAGTGAACTCACCTTTGATTTGCTCGGTAAGACTAGTTACTTGATCACACTTAGTTAATCAAAGCCTATAATGTTCATATATACCATAATCAGTTCGCATTCAAGTTGATCACGTTGTCACACAAGAATATTACTCTAAAGCATATACAGTGCACCCTTGGTCCATCTACTACCCATCAATTATACATACCAAGCAATCATATACGCAATTTAATACACGTATTCGTAAAGTGCTCGACTCCGTACTACAGCTCAAGTCTTAATACCCGGGGGGGGGGGGGGTGCGGCCCAAAGAAGCATCGCGGCCCAAATTTAATTTATGAACATACTCCACATTAATACTAGTTTAGCACCTTAAGTTATAATCGGCCCACTAAGCATCAGTCCAACCCAGCTACCGGCCCAACCAATGCCGGTCCAAAGCCTATGCGGCTGAAGCTGGTTTCATGGCCCAGATGTACCCCAGGCCCAAAATAATTGTGCGACCAGTTTGTTTGTGACTTAATTCTGTGTGTGTGGCCCAACTAAACCACATACCCATATTTTGTGCGATCCATTATTCTATGTATGTGGCCCAATGTTCAGTGAATCCATTTAATTAATTACAACTCATAACCCACTTGACAAGGTCCAATTAAATGTGTGTGTTGCCGAGACCACGTTGCACATCCCAATCCCTAACCCAATTACAAGTTATCAAACCCATTAAGTGGTTGTTTAATTTGCTTATGAGTGTGGCTCATTTTATGAAATCAATTATATTCTGTTTTGTCCCCTCTTAGATCAATAGGAAACACCAACTAATTTAACATACATGATTCAAATTAAACAATTCCATATGTGTTATACCTTAAGCATCTACCCTTATACTCTTCATGAAAATACATGCTCAATCTTTCAAGAAACTAAAACCCAGTTTATTAGATCATACGATTTATATTCATGCTTTAAAATATTCCATGTTCACTATCTTTCTTATTATCCAAACAACTCCAACAGTTTTCACACATCAATCAGGAATCCATAATTATATGATTTATACACTTAATAAATCATGCATAAGCAACCATATTCAGATCCGTTACACAACACTAAACACACAACAATTCCCTTGAACTATTATTACCGAGTACCTAATACCCTGTTGTTGCCTTTGAGACAATCTACTCGGATCAGATTGGTGAACAACCCGTCCGCATTAAACCTTGTGTGTATGAGTTTTTTTAACGAGTACTTCTCATTAATAAATCTACATGATAAATCTATATACTGTTTGATAATCCCAAACCCTACAACTCAATAATCATGCAAATTCACGTAACAATCATTCAATCGCATAGTCGGCCAGATTACACAGATATTTAACACATAAAATCATACTAACCCTTTCCGCATGCGCACATATCATACTACATCACGGGTCATTAGTTCATGTAAAATCCTAACTTGTGTACTAATCCGTGCTAGAATCACAGTGATGATGTTGTTCATATAGCATATAATTAGCACATAATATCAAGCACAGTGATGATGTTATATAATTAGCACATAATATAACTAGATGAGAACTAACCGGATCGAACTTTATTCGAGGAAGGAAAAGACGATCACCAAGGAGGGCTGCCGCAGATTTACGTGCGAGAGGGGAGAGATTTAGGGTTTGTTATGATATTACGTATTTGATAATTATGAGTGTTACACACACAATACTTGTGTGTTATGCGTATGGGGTTTGGGCTCAGCACTAGGCTCTGTTTGGGCCAAAGGCCCAACCGACCAAGCAAGAGATGTGAGTGCACGATTAATGGTAGAGTGGAACTAAATTAATACAACCAATAACATTTAACACCTTGATACCTATGGCATTCACATAATACATAACTCACAATCATTCACTTATAAATTACACATTGTTATTTAACAAATAGCGTACCCACGAGTAATAAGGGATCAGTACATGGAAGAAACTTCCTCAATTTACGGGTTGTCACATCATCCCCAACTTGAAAGAAATTTCGTCCCGAAATTTGACAAGTAATCCAAACAGCAAGACGTTAGCTCACGATGACTACGGATTTTCCGTGGGTACCACATCATCCCCAACTTGAAAGGGAATTTCGCCCCGAAATTCTCCAATGATATCAGAAGTTGGTACAACCGTTTGAACAACTGAGGATACTGGAGCGTACTCCGATTATTGTATCCCCACATGAACTCCGGTCCACGTCTTGGGTTCCAACGAACTCTCGTGATTGGAAACTGGACTATATTAACAAACCTTACCTCCTCGCCTATGTCTTTGATTGGCTCCTCGACAACTGCAACTTGCCTAATAAAGGTATCACAATTGTTTCATCAACCCTGCCTTAGATTTGAGATATAACTGTCATTGTGCACGTTACCCAACTCGTCGGGTAACTCGAGTTTGTAGGCCATGTGACCGATTCTTTCCAGAATTCTGAATGGCTCGACATAACGCAAATTAAACTTGCCACGCTTCCCAAGCGTACTACGCCCTCCCAGGGTGAGACTTTCAACATGAAACGATTGTCTACAGCGAACTCCCGGTGTTTCCTAAGCCTATCAACTTTTCTGACAGTCACGCGTTGCCGCCCAACAATTTCTGATCCAAGCAATCTTCCCAAGAGTTTCGAGTACAAGTCCTGGACCCGTGATTTGGTTGTCACCCACCTTAATCCAACAAGAAGATTGGCATTATCATCCAGTAGATGCCCCCAAACAGAGCTGTCTAAATACGAGAATAATAACTGCTACAGTAGGACTCCGTCAAAGGTATGTGTCCTTCCAATTTTCATTCTGACCATTTGTCCTATGGGGATAAGTATTGCTCATGTCTAGACGTGAGCCTAGGGTATCGTGTATTGCCTGTCATAAATCAGGTATACCTCAAAATCAGAAGTAACGGGAGTTGGCACCTCGTGCCTAGAAGTCGCCTCTCTTAGAGGAACGTTCACAAGTGTGAAGACTCGTCAGTTTCCTTGGTTGCAAGAAGGCGTGCTGGTAGTGTGAGACAATCAACGATCACCCAAGTGTTATTGTTTCTGCTTCGATGCTTCTGGTTTTTGATACTCCACCTTGACTTTCCCACAAGCCAAACATTATTCATATACCCTGCCAGGTGGGCCTTCAAGCCCAATCACCAGTACAAGATTCATAGACCATAATATCTCTCATCAAAACTCAGACGACTGGAATATCGGGGCAGATGTGCTTTGCTCAACGCAATTTCCCTAAAGTTGCCGTATAATGAGATCCACGTTCAAGTTTCATAGTTGTAATCATCAAAAAGTTCCCTCCAGCGATGCCATTAACTGATTTAGCTCTGTCGAAGCCGGGTACACGGGAGGCCCTTGTGATCGGTCTAAATAACGCACCTGGTACCGTCCAAGTAATGCCTCCATCTAAAATCCCAAGACCACGGTTTTCACTGCCAGTTGTGTGTCATGCGGTTCCTCTTTGTAACTCCATCACGTAAGTCATCACTCTCTCGTGTTGCGTGGGACTCTGATTCGGACCATCATGGCATACCACTAAATCACCCGCACCCTCGGGTAAAGACGATGCTCGGCGCATTGCAGAGTTGGAATTCGAAAGCTAAAATGACGTCCTCCTGTTTCGTCTTTCATGAACACAGCACCCTGCTGTGTTAAAGAGATTTAAGCTGGGCGACCATCGAAAAATCCTGTGAATAAGCTGCGATAGTATCTAGCGAAACCAAGGAATTGCTGCATCCCCGAATGAGTCTTTGGTGTCGATCAGTTTCTAACAAAATGGATCTTTAGCAAGATCCACGTGTGTTCCCACTTCGTTGGTTACATGCCCAAAATGTATCTCCCGAATCCAGATGTTACATCTTACAAGACTTCACACGGAATGGCTCCTCCGTCAGGAGCTCTAAATTAAGGTACAGATGTCGGCCAGCACGTCATCAATAAGCATAGCTGATTCACGTGATCCATATAACTGCTGATGTGATGATTAGCCCAAAAAGTCATGGAATACAAAGTCGCCATAGCTGTACTGCGTTCGATATGATGTTGTAGGAATCATTTTTCCCTTGGACTTCCATCTGATGAGTTCGTTCGTTAGTCAATCCTCGAATAGGTGCTTAACCCTCGTAGTTGGTCAATAGGTTGTCAATACATGGTCGAGGCAAACGGTTCTTGACTGTCACCATGCTAAGTTCTCGATAGTCAGTACACATACCCAACGATAAGGCTTATCTTTATGGATATAATTGGGGCTCCCCAGAGCGAAAACTAGATCCGACGAAACTCCTATCCCATAGTTCCTGTAGTTGATTTGACAGTTCTTGCAACTCTCCTGGCACAAGACTATAAGAGGTACGAAGAATCATGGCTGCCTCTGGCGCGGGATCAAACTGAGAGTCCATCTAACAGTTGTGGAAGTAAACCTGAAAGTTCCTCGAGTAGCTCACCGAAAGAAATCACGAACAGTTGTTGGATCCTCGATCCTCCTTTCCTTAGCTTTAACATCGGTACGAGTGCCAACATAGCAGGGTAATCCTTCCGTGGACACTTCTGACCTTCATTGCTGGATTGATGCTAACCTCTGCACCACTCCTAACTTTACGTAGGTGACAACTTTCTCTTCACGGGGTATATTTGCGCGATATCTGGATAACCAATTCACACTAACTACTGTGTTGTAACCATCGAGGATAGTAGAAGGAAGGTCGACGTCGAACACTTGTCCCACAAGGTCGAGTTTGCACCCCAATGATCATATGAGATTTCATTTGACTTGCCATCAGCCGATTCCACATCAGGTTTGGTTTCAAGAAGTATTAGGGTCAAGCAGAATAGAGACGAAGCGAACAGTTACCCATACTAGCTACCATGTTGCTGCTATGCCTGGCGTCGCCTATGCCAATCCTAAATGTCCTTCCACAAGCATCATTTCCAGTGTTGTTGTTACGGTTGCGAGGATTCCCAATACTATCATTATTCCCTTGGTTGTTGACGTCTTATCTTAGCAACAGTCAATCCCTGTCAATGTCACCTTCGTTTCCATGCTGAAGTCTACGATTACGAGTACCTTGATGTTGTCGCGACTGTGGCTTCCAACGTCGTTGCCTGAAACGAAGCCCTACAATCTTTCACCATCCAAATCCATCTTTTCACATTTTGTCCCATGCGCTACTCACTGTGTTGGTAGTCACATATTTCACACTATAATCTATTGTCATCGCTTATGTCCCGATTGATTCGTAAGAGTTGACCCCCCCAATCGTCGCTGACTAGAGTTAAGAATTCGATTGAAGTCAATTTGCTGGTGTTTGTTGCCGGTAATCAGGGTTGTCCAAATACTGAGGTCGGTATCATGCTACGCTTACCCCTTTTGTCCATCGATCTAACAAGTCGATTAAGTAATACATGGTATGTTACGAGAGTGTTGCAGAAGTGATCGCACTTCGGGATCTAAGACGTCTATACATTGAGTTCCAGCAAACGAAGAGAAGCGAGAAAGGTTTAGACCAACTCAAGGACGTTCGTGCAAGCACCTAACATTCTATACGTTTTGCTAGGCGTTCAGATGGGTGTTCAGGTAATACTCGATAGCATCGAGATTTGTAAGGATTCAGGAAGGAGTGAAAAGATCATGTTCGAGTAGGAGACAATCACTGCTATGACTCCTATAGACTGTTGTGTTTCACATCAACTAAATAACGGAACGGAACCCCTTTTTCACTTGTTAAGCCTCACTGGGACTCACATGCACCCCACATTATTATTATGTGTGCACCCACAATAATATTATGATTTGCATGCTCATCTCAGTTCCTCCCAACTCGTGTCAAATGGTCCTTCAAACTCAGATATCAAACAGGGACTGTCAAAACATCAAGTTTACAAGAATCCCAGGGCTACGACACACTAACAACACATCATAATGTAAACAAGCAGTTCATGTAATTATGCTATAGTGACGAGTGTGTGTCCGTAAGCTACATCATAAACAGGTGTACACTAGTCGTGTAATGTATGCATCAAGTGAGAAAGACGAACCTTGCAATCTGGAGCGGAGTGTCATGGTCGTATTCCCGTTTTCAGAACTGTTCGGTTATAGTCTGGTTTTATAAAAACGTTTTAAAACCAAGTTCACTATAACCAGTGGCTCTGATACCAAACTGTCACACCCCCAAAATACCACATGCTGGAACACCGCGGGATGTGTGACGTACCAGAATTCGAGCCACCAATCACATTGAACCACGCATTGTATTTAAGCAAAACATGTCATTAATTACCAATTGTAAATACCAATCATAAGATTTAACCAAAAGAGTTGTGTAGCGGAAGCATATAGTAAATTGTTAAACAATTGTTTCATAATAAGTGTTCAAAACCAATGTATCAATATATGTATATCCAAGAGCCGCGATCCATGACCACTCCAGCACTCCCAGATAGCAAGTCCACGTCAAGAAATCTAACGACCTGCAAGCATGCAGACAAGTGTGTCAGACGACGCTGGTGAGTTCAAAGTTTTGTTAACGCGTTTAGTTACCAGATGTGTGTTTACAACAGTTCAAGATTTAGTTTTGATGTTGTTATTACTCGATTACCGTATGTGGCGACTAGATGTGAATGCCCAACCCCAATGCCTCCATTTAGGCATTGGTCATGAGGTCAAGGTATCAAACAACCTTGAATAGATGTAAGGGGTCTTATATGTACACGATGAGAATGCCCAACCCCAATGCCTCTAACTAGGCATTGGTCATGAGGTCCAGGTAATTAGTTCACGCCCGTCCTTTCGGCCCGGTGTGAGGGTGCCAAACCTAATAGCGCTATCAACTAAATACCTCGTTGCTTCTTCAGCAACACGGTAGATGTATGGGGTCTTACATGATTTATACTGTGTTCAATAACCAACATCCCAAATAAACAGTTTACCCAGTATTCCCTTTAGAAACGTTTACCAGATGTCCCAAACCACCGGGACGCATGCTTAGAAAAATGCAGTGAACTCACCTTTGATTTGCTCGGTAAGACTAGTTACTTGATCACACTTAGTTAATCAAAGCCTATAATGTTCATATATACCATAATCAGTTCGCATTCAAGTTGATCACGTTGTCACACAAGAATATTACTCTAAAGCATATACAGTGCACCCTTGGTCCATCTACTACCCATCAATTATACATACCAAGCAATCATATACGCAATTTAATACACGTATTCGTAAAGTGCTCGACTCCGTACTACAGCTCAAGTCTTAATACCCGGGGGGGGGGTGCGGCCCAAAGAAGCATCGCGGCCCAAATTTAATTTATGAACATACTCCACATTAATACTAGTTTAGCACCTTAAGTTATAATCGGCCCACTAAGCATCAGTCCAACCCAGCTACCGGCCCAACCAATGCCGGTCCAAAGCCTATGCGGCTGAAGCTGGTTTCATGGCCCAGATGTACCCCAGGCCCAAAATAATTGTGCGACCAGTTTGTTTGTGACTTAATTCTGTGTGTGTGGCCCAACTAAACCACATACCCATATTTTGTGCGATCCATTATTCTATGTATGTGGCCCAATGTTCAGTGAATCCATTTAATTAATTACAACTCATAACCCACTTGACAAGGTCCAATTAAATGTGTGTGTTGCCGAGACCACGTTGCACATCCCAATCCCTAACCCAATTACAAGTTATCAAACCCATTAAGTGGTTGTTTAATTTGCTTATGAGTGTGGCTCATTTTATGAAATCAATTATATTCTGTTTTGTCCCCTCTTAGATCAATAGGAAACACCAACTAATTTAACATACAGGATTCAAATTAAACAATTCCATATGTGTTATACCTTAAGCATCTACCCTTATACTCTTCATGAAAATACATGCTCAATCTTTCAAGAAACTAAAACCCAGTTTATTAGATCATACGATTTATATTCATGCTTTAAAATATTCCATGTTCACTATCTTTCTTATTATCCAAACAACTCCAACAGTTTTCACACATCAATCAGGAAGCCATAATTATATGATTTATACACTTAATAAATCATGCATAAGCAACCATATTCAGATCCGTTACACAACATTAAACACACAACAATTCCCTTGAACTATTATTACCGAGTACCTAATACCCTGTTGTTGCCTTTGAGACAATCTACTCGGATCAGATTGGTGAACAACCCGTCCGCATTAAACCTTGTGTGTATGAGTTTTTTTAACGAGTACTTCTCATTAATAAATCTACATGATAAATCTATATACTGTTTGATAATCCCAAACCCTACAACTCAATAATCATGCAAATTCACGTAACAATCATTCAATCGCATAGTCGGCCAGATTACACAGATATTTAACACATAAAATCATACTAACCCTTTCCGCATGCGCACATATCATACTACATCACGGGTCATTAGTTCATGTAAAATCCTAACTTGTGTACTAATCCGTGCTAGAATCACAGTGATGATGTTGTTCATATAGCATATAATTAGCACATAATATCAAGCACAGTGATGATGTTATATAATTAGCACATAATATAACTAGATGAGAACTAACCGGATCGAACTTTATTCGAGGAAGGAAAAGACGATCACCAAGGAGGGCTGCCGCAGATTTACGTGCGAGAGGGGAGAGATTTAGGGTTTGTTATGATATTACGTATTTGATAATTATGAGTGTTACACACACAATACTTGTGTGTTATGCGTATGGGGTTCGGGCTCAGCACTAGGCTCTGTTTGGGCCAAAGGCCCAACCGACCAAGCAAGAGATGTGAGTGCACGATTAATGGTAGAGTGGAACTAAATTAATACAACCAATAACATTTAACACCTTGATACCTATGGCATTCACATAATACATAACTCACAATCATTCACTTATAAATTACACATTGTTATTTAACAAATAGCGTACCCACGAGTAATAAGGGATCAGTACATGGAAGAAACTTCCTCAATTTACGGGTTGTCACAATATTAATATAGCTACCTATTAGGTGCCGTTTGATATTCCGTGATCTCTAGCATTGTGTGATTATTACACAAGGACTTCTAAGCAATCTCAGGTGAGTACATAGTCCCCTCTTTTACTGTTTTCCATACTGTTTTGGGGAGAAACACATGTGCCTACTTGTTACTTTCGTGCTTTCCTGTTTTCACATCATATACTTGCTATGCTCATTAGTACACTATTAGTACATGATTTACATTACATTGTTTCGCTATGTATGTTTACTTAGCATACTTAGTACATTGATTTACGTTACATTTCTGCTATGTGTGTTGACTGATAGCATGCTAGCACATTGATTTACATGACTTTTATGCTATGTATGCCCATTGTGTGCGTACTTAGTACATCATTTTACACTACATTTTATGCTATGTATGCCCATTGTGTGCGTACTTAGTACATTTATTCATCACATGCTCACATTTTGGTATGACATTTGGTTTGTTCAAATTATATAATGTACATTCATTAACACCGATCATGCCGCCCGTTAGTAGGTAACGGTACCATAGGACTTGACAACTCCCATTCCTGAAATCTCGGGTTTGTTTGGATTGGAAGGAATGACCGAATACGATAAACAATAACACATATAGACCTTTAATTTGTTTAAAGGTCTATCACCACAGTCACAAAGGCTTGAATGTATGCATTTTCACAATACCGCATAAATGTTTGTATCAGTATAGCATGCAATTGTTCCACAAAACATAACTTTGACTTAAACTATGTTTAATTCAATACCCTGTTTTTGTGCATTTTTACCTATGGCCTAGTTGATACATTTCACATGCCATACATGATATTTTTGATACACATTATATGATTTACAGTAAACATAAACAATTTGACATTTATATACACACTTGGTGGTTTACATTAGACATGAACATTTTGATATGGCTTACACAATAACACTTGACAATTGATTTATACATGAACAATTTACATGGTGGTTGGTTTGGGTAAATGGTTTGAGTAACGTGGCGTATGTAATATGATACAAATATGGTGGATACGCCGCTGGTACTTCCTATATATAAATGTTTGTATAATATTACCTATCGTAGCATTATTTAAATCATTTCAGTTTAGACATATTACGTTTTACACAAATAACATATTCTTCACAAGACATTATTTTTTTACAAACAACTTATCTTATACAAACTCATTTTACTAGGTTATTCATTTAACCTTACATTTTATTTATACATATCATCTGATCTTATCGTTTTCATATGATTTACAAAACAAAACAATTTACAAGGTTCATGACTGACTGTTATTAAACGTTTTCTTTAAACTCGAGTCATGAATCCCATTTTCACAAAACCTATGTATCTCACAGGCATTTTTATGCTGACGTACCTACTTTCACATGTGTTTTCAGGAGCTGTCGCAGATGAATGTGATACTAGGGCGGACCTGTGCCTTAGAGACATAAAACGAAGATAAACGTAGTTTAATTATGTTATAAACTCTTTATTTCCCGTTTAAAGACAATGTAACACGCTTGTTGATAAATAAAATATAACTTTGTATGCCATAGTTGTGAAACAATTAATTCTGTCTCAACACTCCCTGATGTTTCCGCCGTGGTTGCATGTTATACGCGGTCGGGGTGTGACAGGTTTCCTACATGGGCTAGGCCTAATTCGTCCCCCATCACCGAATGTGGGTTTAGTTTAGCCCAAACTCTATTATTTCACTATTACAAAGCTAAACCCGCTAACTGTTTATCATTTAACTAATTACAAGATATCCAAAGACCAAATCTAAGCTGTTGTCACATAATATGCACCAACAAACTCCCCCTTGACAATAGCTTCATAAAATAACTCTGTCTTCAGTCTTCTTGCAATCTTCATGTAGTCATGCACTGTCTTTGGTCTTTGGATAGCTTCAGCTTCAATAGCTTCTGTTAGCAACAGACTCCCCCTAAGCTGATGCATCTGTTGGGATTGAACCCTAACAGAGGAACAGATAATGTAAAGCCAAAACCGGATCCCATTAGTGGACTCCTAATAAGCAGCGGTTTACTCTAATCTCTCCCCTTGACAGTGGTTATCTAACAACTGATAATCTTAAGTGCTGCTCAACTACAACAACTGATAAACCAAACTCTGATGATTACCTAACAACTGCTGAAGACAAACTCTGTTGCTCTATCTACTGCTGTTTCCTAAGTGCTGCTGAAGACTCAAGCACTGCCCTCTCAAAGACTGATCACCTTTGAAGAAAGCATTGAAGACTCAACATCGGTGCTAAGGCTACAACAGTGGAACGTGAAGCAGTAGTTTTCATTTTGTTTTGTATGTTAGTGAATATCAGATGTTACATAACAGTAGTTTGTACAGGACAATATTTGTAGTTTGTTAGGTCGTTAGATGTCACTTTCATGGTGATGTCAGCTGAAGTATATCAGTAGTTTGGTTTGCCTATAAGTATGACAGTACTCTGTACTGTTACACTTGATCGTTTTGAGTGAGTTCTTCTCCTCAATTCATCCTTTCATCTTGTGCAACCAACTCTGGTGTATCAGGCTGAGGGGGAGTTTAGATTGTAAGCTTTTACTGTAAATCTTTTGCTTTTATGTAAATCATTTGAATCAATGAAAAGCAATTGTTTATCAATCTATACTTTCCTTTGTTTGTGTTTACATAGTTGGCTACTCATTTCCGCTGCACTTACTCGTTTTATGCAAACTAACACGAATCATGACAGCCTCAGATCCTAACAATTGGTATCAGAGCTTGGACAGTCAAATTCGATCTAACAATCAATTTGACATAACAGTTCAGCTCAAAATTCATTGATACTAAGGTTGGTTGCATTCAGTTGAAAAACAGAGTAATGAACGAATCATGGTCAAAATGATTATTCAAAAACTCTGTAAATCAACCAAGATGTCATATGACACACAAATCTCACACAACAAGTGTTTTCATGCATATGTCACTCATAGTTTTCAGATCTGTAAAATATCTGATAAATTATGGGATCGTTCATTTCAAAATTGATTCCAATTGTTGTTCTGATATTTGTGATGTTTTCAATAAACAACTAAAGTATGTACCTCAGTTCAGCAAAACTTGTGTTCATCTAAAACACTAGAATACTGCTGAAAAGGAAAAGAGGGAATAAAACTTTAGTAAAAAATTTCTCATGTGTTCAAAGGCGAGTTGAGTACCTTCAAAAGGACCAAATCTACTTTGTCCAAAACACTATGAGAAAATAAAATGTCAAAAACAGTCCTAATCATAAGTAATGTGAGATCTGAACTAAAACATGCTCAAACATGGTCAGATTTCTTAAAACATTGCTTCAAAGTGATTATGGACAAGGTATGTTCAAAATAAAAATCTCCTAGTGAGTATTTCTGAACATATGAATAAAAAGGGTAAAAAGGGAATAGGGAAATAAAAATCTCAAAGTGTGGCTATCTCAAAACTTTTGAAATCAAAAGAAAAGAGTATTAGCATAAAACACTTGTGAGGTTGAATTAGATCTTCAGTGGTCATCATACAACTGTGTGCATTCATCAATACAGAAATTGTTCTGGTAACAATGGCATATCCAATGATTGTGCTTAAAAGAAAATTACAATCAATTGACAAGAAATACTTGAGGATAATTTTTCATATCCAGAATAACTTGAGGATAATTTGATCATTTACTTGAAAAGAGTGTCAGATCCTTTTGATTAGGTCCAAAACATCCTTTAATTTTTTTAAGGTGTTTTCCTTCTAATAAAACCAGATGCATTTTAATTTCTATAAAATGTATTTTGAACTTTTACTCATTTTTAATAGTGAAAGTTCATCTCTGGTCAGGATGTAATCTCCTTATTTTTGTGTGAAATTACTATCCTTAAAACTGGTCAAAAGGAAATGACTCACACATCAAGGTCATGTTAAGCTCAAGTTTAGTTTGTCACTGATCAGAAATTGATTGTAAATTCATTTTTGAACTACTAAGACACTCATGTTCTAGTAATTAGACATAAAATGAGTTGTTCTAAGTAGAGCAAGACTTCATCATCTGGGATGCTAAACCACTGTCTAAAATAATAGACAGATGGCAAAACCTTGAACAAAATTTCTGAGAATCACTGCTGACAATTCAATCTTGATATGATACATCTAAAATGTATCCTGTTAAGAATAGCATTTCTGTAAACAACAGATGATAGATAAGATATTGTGTTTCCACAAAGACAAAAATCAATATCTACATCTAAACAAACAGATGCTAAAATATTTGTCAAAAGTCAAAACACTGCTGCATAAACAGTTGTTAAACATATGATCTTCATTTTTATCCACTGCTGTATCTAAAATGCTGTTGTGCCTTAACATCTGCTCTCTAAAATCTGTCCACTGCTAAAGTGTCAACCTCTGTTCTTCAAAAACACTGATGCTCAATGTGACACCTGTGTCACTGTGACCATCAAACAAATGCCAAACCAATGAAATTTTGTGTTTCATACTTGGGATGTGTGAAAATATGTGTATCATTTGCACATATCAATTCTTGTTCGATTTCGGGCTTTAAATCGCTTTCTGGAAGGTTATACGCGATCTGATTCGTAAATATAACCAGTTTAATGCAACAAACACTCCGGAATAGTGACATAGGCTTAACATACCTTAAATAACCCTTACATAACTTAGAAATAAGTTTTGGATGGTTTGGTATGCCGAAATCAAGTTTATTCGCTTACAGGGACTAAATTCGACAAACTGCGAAAGTATATCAATTTGAACTGTAATGAACATTCCGGAACATGGCCATAAGTTAAAAACACCCTAAATATCCTTTACATAGCTTAGAAATAGGCTTTGAAGGGTTCGGTATGCTAAAATAAACTTTATTGATCAATAAAGACTAAAAGCGTCAAAAGTGCATAAGTTTGCATTTTTGCGCATATCTTACGTTCTGAGTACTTCCGGACATCCAAAAATTTATGTAATCATTAAAATATTTTATTTTAGTGATTGGCATGATAAAATTCCATTCGTCGCTTAACTTGGATCGTTTTTGCGTTCGTTACGACTCCCGTCGTAATTAAGCGAATAACGCAACCGTACGACCAAACGAACCGACATCCGTGATGTCTGTGAGCATATTTTAAGTTCCCTATACTTTAGTATCATTTTAGAGCCTTGAAATGAGGTTAAAGGGGTTCAAAAGTGCCAAAAAAATCAAGTTTTACAAGTGTAGGGACCATTTTTGAAATTTCTGGCAGATTCAATGAACCTAATCCATTTTGAAGTGTTAATGGTTTTCACCCATGGTTTTGCAAAACCATGGGATGGTATTCAATTAACATAGTCCACATTAGGGGCTCCCATGGTTTTTGAAAACCATGTGCCCACATGTAAGGTCTAGATCAAATCACGTTTTTCGACGAACGATCTTAACGGTTCAAGGAAATCTATAAATACCCCTCACCCATTTCATTCTTCCTCACATTTGAATCTGATTCTACACTCTCTAAGTGGAAGTATATGCTTCCTACCTGAGAGTGAATCGGGTTCGAATCTTGCGGGGACCTTCTGTAAGTATTCTTTCGCGTTTTTCATTCGTTTTAGCGTTAAAGTCAAACTGCGTTTGACTTTCTGCATTAACCAGTTTATGGTCAATGCGAAGTTCGTTTGAACTTCATAACGTGAGCGTAATCACGATGGTTATAGTCCCTAGTAACTATACCTACTGATTACCACGTTATCTAGGCTCAGTGACGAGTCGTAGTTTCGGCCAAAATGCGTTTTCTCGCGTATTTTGTAACCAAACTACTCTAGGGTATTAAAACCATTTGTTTTAATACCAAACCTGTTTTCTAACTTTACTAAACATGTTCTAGCATGTTTAGCTCGTCGCTTTTAGATTTGTGCTTGTTTAGGGTCGTAAAGGTAAGCGATCTAATCAATCGCTTATACTTTCGAACCCGACCCGTTTGGTCGATCTTTAGGATCCGACCAAACACTTTAAGTAACCATAGTTGTATAGGGAATAACCTTCCGAGGTTATACCTTATGGTCACGTCGTTTAAGTAGTTGTATGATAAGTAGTTCTTATGCCATAGGTAAATTACCAAAATGCCCTTTTTGCGCTAAAATTCATTTTAAGCCTATGTAACGTAACTTTTGACATAGAAACTGTTTTGGCAACCATATTAGACATGTTAAGGCATATCTTGCTTGTCATAGGACTAGTTAGACATTCCGAACGCGTTTTACGCGAACGACGCGTTAAAGTAGCGTAAGCTTCCTAAACGGGTCGTAATGGGTCAAAAGCACTTAGGATAGGTTTCGTTTTAGTACGTAGGCTTTGTGAAACCATATTACATAAGTTCCCATACTTATTTGGTTTACGAACCCTCGTACTACCCGATCCTCCGATAGGTCCGCATATTAATGTAGATACCTATATAGGTGCCGTTTGATTTCCGTGATCCCTCTAGCTTTGCTTGGTTGTTGTTCAAGACTTCTAAGCACCCTCAAGTGAGTACATAGACCCCTCTTTTACTATTTTTCAAACATTTTGGGGTGAAACACATGTGCCTGCTTGTTACTTTCATGATTTCTTGCTTTTATATCATATACTTGCTATGTTCATTAGTACACTATTAGTACATGATTTCATTATGTTTTTGCTATGTATGCCCATTGTGTGCATACTTAGTACATCGTTTTACATAACATTTCATGCTATGTATGTTCATCATACTTAGTACATTTTACATCACATGCTATGTATGCCCATTGTGTGCATACTTAGTAGATCGTTTTACATAACATTTCATGCTATGTATGTTCATCATACTTAGTACATCGTTTTACAAGACATCTTATACTTGGTATCATGCTATGTATGTCCATCCGTCGCATACTTAGTACATTGTTTCTACATTCTTACCTATGGTTTGGTTGTTACATATTTCACTTGCCATACATGACATTTTGTTTACACAATACTTGATTGACATTTGACAACGGTTTAGACATGGGCAATTTACATTGGTGGTTTATGTGGGTAAGTGATTTGAGTAACGAGACGTGTGTAATGTGATACAAGCATGGTGGATACGCCGCTGGTACTTCCTATATATAAGTGCTTGTATTATATTACATGGCGTAGCGTTATTTAAATCATTCATTTGGATTTATACATTTTTACACAAATAACATATTTTTCACAAGACATTGTTTTACAAAACAGTTTGTTTTATACAAACTCATTTTTACTTGGTTATTCATTTAACCTTACATCATTCTTTTAACTATACATATCTATCATCGATTTTCAAACGTTTTATAAAAGCAAACACTTAAACTGGATTCATGACAAGTTTTTGGTTAAACATTTTCTTAAACCTAAGTCATGGATCCTATTTTTCATAAAACCTATGTACTCGCCGGCATTTTTATGCTGACGTATTTTCACATGTGTTTCAGGTACAATAGTTGATGATATTTGATGATGATATTGATGCATGCTCACATAGGATTGGACGAGACCTTAGTGACATTAAAAGATGCACGACTAGTTAGTTTTTGTTATGTTTCTTTATTGTTAAGACATTGTAACTCATTTAATTCAATAAAACGAAATTTGTTTAATCCATGGTTGTGAAACAATGATTCTATTACAACACTCCCCGACTTTTCCGCCACGTTTTGTTGTTTTACGTGGTCGGGGTGTGACAGAAAAGTTGGTATCAGAGCCAATGGTTATAGGGAATTAGGTTATTAGTAATGCTTTGACCTAGACTATAACCTTTCTAGGACCCTAACACAAGTTATCTTGTGTTTAGATCTTAAAACAATACCGTCACTTATCCTTAAGTGACAACCACAACAAGAACATAAATTTGATCTGCTTTGAAAACTAATCATCTGTTCTAGGATGATTGATTACTAGGTTTTGAACCCTTTGTTATAAGGTTTCGAACCCTTTAAGTTTTCAAAATTTCGTCAAAGTTTGGGTCTAAATAATGTGAACACGTGCAAACTGGAAGAGTGGGTGCCTATACCCTGGGTCTTCTGTCTAAGGCTAGAGTGGTCGTACAAATCCGCAGTATCGGACCAGTCACTCTTACCTGGGAACTCTTGGGGTGAGTGTCCACTTATAGGCGAGCATGTCTTCACGATACATTATATTGACCCGCTTACTTTGATTAGTCACTGTCTCATTTGTTTGCCTTTGGTAACAAACAAATGGTCACAATCTTCATGCTTTGTCATTCTCTTTTGACTATCTTTTGCTTGTTTCCTCCTATGCCTTCCATTGTCTTCAAGATGCCCCTTCATCGCAACAACACTCAAATGTCCGAACCAGGTGCTGCAATTACCCAGCGAATAGGCGTCGTACTCAAGAGGACCGTTGATTTAGCTACCACCATGACTCGCCTCAGGGATGAAGCTGTATAAGGGAACTGCTCCTTGGTGCAATCAATGCCACCGTCATCACCCAAATCAAATACCCTGTTTCAAATGTACCCACGGTGGACGATGGGGACATTTGGTTAACATCTGTCGCTTTGCGATCCAAAGCAAAGTTGTTACCAATCCTGCTGCTACTCAACCTTCAAATTCTGCTTCATATGTCGCCTTGGCATATCTAGCGCCTCAACCTCATGAACTTTCTACCTTGTGTATCGACGTAAGCACGCCTAGTGCAAGGTGTCGGAACACCTCTCGTTACACAAATTCCAAAATCCATGTAGGATCTTTCTATCCTCATAATTAGATCCTTGTGGATGGGTATCGTTCATCGGAGCCCTTAATTGAATTCTTTGAATGATTCAATATGTACATTACAATTCAATAAGGACAAAGCCAAATTCCTATTAAGATTTTCCTATCTTCATAGATAGATTCTTGAAAATGATTAAAGTGCCAAATGAAATCCATGGATTGGATTCCTGGTATGCTTTAAGTATCCGCGTTCAAAGATAACAATTTAAAGGCCAAATTAAACAATTATGTGATTATATGCTTATGTTCTCCCTTTTATGTTTTTGTGATCCAATTTTGTTATCCAGATCCTCGTAGAATCTTCCATATCTTCGTATAAGGGATTCATAGTAAGATATCCAAAGGTACTATCTTAAATCCTTAATGGACTTCTACGTTGGAGTTGAGTCCCTTGGGTTATGAAGTACTATTCCATAATTAGACCCCTTGAGTGGTCTAGTTAAACAGATTGATCCAAAATTCTGGTTAGGAATATCATGTGATGATATAGCTGAAAAGACTCCTTGAGTGGTCTAATTAAAGAGATCTTTTGTCGATCTAATTAAAAGGACCCTATGGTAGTCTAGCCACACTCATCACAGGTTTGATTTTTCTTCCCCTACACATTATGAAATGAACTGTGCAGACTGTGCAAGGAATTACGTAATTGTGGAGGCCTACATAATTATGGAATTTAGTGCACAGAAACCACAGCGTGTTTTGTCATGCGTCTAGAGTGAACCCTGTTCATTTCCAATTCTGATGAAGCACCCGTTGAAGAAAAATGAACTAGCTACTCATTTTTCACTTCTGAAAGAATATCCGTTGATGGAAATGAATATCCGTTTGTTTAATCCTTCATTTCCGTTCTGATGAAGAATCCGTTGAGGAAAATGGATCATCCATTCATTTTCGCTTCTGAAGAATATCCGTTGATGGAAATGAATATCCGTTTGTTTATCCTTCATTTCCGTTCTGATGAAGAATCCGTTGAGGAAAATGGATCATCCATTCATTTTCTCTTCTGAAGAATATCCGTTGATGGAAATGAATATCCGTTTGTTTAATCCTTCATTTCCGTTCTGATGAAGAATCCGTTGAGGAAAATGGATCATCCATTCATTTTCGCTTCTGAAGAATATCCGTTGATGGAAATGAATATCCATTTGTTTAATCCTTCATTTCCGTTCTGATGAAGAATCCGTTGAGGAAAATGGATCATCCATTCATTTTCGCTTCTGAAGAATATCCGTTGATGGAAATGAATATCCGTTTGTTTAATCCTTCATTTCCGTTTCTGATGAAACAACCATTGAAAATGACTCCGTCTGTTCATTTTCGTTTCTGAAGAATATCCGTTGAAGGAAATGAGTATCCGTTTGATTATCCTTTTTCATTTCCGTTTCTGAGGAAGCATCTGTTGAAAATGACTCCGTTTGTTCATTTTCGTTTCTAAAGAATATCCGTTGAAGGAAATGAGTATCCGTTTGATTATCCTTTTTCATTTCCGTTTCTGAGGAAGCATCTGTTGAAAATGACTCTGTCCATTCATTTTCGTTTCTGAAGAATGTCCGTTAACGAAATGATAGGATTATGCCTTGCATATCTCTAGTGGTTATTTGACACAAAGTCACAGACAGACTCCTACGAATAAATTTCGGGACGAAATTTCCTAAAGTAGGGGAGACTGTGACACCTGTGTCACTGTGACCATCAAACAAATGCCAAACTAATGAAATTTTGTGTTTCATACTTGGGATGTGTGAAAATATGTGTATCATTTGCACATATCAATTCTTGTTCGATTTCGGGCTTTAAATCGCTTTCTGGAAGGTTATACGCGATCTGATTCGTAAATATAACCAGTTTAATGCAACAAACACTCCGGAATAGTGACATAGGCTTAACATACCTTAAATAACCCTTACATAACTTAGAAATAAGTTTTGGATGGTTTGGTATGCCGAAATCAAGTTTATTCGCTTACAGGGACTAAATTCGACAAACTGCGAAAGTATGTCAGTTTGAACTGTAATGAACATTCCGGAACATGGCCATAAGTTAAAAACACCCTAAATATCCTTTACATAGCTTAGAAATAGGCTTTGAAGGGTTCGGTATGCTAAAATAAACTTTATTGATCAATAAAGACTAAAAGCGTCAAAAGTGCATAAGTTTGCATTTTTGCGCATATCTTACGTTCTGAGTACTTCCGGACATCCAAAAATTTATGTAATCATTAAAATATTTTATTTTAGTGATTGGCATGATAAAATTCCATTCGTCGCTTAACTTGGATCGTTTTTGCGTTCGTTACGACTCCCGTCGTAATTAAGCGAATAACGCAACCGTACGACCAAACGAACCGACATCCGTGATGTATGTGAGCATATTTTAAGTTCCCTATACTTTAGTATCATTTTAGAGCCTTGAAATGAGGTTAAAGGGGTTTAAAAGTGCCAAAAAAATCAAGTTTTACAAGTGTAGGGACCATTTTTGAAATTTCTGGCAGATTCAATGAACCTAATCCATTTTGAAGTGTTAATGGTTTTCACCCATGGTTTTGCAAAACCATGGGATGGTATTCAATGAACATAGTCCACATTAGGGGCTCCCATGGTTTTTGAAAACCATGTGCCCACATGTAAGGTCTAGATCAAATCACGTTTTTCGACGAACGATCTTAACGGTTCAAGGAAATCTATAAATACCCCTCACCCATTTCATTCTTCCTCACATTTGAATCTGATTCTACACTCTCTAAGTGGAAGTATATGCTTCCTACCTGAGAGTGAATCGGGTTCGAATCTTGCGGGGACCTTCTGTAAGTATTCTTTCGCGTTTTTCATTCGTTTTAGCGTTAAAGTCAAACTGCGTTTGACTTTCTGCATTAACCAGTTTATGGTCAATGCGAAGTTCGTTTGAACTTTATAACGTGAGCGTAATCACGATGGTTATAGTCCCTAGTAACTATACCTACTGATTACCACGTTATCTAGGCTCAGTGACGAGTCGTAGTTTCGGCCAAAATGCGTTTTCTCGCGTATTTTGTAACCAAACTACTCTAGGGTATTAAAACCATTTGTTTTAATACCAAACCTGTTTTCTAACTTTACTAAACATGTTCTAGCATGTTTAGCTCGTCGCTTTTAGATTTGTGCTTGTTTAGGGTCGTAAAGGTAAGCGATCTAATCAATCGCTTATACTTTCGAACCCGACCCATTTGGTCGATCTTTAGGATCCGACCAAACACTTTAAGTAACCATAGTTGTATAGGGAATAACCTTCCGAGGTTATACCTTATGGTCACGTCGTTTAAGTAGTTGTATGATAAGTAGTTCTTATGCCTTAGGTAAATTACCAAAATGCCCTTTTTGCGCTAAAATTCATTTTAAGCCTATGTAACGTAACTTTTGACATATAAACTGTTTTGGCAACCATATTAAACATGTTAAGGCATATCTTGCTTGTCATAGGACTAGTTAGACATTCCAAACGCGTTTTACGCGAACGACGCGTTAAAGTAGCGTAAGCTTCCTAAACGGGTCGTAATGGGTCAAAAGCACTTAGGATAGGTTTCGTTTTAGTACGTAGGCTTTGTGAAACCATATTACATAAGTTCCCATACTTATTTGGTTTACAAACCCTCGTACTACCCGATCCTCCGATAGGTCCGCATATTAATGTAGATACCTATATAGGTGCCGTTTGATTTCCGTGATCCCTCTAGCTTTGCTTGGTTGTTGTTCAAGACTTCTAAGCACCCTCAAGTGAGTACATAGACCCCTCTTTTACTGTTTTTCAAACATTTTGGGGTGAAACACATGTGCCTGCTTGTTACTTTCATGATTTCTTGCTTTTATATCATATACTTGCTATGTTCATTAGTACACTATTAGTACATGATTTCATTATGTTTTTGCTATGTATGCCCATTGTGTGCATACTTAGTACATCGTTTTACATAACATTTCATGCTATGTATGTTCATCATACTTAGTACATTTTACATCACATGCTATGTATGCCCATTGTGTGCATACTTAGTACATCGTTTACATAACATTTCATGCTATGTATGTTCATCATACTTAGTACATCGTTTTACAAGACATCTTATACTTGGTATCATGCTATGTATGTCCATCCGTCGCATACTTAGTACATTGTTTCTGCATTCTTACCTATGGTTTGGTTGTTACATATTTCACTTGCCATACATGACATTTTGTTTACACAATACTTGATTGACATTTGACAACGGTTTAGACATGGGCAATTTACATTGGTGGTTTATGTAGGTAAGTGATTTGAGTAACGAGACGTGTGTAATGTGATACAAGCATGGTGGATACGCCGCTGGTACTTCCTATATATAAGTGCTTGTATTATATTACATGGCGTAGCGTTATTTAAATCATTCATTTGGATTTATACATTTTTACACAAATAACATATTTTTCACAAGACATTGTTTTACAAAACAGTTTGTTTTATACAAACTCATTTTTACTTGGTTATTCATTTAACCTTACATCATTCTTTTAACTATACATATCTATCATCGATTTTCAAACGTTTTATAGAAGCAAACACTTAAACTGGATTCATGACAAGTTTTTGGTTAAACATTTTCTTAAACCTAAGTCATGGATCCTATTTTTCATAAAACCTATGTACTCGCCGGCATTTTTATGCTGACGTATTTTCACATGTGTTTCAGTTACAATAGTTGATGATATTTGATGATGATATTGATGCATGCTCACATAGGATTGGACGAGACCTTAGTGACATTAAAAGATGCACGACTAGTTAGTTTTTGTTATGTTTCTTTATTGTTAAGACGTTGTAACTCATTTAATTCAATAAAACGAAATTTGTTTAATCCATGGTTGTGAAACAATGATTCTGTTACAACACTCCCCGACGTTTCCGCCACGTTTTGTTGTTTTACGTGGTCGGGGTGTGACACTCAAAATCATTGTTTCTTCCACTGCTTCATTTTATTACCGTTGTAACTACTGATGCTTGATTCATCAGTAGTTGTCAAAACAACTGTCTTCCATCATTTTCCATTTCATCAGATGTTTGACACGTGTTCAGTTTTTAGCCTTCAGATCAAAATAACCGCTGCCACATCAGCAATCACTTTTTCCCTAAATAAAACCCTGATTAAATCCAAACAGAGGATTACACTGTCGAATTGAATTCCAAACATTCTCTTCACAAAACAGTTTCCCTCTCATAACTCCAAAAATCTTCTTCGATATTCATCATCAAAAATGACGAAGCCAAAATCGAAATCAAAATCAAAACCTTCATCTTCTGCCACCACAACAGCAGATGCCACTCAAATGGCTGCTGAAACACCGGAGATTCGCTACAAATCTCCACACAACTATGTAGGTATACTCACAAAACCTACCGATAACCACACCTTCAATTCCATCCTTGACATCCTTTCTGCATCAAAGTACAAAACTTTGATAACAGCAGATGCTCCCATTTACCTTGATACCCAGAGAGAGTTCTGGAAAAACGCCACCCTTGAAAAACAAGGAGATATCATTGCTGCCATCAACTCCTCGATACAGGGTAAGAAGGTAAATATTTCACCAAAATCCATCTCTGAAATCTTTAAACTCGATGATTTAAATGGAAAAACATCATTTTCAAAAGATGAGTTGAAAAAGGATTTCACAAACAGGGGCTATGCAGAAGAACCCAAAAAGGATACCCTACAAAAGGGCTACTTCCCTTCTGCAACCAGATTTTTATTCCACACACTGCTCATGCGTGTTTCAAATAAAACAACGTCCTTCAATGAGATACCAACGAAAATTCAATGTCTGGGATATGCAATTTTGAACGATAAAAATTTTAACTACTCCCAGGCAATATTTGATGATTTGGTAAAGAACGTTGATAATAAGGCTTTTCTGCTCTTTCCGAGATTTCTAAGCTATTATTTTGAACAAACATTTGTAGAGAAAGATGCAGAACTGCCCAAACAAGGTGTCTCATTCAAAATAAACTGTTTAACAATAGAAACTTTTTCAAGAATGATGGCACCTATAAAATTAAAAACAAAAGAGGCAGAGCAGGTTTTAGAAACTGCCACTGACCCTGAAGCAACCACTGCTGAGCCCACTGCTCCAGGTGATCAGAGTAGCAGACCCACTGCTCTGAAACCCACACCTGCCACCACCAAAAAGACCAAAAGAAAACCATCCAGAAAACCCACCAAACCCAAAACAAAGGCAACTCTGGAAGATGAGATCCCAGAGCAACTACCAGTGACAACACAAAAGTCACAAGAAAACCACTGCTGCTACTTCCTCACAGCAGTTGGAAGAAAGATCTCAACCCCAGCCTAAAACTCCTCCTGCATCCTCACAAAAGGGTCAGGTTGTAAGCACAGGGACACCACATTATGAAGCTCTGTATCCACTCGGATCCATCTTCCACAGTCTTGATCCCAAGGACATGTCTCTTTCTACCCCCACACCCTCACCAATAATAATGCCACAATCAATAATACCCCTGTTGCATGCAGTTGATATTGCACAGACAAAAACCAGTTCCTCTCAATCACCTATTACTGAGAGCATACCTCCACAAGTGACTGGGTCTGATGTTAATACCTCTGCTATCCCAGCAACAGTTGAGGAGGTTACACCCCTTGAGTTACAAGTAACTCTTGGTGGTAGTTCAAGTGGAGCAGCAACTACAACTGATGGATCAACAGATCTTCAGTTGGATAGTTGTTTCATAACTAAGACTCCCTTGAAGGCAATTTCTTCCATGGCAACATCGGTAACCACCAGTGAGTTAAATATAACCACTGGTACCATCAAAGGTTTATCGGTTGCTGAAGAAAGAAGTCCCCAGTACCAAGAACAAGGGGCATCAATGGATGATATTTGGGATTCACTTCCTAAGTCAAACATTGATACAACCACTGCTGGTGGGGATTCAGATGATCCTGTTAATTCAGGTGATGATTCAAGATATAATGAATTGACGGCCAGAGTTGAAAACCTGGAATCTTCAGTTGCAGAAATAAAAGATATGGTGCAGCAGCTGTTAGAAGCTCAAATAGCCCAATCTTCTGCTCCTCTTGCTCAAGCACCTGCTCCACAAGCATTTGCTGCAAATGAGCTATGGAATATTCTCCAACCATTGCTTGAACATCAGCAACAATTGGCTGCTAAACAGCACGCAAATCAAGTAAAAATGCTGACCAACATGGTTGAATCTCGGTTCAAAGATACACAAGCTGATATCAAGGCTATAAAGGCCAGCATTCAACAGAATGCTCAAAGTGAGAAAGCTCCTTCTACCATCTTCTTCATGGACACACCCCTGGCAGATAATGCCAAAAAGGGGGAGAAAACCAGGTTGAAAAAGAAATGTATAGAAGATGGGGTGTACATTGAACCAGAGAAACCCAAAACCTCAACAGCTGATACTACAGTAGTTTCAAAAACTGCTGTCAGTAGCCAAACAGCTGCCATCTCATCAACACACACACCTTCAACACACACCACCTCATCACACACCATCACAACTACTGTTCCACCACCACCTGTGTCTATAACACAAAAACCACCACTATCATCATCTACAATCACATCACCACCACTGCCTCCTGCAATAAAGCAGAAGATAGCAGATGTTATAACATCTGCTGTAGTGACAACAGTGATTGAAGCACCAGTTGTTCCAACCACTGTTAGTCAATCACAATCACAAACCACTGATCCACCCAAAACATCATCAGTCTCCTCTTCAAAAAGAAGAAAGGTCTTCATTCCTGATGATGAGTCACCACCACCATCACCACCTTCAAATATCATTTCCCATTCTCCATCCCCTGCTCAAAAGCAGAAGACAACTACTGATACATCAGTAATTGTAATGACAACAGCAGTTGAGACACCAGTTGTTTCAACCACTGTTAGTCAGACATCCACAACTGCCCTAATTCTTCCTATATCTCTTCCCATATCACAACCAAAGCTCCTAAAAAGAAAAAAAGAAAGCCAATTACTGCCGATGAAGGGATACATGATCCAAATGCTGAAAAATATCCACTAGAGCTTGATGCCATCAAAAATGAGATGAGACAGTTTTATACAGAAGCAGACCCATCAAAAAGAAAATTCTCCTCACTCATCGGCTATATAGCTCCAGAAGATATAAATGATTATCTCAAGATAAAGGCAAGGCAAGCTAAAGTTAAAGCCAAGGTTGACAGTGAGAAAGAAACACTAAGAGAAGAAGGCATTGCGAATAGACTGGAGTTCTACCTTGCAAAGGTTAAACAGATGGAAGAATATGCACAAGAGCTAGACAAAGAAAAGGCTGATCAAAAGAAGAAATTGAGAGAACAGCTTCTAGCCTTCATTATGAAAGAAAAGTTCTATCCAGCTGAAGAATCCCAGTTTAAAGAATGGCCATTAGTAGCTTTGAAGCATGAGGCTGAGAGGATCCAAAAGGTCAAAAATGATCCCTCAAAGAAGAAAACTACTCCAAACTGGAGTAAAGACTCATTGCTGATCTCACTGCTGAGTATAAAAGGAAGAAAAGGGAGTTGGTGGACGCTAAGATAGGCACTGCTGAAGCCATATCAAAATGGTCTAAGCAACAAACTGATGAAGCTTATGAAAGACTTGAGAAGCAGAGGATGAAAGCCTCTAACCCTCCCAAAAAGTCTGACTACAAAAAGCTTCAAGAACAAGTCAAACTTTTCGAAACACAGATCAGCACAGCAGAAGATTTTATCACAAAGCTGAGTAAAGAAAAGAAAGAAATGCTATCTGCTGGAGTAGAAAAGGACAAAGAAGCTGAACAGATTGAAGAAGCTATGAAGAAAATAGCTTCAGATAAAGAAAGATTGGCAAAGCTACAAACCCTTGCTAAAAAGGTCAAAGTAGTAAGCCAGAAGTCATCAGCAAATCTCACAAAGAGTGAGCTGATTGACAAAGAAGTTGAAGCAGACATAGCTGAAGCCAATAAGATCATTGATCAAGCATTCATACGAGTGTCTGGAGCTCATGATGCTGCTCTTCACTTCTTCAGGCCAATCACTTCAAGTTCATCAGATAATAAATCTCTCCCAAGAAACCCATTGAGTTCAAAAATACTAAAGTGGATGTCTGATCAAAAGACCCACGTATTGACTTTGCTCAGATTCAATGGTGATGTGAAGCATATATCAAGGAATCAGGCACTAGGCCTAAGTGCTGAAGATCTACAGGATCTCCTTGAGCTTACACTATGCAGGGATGAGGATGATACAAGTTCCAAGGATTTTGAGGAAGATTTTAAAAGAAAAGCAAAGGAACTTCTGATGAAAAATAAAGGTCCTGAATAAGGAAGGGTTTTGGCATTATCTGTTCCAGGGGGAGATTGTTGGGATTGAACCCTAACAGAGGAACAGATAATGTAAAGCCAAAACCGGATCCCATCAGTGGACTCTTAAGTGCTGCTCAACTACAACACAACAACTGATAAACCAAACTCTGATGATTACCTAACAACTGCTGAAGACAAACTCTGTTGCTCTATCTACTGCTGTTTCCTAAGTGCTGCTGAAGACTCAAGCACTTACTCGTTTTATGCAAACTAGGAAACAACAGTAGATAGAGCAACAGAGTTTTGGCTTTACATTATCTGTTCCTCTATTAGGGTTCAATCCCAACAATCTCCCCCTGGAACAGATAATGCCAAAACCCTTCCTTATTCAGGACCTTTATTTTTCATCAGAAGTTCCTTTGCTTTTCTTTTAAAATCTTCCTCAAAATCCTTGGAACTTGTATCATCCTCATCCCTGCACAGTGTAAGCTCAAGGAGATCCTGTAGATCTTCAGCACTTAGGCCTAGTGCCTGATTCCTTGATATATGCTTCACATCACCATTGAATCTGAGCAAAGTCAATACGTGGGTCTTTTGATCAGACATCCACTTTAGTATTTTTGAACTCAATGGGTTTCTTGGGAGAGATTTATTATCTGATGAACTTGAAGTGATTGGCCTGAAGAAGTGAAGAGCAGCATCATGAGCTTCAGACACTCGTATGAATGCTTGATCAATGATCTTATTGGCTTCAGCTATGTCTGCTTCAACTTCTTTGTCAATCAGCTCACTCTTTGTGAGATTTGCTGATGACTTCTGGCTTACTACTTTGACCTTTTTAGCAAGGGTTTGTAGCTTTGCCAATCTTTCTTTATCTGAAGCTATTTTCTTCATAGCTTCTTCAATCTGTTCAACTTCTTTGTCCTTTTCTACTCCAGCAGATAGCATTTCTTTCTTTTCTTTACTCAGCTTTGTGATAAAATCTTCTGCTGTGCTGATCTGTGTTTCGAAAAGTTTGACTTGTTCTTGAAGCTTTTTGTAGTCAGACTTTTTGGGAGGGTTAGAGGCTTTCATCCTCTGCTTCTCAAGTCTTTCATAAGCTTCATCAGTTTGTTGCTTAGACCATTTTGATATGGCTTCAGCAGTGCCTATCTTAGCGTCCACCAACTCCCTTTTCTTCCTTTTATACTCAGCAGTGAGATCAGCAATGAGTCTTTTGTACTTACTCCAGTTTGGAGTAGTTTTCTTCTTTGAGGGATCATTTTTGACCTTTTGGATCCTCTCAGCCTCATGCTTCAAAGCTACTAATGGCCATTCTTTAAACTGGGATTCTTCAGCTGGATAGAACTTTTCTTTCATAATGAAGGCTAGAAGCTGTTCTCTCAATTTCTTCTTTTGATCAGCCTTTTCTTTGTCTAGCTCTTGTGCATATTCTTCCATCTGTTTAACCTTTGCAAGGTAGAACTCCAGTCTATTCGCAATGCCTTCTTCGCTTAGTGTTTCTTTCTCACGGTCAACCTTGGCTTTAACTTTAGCTTGCCTTGCCTTTATCTTGAGATAATCATTTATATCTTCTGGAGCTATATAGCCGATGAGTGAGGAGAATTTTCTTTTTGATGGGTCTGCTTCTGTATAAAACTGTCTCATCTCATTTTTGATGGCATCAAGCTCTAGTGGATATTTTTCAGCATTTGGATCATGTATCCCTTCATCGGCAGTAATTGGCTTTCTTTTTCTTTTTAAGAGCTTTGGTTGTGATATGGGAAGAGATATAGGAAGAATTAGGGCAGTTGTGGATGTCTGACTAACAGTGGTTGAAACAACTGGTGTCTCAACTGCTGTTGTCATTATAATTACTGATGTATCAGTAGTTGTCTTCTGCTTTTGAGCAGGGGATGGATAATGGGAAATGATATTTGAAGGTGGTGATGGTGGTGGTGACTCATCATCAGGAATGAAGACCTTTCTTCTTTTTGAAGAGGAGACTGATGATGTTTTGGGTGGATCAGTGGTTTGTGATTGTGATTGACTAACAGTGGTTGGAACAACTGGTGCTTCAATCACTGTTGTCACTACAACAGATGTTATAACATCTGCTATCTTCTGCTTTATTACATGAGGCAGTGGTGGTGATGTGATTGTAGATGATGATAGTGGTGGTTTTTGTGTTATAGACACAGGTGGTGGTGGAACAGTAGTTGTGATGGTGTGTGATGAGGTGGTGTGTGTTGAAGGTGTGTGTGTTGATGAGATGGCAACTGTTTGGCTACTGACAGCAGTTTTTGAAACTACTGTAGTATCAGCTGTTGAGGTTTTGGGTTTCTCTGGTTCACGTATTGACTTTGCTCAGGTCTGGTGGAGAAGTGAAGACAATATCAAGGGAACAAGCTCTTGGCCTGAGTCTTGAAGATTTGCAGGATCTCCTTGATCTTCCACTTAGCAGGGATGATGAAGATACAGGTTCCCTTAGCTTTGAATTGCAATTTAAAGGCCAGATAAGGGAACTGTTGATGGGGCAATAAATTATCCACAATAATGAAGAGTTTTGGCATTATCTGTTCCAGGGGGAGATTGTTGGGATTGAACCCTATCAGAGGAACAGATAATGTAAAGCCAAAACTGGGTCAGCTCAGTGGATTCAGAATAAGCAGATTCTGATATGCATATCTCTCCCCTTTAAAGTGATTACAACAACTGATGACCTCCTATCTGCTGATCTTACTATCTGCTGACCAATAACTGCTGCTCAATTAAAGATCTGATGAAGACTCAAGTCCTGCTGATTCAATCTACTGCCTTGAGTCAAGCACTGCTGATCCGGACAAGTGCTGCTGGGTTCACAGCAGTAGAAGGTTGCAGCAGTTGTTCTATAGTCTGTTATGTAATAGAATGTAATAGCAGTAGTTAACACAAGCAGTGTCTGTATAGATCAGAGGTTAGAGTTTGTTAGGAGGTTAGATGTCACTTTCATGGTGACGTCAGCTAAAGATGCTCAGTAGTTTGCAAGTGCTTATAAATAGTACAGTACTTCGTACTGTTCTATTAGCTCTTCACATCATTCGTCTTCTTTGCACGAACAAACTACTGAGCTCGGGCTGAGGGGGAGTTTGCATTCTTACATCATCATTGTAATCGTGTTTGAAATAAATTCAATCATTCGGTTCTTTGTGTAAAGATGTTTGATTAAAAGTATTACTCTCATTTGATTGTATACAAAGTTTGTGTTCATCTTAATTTCCGCTGCACATTCATTCATTTCCATCTTATCTTACAAACAAAAGTACAATCAAAAGGAAACTCAGATCCAACAGCATCCAATCACCATATCTTCAAAACGTTAGCAATTGAGTAAACTCCAGTTTAGCATTTGTAAAGCAATCTTCAAACTCTTCAATCTTGTCTGCAATGTAGAAAGGAGGTTCTACCATGCATCCAATCAAACTCTCATCTTCTCAGCAACTTCTTAGCAACACACTACTTCAATCTGTATACTATAAAACAAACATCTCGAGAAACCATAAGAATTTTTCAACAAAGTTAAATAAATTATTATTTTTCAAGAGAATAGTTAAACTGTATCACAGATTAAGCATTTTCAACTTATCACCAACACGCAAAACTTTTTGTCCAACACACAAGAACCTGTCTGATTTAAGATTTTGAACTCACTTTCTAACACCGTCTCCCCCTATCAGTAACAATTCCTCCAAGAATAACAGATTTCCGTACATTAAGAATTTTAAACAGAAAAAGACACTATTTTTGTTTTTTTATATTTTTCTGAAAGCAAGTAAATACAAAAGCAATAAACACTCTATTTTTGTGAGAATCACTGGTAAGAAGATCATATCAGCACAATCAAACTGTTTCACACAATTAGATAATTCTTTATTTAATTTTTAGTGAAAAGCAGTTCAAGACGATTACCAGTATGTTTGTCCACTTAAACAAAATGCATGAACATTTCAAGTACCATTACCGTATGATACGTTAAGGTAATTTCAATTACTAAAATATTAGTGTGTCCCACTTCAGGATATACCCCCGCGATCAAGGTATGCACAAAGATTCATCGTAATAGGTGAGTATACTGAATTCATCCGTTTTATTTTTCAACGATAGATAATTGGTGAACAGGTCAGTACTTCCGTACAGCAAAGAGACCAAAATATCTTATCGAGGGCTAAGACAAATACCAATTTTTTGGTACGATTTTATGCTTTTTGCACTTTTTGAATGACTCTCTACGAGAGCTTCTTCATTAATGGGATTTGGCATTTTTTGCTCTTTTAAGATATCCTGGGTGTGCCTAGGTCAGCATGTATCTGGATGTAGCAGAAGGACAACCCTGATATCCCCAGATGAAATAACAGTATAAAGACCCAAAACCTCAGATTTTGGCAATCTATCAACGCAAGATTTAAGGTCATTAAACCATACACCACTGATGTGTTCCTCACTCATATTCAGTTCATTTAGGTTTATATCACATTGGTAAGTTGATTATTTCATGCTTTTTGCCTACTGGTACATCATATGATGAAGCTGCTATCACACTTAAGCAATATTAATTTTAGTTTGAGTGTGACAGTCTAACTTGCTGATGTACTATCATTTCTTCTTTTTCACACAGTGATAACTCATTTTTTATTTCTCTATTTTTTTATGTTTTTGATTTTTTTTTCAATTTTTTTTGTATTTTTGATTTTTAAGAAAAACAGTAAACTATTTACAAAAATTCTTATGAAAAACCAGTTATTCAGGATTCCTCATCCCGTTGAGTTCGACTAAATGTTCAAAGCGAGCCCTGTCAAATGCTTTAGTATAAAGATCTGCCAGGTTATCTTATGTGTTGACTCAGCACTTTGAACTTCAATTTAAATCATTTAATATATATACATATCAACAATTCCACATCCCCCGTCATGTGCCTGAAGCAGCCACTATCAACATAAGTTGATAATCCTCCTTAGCAGCTCCTGCACACACTAACTTAAGAAATTAGTTAGATTGGGGGACCCAAGCCTTAATGGTCTTGGGTCGTCCAAATTCACAAACCACTTGAACATCCATCCAATATCCATTACTCCTAACAGGAGTCTTGGATCTCAGACCTGTTGATGGAATTTGATTTTGATTTCCATAAGGTCTCTGGTCCTGAGGGTTCCTATATGTGTTTGGACTATTTGACCTTTGAAAATTTTGATTTTGATATCTTGAATTTTGATTCCAAGAAGCATTATTGTTGTAATTTCTAAAGCCATTGTTATAAAAAGTTCGACCACCATTATTCTGGTATCGATTTTGATATTGACCTTGACTTCTGAAATTATTAGAATTATAATTGTTCATTCTTGGTGAACTGCTTCTAGGTCTCTGATATCTGCCTGGTGGAGATTTAGGCTGAAATCTTTGTTGATTTCTTTGAAAACGTTGAACTTGTGGAGTTCCTGTTACAGCCCTATCTACACCAACAACAACATTCTCTGGTTGCTTAGGAGCAGATTTCTTTGGAGAATTTGAACCTTTCTCCTCACTATCACCTTTCTTCTCTGTTGATTTCCCTCTCTGTTTTTCACTAATTTGTGCTTCACTCTTTTTGTTAGGACAGCAGCTAGCTACATGTCCTTTGATGTGACACCTGAAGCACGATCTCCTTTTCAAAGACTTCTTAGCTGGAGTCTTTGAGGTAAATCCCTTATCACATGGTGATGATGCCTTGGAAGAATTTTGTTCAGTTTGCTTAATTTCAGATTTTTCTATGTTCTTATTTTTTGCAAACTCTACATTTGATTCTTTTTCAATTACAGCGGTTTCATTTTTCATATCACTACCTTGAACAAAATTAATCTTTTTAACAAAAGTTTGATTTTTGCTCTTAGGAGGTGAATTTTGCTTTTTCAAATGTTCCCTGTTATTGTTTTTCTTAGCATCATCACTCTCAGACCCCTCACTTTGACTTGATGCGAAACTACTTGGTGTAGTTGCCATAAAGTCTGCTAGCTCATCTTCATCTGGCAGGAAAGAATAGTCATGACTAAGAGGAGGTGGGACTTCATTAAAGCCCTGGAAGCCCAAACTAGTCTTGTCATTACTCTTCTTTAACCCACCCATCATGTGTTTCATAACAAAAGTAGAGTCCCTGAATTGACCTAATTTCTTTTCAAGTTCAACAATTTTGAGTTGTGCATCTGACAACTCTTTGCATTTTTCAGAAATCTCTTTTGTTCTCAGCCATCATGTCATGAGCTAAGTCTATGCCTTGAAGTTTTTCGTTTAGTGTGCAGGTTAAAGCTTCAATTTCACTTTCATAACCTCTTATCTTCTTCAAGTATATAGATTCATTTCTTTTAGCAAAAAAGTTTGACTCTTTTATGCTCGACATCTCGCTTACCAGACTTTGATTTTGTGTTGACAACCTGTCAACCTCACCCTGTAATTCACGACACCTCAAACACACAAAATTAGATTGTACCTCTTTCTCATGAACTTCTGTAGTTTGATCAGCAACGACATTTTCAGCTTCACTCTCTTTCTCTACTTCAGCATCCGCTTTTGCTTCAACATTTTTCACTTCAGATTCAGCATCACTCACAGTAGTTTCAGCCTCATCAACTGGCACTATCTCTGCCATGAATGCCTGAGCAGCACTCTCATTTCCCTGATATCGCCTTTGTAATGCATCCCACATATCCTTTGAATTTGTGTACTTTTTGAAGGTATGCTTGATGCTATCAGGTAACGACATCTTTATTGCAGCCAAGGCTCTCTTTTCAGCCTCATACATCTTTTTATCATCCTCTTGCATGTTCACATAGTCTGTTCTACGTGGTCTGCCCTCATAATCGTGTGTTGGGTTTGTGTACCCATCTACAATACAGATCCTCATGCGTGCATCCTGAGATTCAATGAAGGATTTCAAGCTGTCCTTCCATGTAAAATAATTCTCCACCTTCATCATCTTAGGTGCATTCAAATTCGTCATGTTTGACATTTTAAACGCAACAGACTGGTAAAACCGTACAAAATATCTCCGAAAACAGTGGTCACCAAATTACACCGTTAGAATCGTCTCGAAAAGATGAATCCAATGATATATAATGTCAAAAACCGAATTCGGGATTTTCCAGAGTCTTGTGTACTAAAAATGCAAGGAATTCAAAGGTGCAAACGGTTTTGTCTAACGAGCTACAGATCACTTTCTATTCACGAAAATGTTAATTTTTCCTTACGCTTGCCAAAAAATCTTCCACCTTTTTAAATTTGCTAATAATTTCGCTGCTTAACCTGTTAATTTCGCTGGTAATTATGCTGTCAGGTTCGCCGGTCAATTTTGCTATTACGACGACTGGTAAAGTCGCTGAAAATCGTAATAATTTTGCTGTGAAAATTATATGGTTACCAAAGTCGCCTTTGGATTTTAAATTCGCCGATAACTTCGCTGGACTGTTAACTTTGCTAGTACAGTTAATTTCGCTGGTCTTTAAGTTTGGAAATTCAATCTTCTCGAAAATTCTGATGATTTACTAGATTCTCTTAACAGTTTCCTGCAAAATCACAAGGCAAAATATCAGTAATTTTTCGAAAACAAAATGATGAACACGAAGAACAGTCTTCGAATTCCAGCCAAATACTCTTCAAAAACAACCAAATACTGTCCTGAAAACCTGCAAATCAGCAATCAAACAAGCAAAGTAAGATCAAAAAACCAATTCTGATTAAAAACCACTTTCGAAAATATCTCAAAACCCAAAAAAATTTTCGAAACCCTAATTCAGGTTTTAAAAATTTTCGAAAATTTCAAACAAATCCACCCGAATTCTGCAGCAACAAATTCTGAACCGAGCTTTCAAGAGCCTAATGCTCTGATACCAATTGTAGGTCCCCTTGAGTCGTATGGATCTTCACAGAATTGTCAATCCGATCAAGAGTGCGGAATCCTCTTGATCAGAATATAGCAGAAAACGTGTAGGAACAGCAAATCACTTTCAAACCGGGTTCAATTGATTATCAATCAAACTGAATTACAATCAATCAAACCCTAACCACTCTCAATTTCGTCCAAGACTAGTCTCTCACGAAATTGCTCTCTCAAATACTGTTTTGGCTGATTAACCTAAACCCTAAAGCCTAACCTTGTTTATATAACACAAGTTTTACAAGTTGGACTAGGGTTTCCTACATGGGCTAGGCCCAATTCGTCCCCCATCACCCAATGTGGGTTTAGTTTAGCCCAAACTCTATTATTTCGCTATTACAAAGCTAAACCCGCTAACTGTTTATCATTTAACTAATTACAAGATATCCAAAGACCAAATCTAAGCTGTTGTCACAGAATATGCACCAACAAAGGACAATTACTTGCATGGATTACGGTGGTAATCATGTATCGCGAACAGCCTCGGGCAGTCAACCCGCAGTCATTGGTATCGATAGATCCATGTCGATAATTAACATGCTTCGTTTTCCTCTGTGTACGTGCTGGTTATGCGTAAACTATTTCGAACTCTATTATGCTATTATCAAACTTGTATGCTCAGCTTTACATTTTATGTATTGACTTTATTTTAACGTATGTGACAGGTGTTTAAGATGCTTATTTGCTAGGAAAGCGAGGCTAGAATAAAGCTCTAGAGCATAGTTGTCTGTAGATCTTGCAGCATGAGTCTCTAGAAGCAGAATAAGAACTTTTATATTTAAATCTGAGTTGTCGGAACAGAATATTTGACTGGATTTTATCTGTAATAATTTGTTTGCTATTTGAGATACGGTATGGGACGTATTATTTAAATTGAATAGTAATGATAATCGTTATAGATACTTCTGGATAATCTGTTTCGCTCAGTGCCATGCCCCGATGATTCCGCCATCGGTTGGGGTGTGACATTTGAGTCAGCAAGGATACAATCCCAAAGGGTCGGAATATTGGAAGATAATTAATTAAGTTATTAATGCGAGAAGTGGTAGGCCCTCTTTTGAAGGTGACGTTACCCTCGGCTAAGTGGTTTGAGTCAGCAGGGATACAATCCCAAGTAGCCGGTTTAATGTATTCATAGTAGTTTACATATGAGGGGATCAAGCCATTCGCACCCCCGCCATCCAATACCAATGGGTATTGAAGGATGTCCTAGTAAGCTTGACCCAGGTCCTTGCAGGATCTATACACTGAACAAGGCAAGAACCTTACTAAACCATTCCCTTAACCCCCGACCAGGTAGCCAACATATCTCTATATAGACCGTAGAGATATGAATGGTGAAAATCTTTTACTTTATATAGACAGTAAAGTAATGCCAAGACACCACAGACAAGTGATAAATAAGTTTCACCTTCAACATAAGAAACTAGTTATTAAAGTCATTAATACAAAACCAAGTAAAAAGTGCGAAAAGATTAAAAATCAAAAGTAATACATTAAATACCTGTCTTCACCAAGTGATGTAAGAGACTTAGCCAAACATGGCCTTTGATTGACAAGAGCTCTTACTATCAATCTTGGATCTCGAGACTATAACACACACTCTAAGGTGGATGATGGATGATGGTGGTGGATGTGGGTGTTGTAGTGGTGGTGGAGTGGTGGCAAAGTGGGAGAGAGATGGTTTGCCAAGGGATGCCTTTGAAGTGAGCCAAGCACCCCTATTTATAGCCTTAACAGAAGCCCGGCCACGGCCCCGTGTTCGTTGGACACGCCCCCGTGGTTATCTCCTTTCTCTTCCTTTATAAATTGCAATTGTCTGCATTTGGCTCCACAAGGCCGCGTGTTCGCTGGGCACGACCCCGTGTGCAGAAGCGTATCTGTACTATCAAGATTTGCTAGATTCTGCAAATCTTATCGTTGACCACGCCCCGTGCTGAGCTGGGCACGCCCCCATGGTGGGCATAGAAGCTTCCACAGCTTTGTCCATTTCTGCAGACATCTGACCACGCCCCCATGTCCAGTGGGCACGGGCCGTGGTCAGCCTTCTGTTTCTTGTTTTTGCTTGTGGAGATGCTGTTGAGGGGTCGGGCATGCCACGTTTATTCCTTTTCTTTGTATTTATGTTAGTTTTTGCTACATATTTGTTCCTTTTGTTCATTTAAGCTCATTTGGTCCCGAAAATACAAAAGGAAGACAAAAACACACTTTTTCCAACATTAGTAGTAAAAAGGGTTAGTTTTATGCCTCATTTGATGTAATTTATATGTTGCATTTTACACACGTCAAGCTGCCTTGACTATATCTCTGATCTCACTGATTAATCCCCAGATTTAACGGGAGATTAATACTGGTTCTGACGAGGCTAGTGTTGGTATTATTCTAGCATATTCAAAGAATTTGGTAGTAATTTCTCTGCAATTTACCCCAATCATTCTAAGATTTAGGAATTTATTAGCAATCTATTCCTTTTCATGAGGAGGACAGAACTTCCTTTCAATTATTTCCTTAAAGTTGTTCCATTCCATATTGTAAACCATGTCACTTCCCCTCATTGTAGAATGGAATTCCACCACTCTCGAGCTTCATCCTTGAAAAGATTAGAAGCATACATGATTTTATCCTCATCTGCACACTTACTTATTTTTAAGACTGTTTCAGTCTTTTCTATCTAGCGTAAAGCTGAAATGGCTCCTTCGTTACAAGAGAATTCTATTGGTTTGCATGATAAAAATTCCATGTAAGAACAACCCTGTGAGATGGTTCTCTTTCTTTTTAGAATTGGAGCTTTGATAAGAAGTCCGTGATCTCCATTCACACCGTGGCTTGGTTCGTTATGAGTACGTTTACTACCTATTATGGTATTATTATTTTCTGCCTTTTTATTAAGAGTATCGATAATAAATGGCATGACATCTATAGCACTTTTATCCACTTGGTTCCCGTTATCATTATTATTCTGAAATTCCCGATTTACTTCGTTTGACATCTGAATTGCAAACATTATCAGTTCTTAATATCACAGAATAAATTAAACAAACATATATTCAAGCATATTGAACCAAAATCATCGAGCATTGTGACGTTTACTCTTTTTTCATATATATGCATCTAGTACAAACTATAACTGAAATTTAAACATTAGTAATTATGCATCAATACATATATATATATATTTATCAAACTAAAATAAAAGTACATATATATATATATATATAGTATATTAGGCGGTGGTTTTCTAATATTGCATCTCTCTCTCATTGTATTTCCAGACGAGATTCTCCCCTACTTGGCGTATCCTGTTTCCTTCCTCAATTAGATCTTCACCATAGTGGCGAAGTTCTGCTATGTTTTCCTGATTCATGCGTGGCATTTGGGCTGGTATGGGTTCGTTGTAAACTGGTTCAGATTCTCCGTATAGCATGTAGGGATATGGGTCATTCATCAGATCTTGAAATGCCTAGTCATTGGTCCACCATTGTTCTAATGGGTTTGGTGCCGGTAACCTAAGTAGTTCGTTTGGGTTGAAAGCTGGGATTGGTAACTGATTTTCTTGGTTTGGTTCTGGGTACATTGGTACAGGTGCTATTGGTTGTTCTGGGTAGAGAGGTAATAACCGTGGTTCTGGTGCTACTACATGGTTAAGATCAAGAATATTTTTTGCGGTTTGGAACATGTCAAGATTGGCTAATCTTCTATCTAGTTCCTCCCACAAAGGTAGAGTTACTGGAATTTGGGCAGTTCCTTCAGCTATTGTTATTGTTGCTTGTTGTTGGATTTTCCTTATTCTTTTTCTCCTTTCCGTTTTCTCTTTACAAAACTGTAACACCCACCCCGTAACCCGGGTGATTATGCACAATTGATACACTTACAGCGGAAACAAACTACTTTCATTAAAACTTATAATAGTCTGAGTACAACACTTTATTTATTTACGAACTTTTGGCAACTAAGAACTCCTTGATCTTCTAAAACTCCCCAACTGTCAAGTAGTTCTTATAGCTTTCCTCATGACTAACCTGAGATAAGTATACTCAAAACGACGTCAGATATATACTGGTGAGCTCATACTATACAATTTTTATAAAGACAGACCACAGTTTACATTATATGCATACACAATATGGGCATGTGACCACATTATAGTCAGGTTGGACCTTATTGAACCTTATAGGTCACATTTGACTTGTCACAAACCACCGTACAAGAGACATACTGGTCCTCCAGCTGTGTCCCCCTACGGCCGTCACATAGGTATGAGTGTGTGTCGCTGGACCTTATAAGCACGAAGTGCCTGTGGGTACAACACCTTATTACCCTTCCCAGAGTGACACACCTCATTAAGCATAATAGGATCCCATATACCCCTACTGACACATGCATACTGCAGCATTCTCATTATTACCAGTTATGGACGAGTATACTATCACAGTTTAAAAGACAAGTATGATAACTCACCTGATTAGCAATTGCTTAACGGCCGCTAGTAATACTGGGTTATGTCTCAAGGTCCTGACACAATTACATAATCCTAGGTTGGGTAATGGTACACCTAACTAGTCATTATCATGGTTGGATATTGGTTAACCCTATCTTGTTTAAGCATGGGTGATCAGTCCATGCCTAACTAAGGCTAGGCTACCCACTACCCGCCCCTGACAATAACCCTAGTACCTAAAAATAATACTAACACTACTACTACTAATATATTATTACTAATAATAAAACTAATATTAACTACTAAAAATAAATAATAAATAACTAAACATAAACTTAAACGAGAGTATACCTCAAAACTATCTACGACACGTTGATGTAGAGTTTCCCTACTTCTGCTCCTACTCGCGCTCCAAAAACGACTATTAACAACACCCAACGGGGTATCGTATACTCAGGATTCTCTATACTAGAGCATTCCCGTTAAAGAAACTGGTACCTAAACAAACTACTGAGACTCTTATTTAAAGCAAGCAAGCAGGCACCTCAAATCCTTTTCTGGTCGATGTGGGATTCATTGACGTGCCTACCTACCTGCTTGACCTGCTAGCTTGCTTGCTTATATATATTAATTCAGCTGCTTAACTCGTTTTTCTTGTATAACTTTTAAAATATGTCGTTTTATAAAACGACGAATATGTCATTAGAACGAGTATATTTTTATCTACGTTTTAACCTAAGTTTCATTAAAAACGGAGTAAGGTAAATAAAATAATATATTTAATTATTAATATTAACGGTCTCCTATATTAGCCAAGGTTTGTCAAGATATTTCACCTTTCACACAATCATCTTACTCGTTTAACAATATATGAAATATAAATTACATATTTCACACGTTTATAACCAGCACATTAAGATTCGGGGTATTACATCCTTCCCTCTTTACAAAACTTTCGTTCTCAAAATTTGTCATTACTTAAAAAGATGAGGGTACTTATCTTTCATTATGTTTTCTAGTTCCCATGTAAAGTTGGGTCCATGACGTGCGTTCCACTTGACTTTCACTAACGGAATTTCCTTCTTGCGTAACTTTTTAACCTTCCTATCTTCGATTTGTAGTGGTTCTTCAATGAAGTTGAGTTTTTCGTCAACCTGTACGTCTTCCAGGGGTATTTGTTGGGCTTCGTCCACTAGGCACTTCCTTAAATTTGATACATGGAAAGTATTATGTATTCCTGCCAGTTGTTCAAGAAGTTTTAGCCGATAAGCCACTGGTCCTACTTTGCTTGTTACTGCAACGGCCCAATGTATCGGGGTTTCAACTTTCCCTTCTTTCCAAACCGAATCACTCCTTTCAGAGGTGATACCTTAAGCATTACTTTATCCCCTAGTTGGAACTCTAGGGGTTTACGCCTCTGATCTGCATAACTCTTTTGTCGATCTTGAGCACTTTTCATCCTTTCTTTGATTTGCTGGATCTTTTCTGTGGTCTCCACAATGATTTCTGGTCCTGGTAGTTGACTTTCCCCTACTTCCGTCCAACAGATAGGAGTTCGGCACCTTCTTCCGTATAAAGCTTCATAAGGTGTAGCTTTGATACTGGCGTGATAGCTATTATTGTAGGCGAATTCGATGAGTGGTAGATGAGTGTCCCAACTTCCACCAAAATCAATTACACAAGCCCGAAGCATATCTTCTAATGTCTGAATAGTCCGTTCACTCTGCCCATCCGTCTGAGGATGATATGCAGTGCTTAGATTAAGCTTGGTTCCCAACTCTTGTTGGAAACTTTACCAGAATTTAGATGTGAAACGACTATCTCTGTCTGATATGATCGATACAGGCACCCCATGTCGCGAGACTATTTCTTTGATGTAAATTTGAGCTAGCTTGTTCATCTTATAGTCCTCACGAATTGGCACAAAGTGTGCAGACTTGGTCAGTCTGTCCACTATTACCCAAATAGTATCATAACTGAGACTTGATCTTGGGAGCTTCGTGATAAAATCCATGGTGATTTTCTCCCATTTCCATTCTGGGATCTCTGGTTGTTGCAAGTATCCAGAGGGTTTTTGATGTTCTGCCTTCACCTTAAGGCATGTAAGGCATTTTTCCACATAATGGGCAACAGATCGCTTCATTCCTGGCCACCAATAATCTCTCCTTAAATCCTTATACATCTTGTCACTACCAGGGTGAATGGAATACTTAGACTTATGAGCTTCCTCTAAGATTGTATCCTGCAGTCTTCCAAAATTAGGAACCCATATCCTATTGTTGAACCTAAGGATATTATCATTTCCCATTGTCAGTAGCTTCAGTCTCCCAATCATTCTTTCTTTTACAATATGATTCTCTTTTAAGGCTTCTTGTTGTATATTCTTAACTTGATCTAAGAGACTAGTTTTAACCTCTATTCTGGTTGCACGAATTCTTATTGGTTGAGGTTTCTCTTTTCTACTTAGAGCATCTGCTACTATGTTTGCCTTACCTGGATGGTATTGTATCTCACAGTCGTAATCACTTAATAACTCCATCCATCGTCTCTGACGCATATTGAGCTCCTTCTTCTCAAATATGTGTTTTAAACTTTTATGGTCACTATAGATAGTGCACTTTGTACCATAAAGATAGTGCCTCCAAATTTTCAATGCGAACACTATGGCACCAAGTTCCAAATCATGGGTTGTGTAGTTCCGTTCATGAATCTTCAACTGTCTAGAGGCATAGGCAATCACTTTGCCTCTTTGCATGAGTACACATCCCATACCATAGTGAGATGCATCACAGTAGACGACAAAATCTTTTATTCCCTCAGGAAGTGACAGTATTGGGGCGCTACATAACTTATGCATTAACGTGTTAAAGGCTTCTTCTTGTTTAGGTCCCCAATTAAACTTAGAGGCTTTCTGGGTTAGTGTGGTTAATGGTGTTGCAATCTTTGAGAAGTCTTGAATAAACCTTCTATAGTATCCTGCTAACCCCAGAAATCTTCTGATTTCAGTGGGATTCTTCGGTACTTCCCATTTCTTAATGGCATCGATCTTTGCAGGGTCAACTTGTATTCCACATTCATTTATCACGTGGCCTAGGAATTGCACCTCACGTATCCAAAATTCACACTTAGAGAACTTTGCATAGAGTTTTTCTTTCTTGAGCAATTCAAGGACTGCTCTTAGGTGTTGTTCATGTTCTACCTCGTTCTTAGAGTAGATAAGGATATCGTCAATAAAAACGATCACAAACTTATCGAGGTAAGGTTTACAAACCCTGTTCATGAGGTCCATGAACACTGCAGGTGCGTTGGTCAGTCCAAATGGCATTACCAAAAATTCATAATGACCATACCTAGTCCTGAAGGAAGTCTTAGGTATGTCTTCTGGTGCAACTTTCACTTGGTGGTATCCAGACCTCAAGTCTATTTTAGAGAAATAGCTTGCCCCTTGTAATTGATCAAACAAGTCGTCGATCCTGGGCAAAGGGTATTTATTCTTTATAGTGGCTTTATTCAAGTCTCTATAATCGATGCACAGACACATCGTCCCATCTTTCTTCTTGACAAACAAGATGGGTGCTCCCCATGGTGACGAACTAGGTTGGATAAACCCCTTGTCAAGCAACTCTTGTAGTTGCTTCTTAAGTTCTTGCATTTCTGTCGGGCCTAGTCTGTACGGCGACTTAGCAATTGGTGATGTACCTGGAACTAGGTCAATGCGAAACTCAACCTGTCTATCCGATGGTAGTCCCGGGAGCTCATCGGGAAACACTTCGGGGTATTCTCGTACTACTGGCACGTCCTCGACCTTCTGCTTTTCTGTAGTGTTTACGACATATGCTAAAAAGGCAACATACCCTTTCCTTAGGCATTTATGTGCTTGTGCTATCGTGATGAGGTTCTTAGTCTTGTCAGTGCGGTATCCCGATACAGTTAGTTGTTTACCGTTGGGTAATCGGAGTCGGACGATCCTTTTGTCACATATAACTTCCGCATGATATGGTGTCAACCAGTCCATTCCTATGACTATGTCGAATTCTCCAAGTTCCATAGGCATTAGGTCTATAGGGATAACATGGTTGTTTAAGCTTATTTTACAATTCTTAACTATGTCAACTATCTCTCTTTGACTTCCATCATCCATTTCTACTGTAAAGGCATGATCTAGGGTTTGGGACGCCTGGTTCAAGTAAGGTCTAAAGGTAGTCGACACTAGACTTCTATTTGCACCGGTATCAAATAACACACGCGCATATACATCATTTACGAGATACGTACCCGTGATAACATCTGTATTGGTCTTGGCTTCTTCTGTGGTGAGTACAAATGCACGCCCTTTTGGCTGATTTGGTTGTGTCCTATCATTTCTTTTGAGTTCGGGACATTCAGATCTCATGTGGTTAGGGTCTCCACATTTGAAACACTTCTTCTTTTCCTTGCATTCTTGAAGAGCATGACCCGTCTTTTTACAATTTGGACAAGGAAAACGACATTCCCCCGTATGAAAGCGTTTGCAAATTTGACATTGAGGAAATGTTTTAGGCCTTTTAAAGTTGTTATTCCGGGTGTCCCCCTTTCTTTCTTCCCACTTCCTTTTTGGTGCGGGAGATTCAGCCTGCCGCAGAATCATCTCGGCAGCCATGACGGCGCCAGCCTCAACAGTTTCTGCAAAAGTCTTGGGGGATTTGGATTTGATAAACACCCTCATTTCAGAGGGTAGACCCCAAATAAACCTATTGATCAGTTGTTCCTCGGTCAATGCTAAATAAGAAACCAGTCGAGATATGTCGTTGAAACGAGAAACATACTCTCGATAGGTTTTATTTCCCATTTTTTTAACTAAAAGAATTCCACTTCCAGTTGCTCAGTCTCACTGGGAGGACAATACTTAGCAAGAAACTTATGAATAAACTCCTCCCACTTCATCTCCTTAACCTTTTCTTTTCCCTCTGTTCGGACCACAATGTTCCACCAGTGAAGGGCTTCAGCTTCAAACATATGTACGGCGAACCGTACTTTGTTGCGGTCATCACACTCACATAGGTCTAATACCGACTCCATTCTGTTGAGCCAGTCTTGAGCTTCTAGTGCTCCCTTTCTTCCGTCGAAGGACTGAGGTTTACAGGACATGAAGTGCTTATAAGTACATTCCTTTGATTTGGACTATTCACCTTTTCCTTCTAGTGGCATGGTTGCAATAGTGTTTTTCCTTTCGCCCATTCCTTCCCTTTGTACTGGCGTGGAGGCTGCTGAGCTTTCTTCATGTCGTTCTCCAGATTGATTAACATTACCGGTTTGTGCATTCTTCATTACCTTAGCCACTTCCACAGCTATATTGTGGATATCCTCAGTATTTAGACGCATGCTTATATTAGACCGGGACCTGACACTATGAGAGAGAGTTCGAGTCCGATAAGAACTTTCCTCTCCCCTTCTGTTATTCTGATTATTTCTAGACCCTTGTTCATCTCTATGTTCAGACATTGTCTCTTTCCTATAGGAATATGAGTATAAAGAGTTACTAGTATGTATGATACATCATTATAATATAACAACTATATACATCACATAGAGATATATATACATATATAGCACATAGAAAGGCACAACATAGTTTACTTCTTCTAGCGTCACTCAACTGACTATGTAAGTACTTTTCCTGAGAACATGTTATTTGGCCTAGTCTGAGTGTGCTATTTAATCTTTAGAGAACTACTGGTTAAAGCTTAGGCATTCCCGCAATACCTAATTCACTAAAACCTCGGGCTCTGATACCAACTGTAACACCTACCCCGTAACCCGGGTGATTATGCACAATTGATACACTTACAGCGGAAACAAACTACTTTCATTAAAACTTATAATAGTCTGAGTACAACACTTTATTTATTTACGAACTTTTGGCAACTAAGAACTCCTTGATCTTCTAAAACTCCCCAACTGTCAAGTAGTTCTTATAGCTTTCCTCATGACTAACCTGAGATAAGTATACTCAAAACGACGTCAGATATATACTGGTGAGCTCATACTATACAATTTTTATAAAGACAGACCACAGTTTACATTATATGCATACACAATATGGGCATGTGACCACATTATAGTCAGGTTGGACCTCATTGAACCTTATAGGTCACATTTGACTTGTCACAAACCACCGTACAAGAGACATACTGGTCCTCCAGCTGTGTCCCCCTACGGCCGTCACATAGGTATGAGTGTGTGTCGCTGGACCTTATAAGCACGAAGTGCCTGTGGGTACAACACCTTATTACCCTTCCCAGAGTGACACACCTCATTAAGCATAATAGGATCCCATATACCCCTACTGACACATGCATACTGCAGCATTCTCATTATTACCAGTTATGGACGAGTATACTATCACAGTTTAAAAGACAAGTATGATAACTCACCTGATTAGCAATTGCTTAACGGCCGCTAGTAATACTGGGTTATGTCTCAAGGTCCTGACACAATTACATAATCCTAGGTTAGGTAATGGTACACCTAACTAGTCATTATCATGGTTGGATATTGGTTAACCCTACCTTGTTTAAGCATGGGTGATCAGTCCATGCTTAACTAAGGCTAGGCTACCCACTACCCGCCCCTAACAATAACCCTAGTACCTAAAAATAATACTAACACTACTACTACTAATATATTATTACTAATAATAAAACTAATATTAACTACTAAAAATAAATAATAAATAACTAAACATAAACTTAAACGAGAGTATACCTCAAAACTATCTACGGCACGTTGATGTACAGTTTCCCTACTTCTGCTCCTACTCGCGCTCCAAAAACGACTATTAACAACACCCAACGGGGTATCGTATACTCAGGATTCTCTATACTAGAGCATTCCCGTTAAAGAAACTGGTACCTAAACAAACTACTGAGACTCTTATTTAAAGCAAGCAAGCAGGCACCTCAAATCCTTTTCGGGTCGATGTGGGATTCATTGACGTGCCTACCTACCTGCTTGACCTGCTAGCTTGCTTGCTTATATATATTAATTCAGCTGCTTAACTCGTTTTTCTTGTATAACTTTTAAAATATGTCGTTTTATAAAACGACGAATATGTCATTAGAACGAGTATATTTTTATCTACGTTTTAACCTAAGTTTCATTAAAAACGGAGTAAGGTAAATAAAATAATATATTTAATTATTAATATTAACGGTCTCCTATATTAGCCAAGGTTTGTCAAGATATTTCACCTTTCACACAATCATCTTACTCGTTTAACAATATATGAAATATAAATTACATATTTCACATGTTTATAACCAGCACATTAAGATTCGGGGTATTACAAAAACCATCCTCTTTTCTTAGTTGGAAAAGCTTCCTTAGATTTGACTCTAAAAACAAAAGGTTCCACGGAATCAGCTACATATCCAGATGCTGGATCAGATGGTCCTTCATCCATTGGAGAGTAGGACAAGTGACGATAAGCGTCGGATGTATTCTGGTCACTCATACCGTAACTCAAAAATCGACAAAAAATAACATAAAATCATAATATAAATATTAAGATGTATCTACACAGAATAACACAGAATATTAAGTTATATAATTTCCTAACATAATTGTTTAAATTTAGATATTTAAAAGAACACCTAAATTGTTTAAACCAGTGGCTCTGATACCACCTTCTGTCGCAGCCCCCGAACCCACCCCAGGAGCGGGTGCCGCGAATGCAAGTCGGTGGTATCGGTGTTTATTAATTTTGTAGCGGAATTAAAACATTAGGACCGTAGTTAGGAAATACTTTTAGAGTTTGCAAACACCAAACTTTTTATATTAAACAAATGGGCTAAGACTCGTATTTCATTTATAATGTATTTATAGGGATAAACCCTAACTTGCTGAAAATATAAAGTTCTTTCTTTTATTCAGGTAACTTATAGCCACTTTATTTAAGTCTTCAGTGAAACGTGTTTTAAAAATATTTTATCAGCAAGAAATACTGGCGAGTACATTCTATTTTATAAAAAAGACACATTGTTATAACACTACAGTATTAAGGGTAATTACAATGTTTTTATCTAACAAAACTCTAAGTATTTGTCACTCGACGGATCTGTGACTATGGTCATATCACACATTGGCTAACCCATTGTCCAATTGTGAAGATTATCAAGTACTGTATACAAACCCCCTAATACTGGCAGTAATTGTAGAATACAAAAACTTAATCTCTGAAAGTATAACTTTGAAAAACATTTAAAGTTTTGTAAAGCAGTTTGATAAAAAGAGAGAATGACTCACTTTGTAAACTTAGGTTTTTCTATATGCTTCCTGGAAATATTTTCTAATAATTTTCTTGAGTTCCTATTAAAAATATACAATGCACGTGTGTTAGTATAATAACCCAATTCAACTTTATCAATACGTCATGAGATAGAACCCCAACTTAGTTTACAAAGCATAGCCTTTATCAGGCAGCGCTTTGGCATCGGTTGCTGGGCTCAAGATCGATCAGACAGGGTATCGAATCAGTGATCAGGGGTTAAGACACTTACAACGGGGCAGAGCTTCATGATATTAGGGGTATTATAACTGGGAGTATTTTGAGAGAGAAAAGAAATTGTGAGTGAGTTTGAAAGGTTCCTGGACTGCTCAATTTATACGAATTCTCGAACCCCGTCGCGTCACGCGACGAGTAATCCTTATCACCGTCGCGTCGCGCAACCACCCTAGCTAGGTTGTAGGTTTGACTAGTCACCAGCCTAGACTTGACACGTGGCTGCCAAGTGTCTCTGACGTTATCCAAGGCGTCGCGTAGCGCGACGATACTATGAGTATGTCGGCGCGTAGCGCGATAACACAAAAATTCGGATTTTTTTATTTAATCGTGTTGGGTCTTGTTGTGCATGCCTGGGGTCTCGGTTATGATTCTTTTGTGGCATTTTTGAGTGTTATTACAGGCTCATGCTGAATGGATCCATGTGCCCTGACTAGAAAATAAAAATTAAGTGTCTACGCTTGCTCTAGTGTTCAGGAAGGCATTTCGTGTGATAGGAAAGCTGGCGCACGTGTTTTGTGTCACAACTTATGCGCGCAGCTGTTTGCTTACTTCTGAAGTTTTCTCGTTTATCTGCGTGGAAAAATCTTGAGATTTGAAAAAAAGCAACTTCTGACAGGTTGGTGGCGAAAGCGACTGCTTAGGTGACCACTGACACAGTGACGATCATGCTACCACTGTGTCAGGCGCGCCGTTTCGTCTGGTGTCAGTAGAGTGAGGACCACATGCGCGTGGTAACTCTCGCTCCGGTTTTCTTGCCTGACGTGTTAACCTGTGGTTGGACACGTGAGAAAGTGGCCCGACACGGTTACCCATCGCATTAAATCCGGTGGGTATAAGTAGATGAAGACCAAACAGCAGAAAACACTTTTCGTTGAATTCTCTCTTGTTTCCTCTTTGAATCTTCAAATATTTAAGAGGTTTTTGAAGATCTTCAAGCTTTCTTCAAGCTTCTGTAGAATTTCTTCATATTTTCAATAACTTTCTTCAACTTTTAAAGATCTTCAAGAACTTATTACGATATGAGTGAACACGTAGAGGACGTTGTAGGTGTTGAGGAATCTGGTGGTGCTATGCCACCATTGAAGTGGGAAGAGGGGCTCTTCGAGCAGAAAGTCCAGGGTCATCAATTCTCTGGCAAATGGGACGCACGATATCCGGCCAAAGGCCAAACTGCCGCCGATGCACCGCCGTGTTATATCACCTTATTTGCAGACTTTTTCAGAGACGGTAACTTCCGGTTACCAGCGACGAATTTTATCGGTGCACTTATCACTTTCTGTCATTTTCATGTCTCTTAAACCGGCCACAGGGGTTGAAGCCGATTGTGGATCAATTTCGTGCCTTCACCAGTTGCAGGTGAACATGAGGTTCTTTTCGTTTGCCATGCGCGACTCAAAATGACTTCTCATCAATCCCCCTAAAAGTTATCACGACTGGAAGGGTAAGTCCTTTTTTATTTGCAAGGATGTGATTCCAATCGCGATACCTAAAGGGGATTTGAAAGTACCTAAAGGCGCGACTTGGTATGAGAAGTTGAAATCGCTCCCCAACCAAGCCTTCGGCGAACAGGTGTTGGTGGCTACTGGTATGAGCGATAAATGGCCGAGCACCAGCATAGATGTGCCTGTTCTTCTTTTGGAAGGCAAGGGTAAGCTTTTTCTCTTTTTTTCTACCTTTTTGAGAAGTTTGTGACAATGATGTCTTCTGAAGCTGTATTGTTGCATTTATCCAGAGACAGAACTTTACCATCGCGCGTTCCCAGATAGCGCTGGTGTTATGGTGTGCGACCTGTGCGTGAGGATGAAGAGCTTTGGCATGAGCAAATTCAGGGAAATTTTATGTATCCTCTGGTGGGCATTTTCTTTGTGCCGCCAACTACGACCGAAGGTGCGTGTATACCGAACCTCAGGCGATGTTATGCCGTAACTCCTACTGGAGAAGAAGTTGTACTGCTTTCCAGTGAGGAGTCTATAGATTCTTCAGAACATGGGCTAAAATCTCCTCCTGATGTGTTTGTAGGTAGCCTACACGAGCTCGGGGTTGACCATGAGGAGAAAAAACCAAAGCGGGTGAGCAAGAAGAAGGTGGTGACTGTTGCTGAAAGGGCACGCCCCATAAAACCAGAGGCAAAAGTTGCAGTTTCAGACGTCGCTTCGCGCAAAGGTATGGCTCGCCCTCAACAACGCAGCTTAGACAATTTTGTCATTGTAGCTGACTCCATGGAGGAATTATATTCTCTAGGTGGGAGGTTTACATCTAATGTGGCTGCGGGCGCGCTGAGTTCGGGGAGTGTGAGCTCCAAAGGCCAGCCTTCCGGCGCGACTCCCACGTCTATCCCTGGTGAAGAGTGGATATAAATTGATCCTATCCTTGAGTTGGCCAGGAAGAATGCCTAGAAAAGGCAGCGCGAGGAGTCAATGCCTGACCTTGCGCACGATGGTAAGAAGGTTGCATCTGGCAAACCTTTAATCGAATGATTCTTTGATAGCTAATAAAATAAGAATACTTGCAAAATTTGAGAGAGAATATATAAATAAACTTGCATTCGAATAGATTAAAATGTTTGTACAGAACCCTATTTATACATGTCCAACGTGGCAGTTGTTTCTATAACTGTCAACATGACAGTTAATTAACTGTTTGACAGTTGGTGGGAAACTTGGCCAACAATTAAACGACCAGTACATGTGACATAATAATAAATACAATAATAATACAAGTGCTTTAGTGACACATTATTTATATCCTAACTATCACTAATACTTTTGATGCTAAACAAATTATCTTTCTAACAATGCCTCCCCTAATCTTTTTTGCATCATAGTCTTGAATGGTTTTACTTCTTTGCTGTAGCATAGCCGCATCCATCCGGCCAAAACATTTAGAAAACGTAAAAGAGGGGAGCTAATACTCACTTGGGATTGTGTATGTGTCTTGTGTAAACAAAGCTCAAGTGTTTAAGTGGTTCCTAATGTATCATATAACTATGTGTTAGTGTATCAAGACTTTGAACGGGAGATCGGATAGAATGGGGTTTATAAACCAAACGAGAGAAGGATCTCGTATAATATGGTTTAATAAGCCTAACATTCTGATTAGAAAGGATTCCTAAGTGCTTTGACCCGTTTCGACTTGTTAAAGTGGTTTATGCCACTTTAACGAGTCCTAATCGTAACTATGAATCCGGATGGTTAAATAAGTCCTATGACGAGTCTAATATGTCAAAACAAGTTTGATTATGTTGCAACATTAGTTTAAATAAAAAAACAATGGTCTTATATGCTTAAAACCATTTTATGCGCCAAAAATGCATTTTCGGCAATTTAAAAGTACATAAAATAGACTCGTAATATAACTAACCAAATGACTTGACCATAACGTATAACCTCAGAGGGTTATTCCCTATATTACTATGGTCATAAAAATGCGCTTGGTCGAATCCTAAGATTGATCAAATGGGTCAGATTTGAAAGTCAAAGTGGTAGTTAAACCGCTCGACTTACGACTAAGAAATAAGCATTAAACTAGAAATGACGAGTTAGACATGTTGGGAACATGTCTAATAATGTTATAAAACCGATTTGGTGTCAAAACTTTAAGTTTTAATACCCAAAAACATTTTCGTCATAAAATGCACTTTTATTCATTTTTGACTTTTCATTCGTAAAAGTTTGACTCGTCATTTCGCCTACTAAATGTGGTAACTAGAAGGTGCCATCGCAAGGGATTAATACCTTCGTGATTACGATCACGTTGCAAAATTCAATTTGAACTTTGACTTGACCAAAATAGTCAGAACTGAAAGTCAAACAAAAGTCAATTTGTTTGACTTTTAGCTCAAAAATGGCTAAAATAATGAAAGAACTAGGGAGAGCACTTACTTGTATTGTAGAACACTTTCAGAACTCAAGTTACGAGGCTTCCAATCAGCTGGAAACAAGCTCCAAGATAGAGAGAAAGAATTTTTGAGAGGTGCAAGTTGAAATGTGGACTTTGATCACCTATTTATAGTGATCAAGAGGCCACAAATTCGTGACAAGTGCCCCATGAGGTGTCGAGGAACTGATTAGTGTCCTCCCAGGTGTCCAAAGGAGGTGAAGTGTGGCAAATTTTGCGACTTGGGGGCCAAGGAAGTGAGCTGGGATTGCTAGCTGCAATCTGTCTGTCTGGGTCATCCTTGCGGACCGTAAGGATGTTTGGCTTACAGTCCGTAAGCTTTGAGCTGGTAAGAAGTTTTGCAGTTTGGTAGATTTAGCCCCTTAACTTGTATTATCACTTGTTTGCCATTTTTAACCCTTCTAACTTGTAAGTTAAGCTATATGAAGGGTATAAGGCATATGAAACTCGGATCTTATTTCGAAAATGTAGTGAATACTGTTTCGCACGATCGTACGATTACGTATTTCATAAATAAAATAAATAATATTATTAACTACGAAAACGATCGAAAGTGTATAACGGTTTAAAATTTTGCAAATGTTACAGTCTCCCATCCTTTAGGAAATTTCATCCCTTAATTTATCTGCAAGAGACTGTTGGATGAATGCTCCCAAGTTTGGGAGGTAGTTCGAGATTGTAGGCTACCTTTACGATCCTTTCAATGATCTTAAAAGGTCCTACATAACGAGGAATTAGTTTACATTTCTTTCTAAATCTAACCATACCTTTCCAAGGGGATACCTTGAGAAGGACGTGATCACCAACTTGGAATTCCAAAGGCTTGCGTTGTTTGTCCGCGTAATTCTTTTGACGACTTCTAGTTGTCAAAAGGTTATTGCGAATTTTCATGATTTTTTCTGTTGTTTCTTGAATGAGTTTTGGTCTGGTGATTTGAGCTTCACCAACTTCATTCCAACAGATAAGTTAACGACATTTTCGATTATACAGAGTCTCAAAAGGAGCCATGTTAATGTTGGAGTGATAACTCTTGTTGTAGGATAATTTGATCAAAGGCAGTTGCGAATTTCAACTACCACCCAAGTCAATCACACAAGCTCTGAGCATAATCTCAAGTGTTTGAATTGTCCTTTCGGTTTGTCTATCCGTTTGAGGATGATAAGCAGTGCTCAGATTTAGTTCCGTTCCCATGGCAGATTGCATGGTTTTTCCAAAAATGAGATGAGAAATGAGTGTCATGATCTGTTATGATGTTTAAAGGAACACCATGACGTGATGCAATCTCATTGACATAAATCTTAGCAGGTTTATCAACAGATAAATCCTCACGAATTGGCAAAAGGTGTGCTGACTTTGTTAGACGATCAATGACTACCCAAATGACATCATAACCTTTAGGAGTGCTTGGTAGTTTGGTGATGAGATCCATAGCAATGTTCTCTCACTTCCACACCAGTACTTCTGTTTGTTCAAGCAAACCGGCGGGATGTTGATGTTTTGCACTTTGAGTATGAATTTGAAAAGAGGTATTGGAGTTTTGAATAATGAATGGAAGGATGTTTATAGAGGTTCCCTATGAAGGCTATTCGTATAGGAAACTTACGTGTGTGTTCAAAGTTGGAGACGGAGAGTGTGAAATAAAAATTTGGTTGGAAGGTTTCGTGAGTGTAACTTGCTATGGTTTTCTATGCACCGAATTTTATAATTATGCGTGCACCCATAATTACTCAATTCTTTGCATAGTCCGTATAGTTCATTTTTTGATGCGTCAGGGAAATCAAACAAATAAGTTCACATAAAGCTCTTACACATATGAAACAAATAATGTTTGGGATAGTACCTTAAAATCCAAGGGTCTAACTATTTTCATAGAAAGGCCCATTAAGGATTTAAGACATTACTTCAGAATCCGAGGTTCTAACTATTTGCATAGATAGTCCCCATCATGGATTTGGGATTTGTGTTTTGTGTTTTGTGTTTTGTTTCGTCGCAAAAATTTCACACAAACATATTGTATAAGACTAATTAAGGACTTGTGAAAGTACCCTTAGAAATCCAGTTAAGGATTTAAAGTAGTACTTTGAGTATCCATTAAGGATTCTAACTTGTGATTTGTACTTTGTTTCTTAGGAGAAATGTGTACATAGGATTTTTGTAGAGATCGTGAGCGATCACAATAATGGAAGAAACTGCGAGAGTAGCTTGATTTGCAAGGAACAATATCCTCGGTGTCGGTATTGTAGAGGTATGTCACACGTACACGTAATCATACTAGTTTTGTAAATAAAATAGGAATAACAAGATTATTTATAAAACAACCAAAATGTATCAAGGTTCTTGGATGACAAACAGAAAACAAAAAAGTTTAAGTATTTATCAGTGCATTGACATTAGTGCAAGCCTCGACATTGCCAGTGTTAAATTCGTGCCCATGCGTTGAGTCGTCATTTGGCAGCCTAGGTCAATTATGTTTGAAGTGATTAGGATCACCACAATTGAAGCAGGTTCCACGAGGCTAATGAGGACGAATAGTTAATGCATGAGGAGTTTCAATAAGTTGAGTAGGAACTGCCATAGCTTTGTTTAGCGTAATAGCTGAACGACAAACATTAGCTGTATGACCAAAACGTCCACTGTTTGACCATTTTCGGCAAAGGACACTGGCATAGTGGTGAAGGTTACAATGATTTCACAGAGGCACTTTTCCTCTGTACGACTTCTTAGCGGGTGGCGGGGCCACCTGATTAGGATCCACTTGATTAAGTGGAATTAGAGCAGTAACCGAAAAATTCTTTGAAGCTTTACGCTACCTTGAATTTTTAGAAGGCTCGGCTTTTGTTTTCTTTGGTGCCTCAAGAGTTATCTTATCATCAAGACTAGTTAAGGCTACAACTAACTCAATGGTCCAACTGAGTATTACGCCTATTTATTGGGCGATTGTAGTAGCCAATTCCAACATTTGGGTATTGTCGCGTTGAGGAGGCATTCTAAAAGAGAAGGAAAATATGAGGGAAACGAGTGAGATTGATACAGGATAGTAAAAAAGAAATGATAAAAATAGCAACGAAGCATAAGGATTGTGATCATTTGTTCGTTACTTAGAACAAACAAATGACATAGTGACTAATCAAAGTAAATGGGTCTTTATAATGTATCACGAAGACATGCTTTAGTCTATAAGTGGACACTCACCCCAAGAGTTCCCAGGTAAGAGTGACTGGTCCGATTAAGTGGATTTGTACGAACACTCTAGCCTTAGACAGAAAACTCAGGGTACAGGCATCCACCCTTCTAGATGGCATGTGTTCACATTATTAAAACCCAAACTTTGATGAGATTTTGAAAACATTTGAGGATTTAAAGTCCAAAAACAAATCATCTAAGGATAGATGATGATTTCTTGTAAAGGTTGTGGATAAATTTGACTTTTAAGAATCAATTATGCTTTGTTTTTGGTAATCATCTAAGGATTGGTGATAGTATTGTATTAAGAATCTATACGTGAGTCACCTCACGTTAGGGTCCTAGGAAAGTTATAGTCTAGGTCAAAAGCATTTACTAATAACCTAATTCCTTATAACCATGGCTCTGATACCAATCTCTGTTACACCCCGACAGCGCAAAACAACAAACCGCGACGGAAATGTCGGGGAGTCATGTTATAGGAATTGTTTCACAACACATGGTACTTAAGGTTTTGTTTTATTGAATTATTGAATTACATTGTCTTGAAACAAAACAAACAAAACACACAAACAATTGTCTTTCAAGTTTTAAGGTAAACTAAGGCCCGAGTCCATCCTACATGTAGCATATGTTCAAAATCATCACACATTAGTACCTGAAACATATGTGAAAAAGTCGGTCAACAAATGAATGCTGGTGAATACATACGTTTTGTGGTCAAGTTCACGACTACAAGTTTTGTGCTGAAAAAGTTTTAATCAACTACACGAGTTGATTTTTATAAGTAAATTCTAGAAGCCTTGAACCTTGACAAAATGTTTGCTTTGTAAAGTTGTGTAAGTAATCGAAAAACTTTGTATGGTTTGTATCTTTAATTGAAAATCGTTGCGTGACTTGCTTAAAAACATTTATCCAAGTGATTTGGATAACCCTACGATATGTAATACAATAAGAGCACTTATATATAAGAAGTACCAGTGACGTATCCACCATGCTCTTATCATATTACACTCGTCTCGTTATCTAAATCAATTACCATAAACCAATCGTCCATAACATAAACCGATCGTCCGTGTTATAAACCAATCGTCCGTGTTATAAACCAATCGTCAATGTTTTTATTGTGTAAACCATGGTCGTTTTGGTGAATACATTCATACTTGTGATGACTCGTCTAGACCACCAAAGGGTCTCTTTAATTATTCGACTAACAAACCACCAAAGGGTTTGTTAAAAATACAGTTTCTGTCATTCCCCAAACTTCCCCACAAACCCCGGGAAATCTGGTAACAGGATTGTCAGTCCTATGGTACCATAAGATACTATTGGTCGGCTCGGCCAAACTTAATGAATGTCATTAGTGTTATGGATAACGCACCAACAAGTTTCCTACATTATTGAAAGCATAGTGTTATATATAAACCATAGACTTTGTTTTGAAAACTTGAAAACGGTTTAGCACATATGAGTCACCCCAAAACATTTAGAAAGCGTAAAAGAGGGGAGCCATGTACTCACTTGGGATTGCTTATGTGTCTTGTGTAAACAAAGCTCAAGTGTTCAAGTGGTTCCTAATGTATCAGATAACTATGTGTTAGTGTATCGAGAGAAGGATCGCGTATAATATGGTTTAATAAGCCTTACCTTCTGATTAGAAAGGATTACTAAGTGCTTTGATCCGTTTCGACTTGTTAAAGTGGTTTACGCCACTTTAACAGGTCGTAAGCGTAACTATGAATTCCGATGGTTAAATAAGTCCTATGACGAGTCTAATATGTCAAAACAAGTTTGATAATGTTGCAACATCAGTTTAAATGACAAAGCAATGGTCGTATATGCTTAAAGCCATTTTATGCTCCAAAAGGGCATTTTCGGCAATTTAAAAGTACATAAAATCGACTCGTCATATAACTAACTAAATGACTTGACCATAAGGTATAACCTCAGAGGGTTATTCCTTATATTACTATGGTCATAAAAAGGCGCTTCATCAAATCCTAAGATTGAACAAACGGGGCAGATTCGAAAATCAAAGCGGTAGTCAAACCGCTCGACTTACGACTAAGAAATAAGCACTAAACTAGAAATGACGAGTTAGACATGTTGGTAACATGTATAATAATGTTATAAACTTATTTGGTGTCAAAACGTTAAGTTTTAATACCTAAAAATGTTTTCGTCGTAAAATGCACTTTTATGCATTTTTGACTTTTAATTCGTAAAAGTTTGACTCGTCATTTCGCCTACTAAATGTGGTAATCAGAAGGGGCAATCACAAGGGATTAATACCTTCGTGATTACGATCACGTTGCAAAGTTCAATTTGAACATTGACTTGACCAAAATGGTTATAGAACCGAAAGTCAAACAAATATCAATTTGTTTGACTTCTAGCTTAAAAATGGCTAAAATAATGAAAGAACTAGGGAGAGCACTTACTTGTGTTGAAGAACATTTTCAGAACTCAAGTTAGGAGGCTTCCAATCAGCTGGAAACAAGCTCCAAGATAGAGAGAGAATTTTTGAAAGCTGCAAGTTGAAATGAGGACTTTGATCACCTACTTATAGTGATCAAGAGGCCACAAATTCATGAAAGTGCCCCATGAGGTGTCAAGGAACTGATTAGTGTCCTCCTAGGTGTCCAAAGGAGGTGAAGTGTGGCAATATTCGCGACTTGGGGGCCAAGGAAGTGAGCTGGGATTGCCAGTTGCAATCAGTCTGTCTTGGTCATCCTTACGGACCATAAGGATGTTTGGCTTACGGTCCGTAAGCCTTGAGCTGGTCAGAAGTTTTTAAGTTTGGCAGATTTAGCCCCTGGACTTGTATTATCACTTGTTTGACATTTTTAACCCTTCTAACTTGTAAGTTAAGCTATATGAAGGGTATAAAGACATATGAAACTCAGATCTTGTTTCGAAAATGTCGTGAATACCGTTTCGCTCGATCGTATGATTACGTATTTCGTAAATAAAATATATAATTTTATTAAATATGAAAAAGATCGAAAGTGTATAACGACTTAAAATTTTGCAAATGTTACACTCACAGTCTAATCCCTTAAAATAGTCCCATATAATTTTTATATCTCCGAGTGTATTGACTTCCTCCCACTAAATCTTCAAAATTGCCTCTTCGTTATGATAAATTTCATGTGCTTTTTTATCTTCTTTCACAGTGGGCTCAATGATATATTCGAAGGCCTTGTAGGAACATAGTATACCGATTCTACTGTTTTCCATATGCCGTTACGGGACTAGGGGTGGTTCACTAGTGATGGAATTCCATCACTCCCACTATCCAATTAAGTAATGCCATGTCATCAATCCAATTTCCATCACTTGGGATAGAAATGTAGGAGGGGTGGAATCACTAGTGATGGAATTCTATCACTCCCCAATTTTTTATAATTTTTATTTTTAGACTTCTGCCATTTTCTTCCATGTACACGTGTTGGATGCATACTTCCATTTAATTTCTTCCATGTACACGTGTTGCCATGATGAACTATACTTCCATTTTTAATTCTGCAACATGCAGAGCAAATAATTATGCAGAACATGGAGGCGGCGGCAACATGGAACAACAACAAACTTCAACGCGTGAAGGAAATAACGCGTTTCAAACTTCACGCGTTATAAAAGAACCGGCGGCGGTGTAACGTGATAGTTTAACGCGTTATCGAGCTCCAAGTGGCCTTACACGGTATTTCGACCCTACCTATTCCTCTAAAAAAAATCTTTCTTGAACCCGTTTATATAGGCTTCAACCCCAAATGATTTTTTCAAATCTTTGAACAAACGTTTAACAACACATGCATGTTTCTTTCTGGTTAAACTAACATACCAGATGTGATTCCAATTACCCCCATCTATTCCATGCATAAGAAACTTGGAGTGTTTAATTCTATTTTTGCAAACCTGTTTGAACTTCTTGTCTGGTTGATTGCAGAACATGCATACATGCTTCCTGATAGAGATCGGTCCACTTCGAGCCTTCATCATTCACCTAAACTTCTTTAACGCCCTTCTACGTCTTCTGTTTCATCTTGCTTTTTTCCTACTATCAATATCGAAATCGCTCACACGCACGCACAACGTCTCCATTGAATCCCCACTGCCTTCTTGGCCACTCGATTCACCCTGGTCCCTTTGACCGAATCAAAACGCTGGACTCATCACCGAGAAATCTGCACCGTCTCTTTCTTTGATTTCGTATTGATCTTCGATATCGTTCACCGATCTTCCTTTCACAATCCCATGAACCAATTTGTTGAATTCGAATGATTCTTTGATAGACAATAAAATAAGAATACTTGCAGAATTTGAGAGAGAATATATAAATAAACTTGCATTCGAATTAATTAACATGTTTGTACAGAACCCTATTTATACCTGCCCAACATGGCAGTTATTTCTATAACTATCAACATGACAGTTAATTAATTGTTTGACAGTTGGTGGGAAACATGGCCAACAATCAAACGACCAGTACATGTGACAAAATAATAAATACAATAATAATACAAGTGCTTTTGTGACACTTTATTTATATCCTAACTTCTAATACTTTTTGATGCCAAACAGATTATATTTCCAACACATTATAACAAAGACTATGCGTTGAATATTCACGAGTTCCTTGTTAACAGGCCACGTCGGATCGACAACGAGTGACTCACCATGCCGACCCGTTTGCAGATCCCGCCAACAACCCATTTTGTTAACAAATTAACGATGCAAGGAAAAGATCCATTGTTGTATGCGATGATCGAGGGAATAGGTAGGGTGTATTCGTTGGGTTGGGAATTAAGAAAAAAGATTTTGTTGAAGGTTGTTGCAGGTTATTGTGGGTGTACAAAGAAGAAGAAGAAGATTTTGGCGGGTGGTGTTATTTGTTAAAATTTTTGCTTTTGAGAAATTGAACATTCAGACCCTACACTTTAGTTTTGTTTATAAAAGGTTTTAAACTTTAAAACCTTTAATATTTCAAGTTTCAAAAATTCCCTAAAGTTTTGTTTGTTATATATCTAATTTGGATCTTTTATAAAACATAAATTTTGTAATATTATAGTTTTTATGTTTTTAAATATATTTTATAATTAATCTTTAATTAACTAAAAAAATAATTGAATAATGATTGTTAAATGACTACGATTTAGTTAACTCACAGCACCCAGTTAACGAAAACTCAGTTTAATGGCATTATGCTGAGTTGACGCTCACATGAACTGCACCTTTTATTAGTTAATAGAAAATTTACTTAACTGACAACACATAGTCTAATATAATTAGAGTGTACATGATATGTACAAATCAGGTTTAAACGTTTTTGAAATATCTAAATGATTTTTTAAAGGCGAAAAAGTGCGTAATTGTGTACGGCTTTTGTTTACCTGAAAACATATGATGTGTATGATGAAATCACCTAATATTGGAACTAGTCATGGAATCCTGTAAAACCCTTACTAGAATAAGCTCCTAAGAGCATTCACATCCAACCTCTCAAATTATGTGAGGAAGCTTTTTATTTTATGAAAAGTGATTGTTGGTGGTTGTGAGTAGAGACGAGATAAAATGTTACCACTTAACTGTAAATTTGACGGACACTGTTCACCCTTTATAATTTTTTAAAATATTTTGAAAGTGCTTGTGAGTGGAGAGAGAAAAAAATTAATGATAAAAGTATTAAAAATTATTATTTAATTGAAAAGAAAAGAGAAAAAATAGTGCTTTTAAATGTATATAGGTTAAAAAATGAGGGGTTGGATGTAAATGCTCTAAGAGCATTCACAATAGAATCCTTACATATATTCATATAATATAATTACATTAAAAGTTATCATTACCTTTTATCTCTTCTTCATTCACACCACTCTAAAAAATATTTAAAAATTTTATAAGGCGTGAACAATGTTTCCCGTATATTTATAGATAAACAGTAACATTTTCTCTCTTCTCCACTCATAACCACTTAAAACTACTCACAACTATTCCTTATAATATAACTAACACACTTACAGATATGTAGATGATCAATTGTGAATGCTCTAATATGTTGGAATTTACATTTGGGGCATCCAATCAGCATGTCAATAGATCCCAAAACATTTTTTTTTTATTTCATTCATAGTTAGACCATTAGAGGCATTTTTGGTCTTTTTATGAGAGAGGGTGATGAAACAGTGGTTAACCAAGAGAGGTTAATTCACTGGTCTCGTCAAGTAGGGTTAATCCCTTCTTTTCGAGGATCGATGGCTGGACCGTCAGCTAGGCTGTCTCCTGCACAAGGAAAACACATTGTGACTCGTAACAAAGAGGAAGGGGTGGGGGGTGCTCCTTGTTAGCACTCTCCGGCGTGAGAATCAGTAATTTGCTTGAGAAGCAAAGTGTGTGATAGTAGTAGTAGTGAGAGAGTTGTGAAGAGATACTTCTAACCTGGTTTGGGATGGGTATTTACAGCCGAGGAGTGAAGGAGGATGGCTGAGTTGACAGACTGACGACGCGCCGCCCTTATGCAGGTGTGTCAGACTTGTCGGCTGTGGAGGTGAAGCCACGTCCTACTGCGGTGTCAGTCTGTTGCTTACGTATGGGCTGACAGGCGACTGTCATTGGTGCCACTTGCACTGCAGTGTCAGTCCCACTTGCCTTGTGGGCAGGATGCGGTGCCGCGCCGCATAGCTGCCTGTGGTAACCGCTGTTGTTTCTGCGTTCCCACTCTGGCAAAGACTGTGGGATGCGGTGCTAGGCCGCATCGCCGTTTATGGTGACTGTTGCTGTTGTCCAGATTCCTTGTCATAACGAAAGTGTTCATAGGATGCGGTGCTAGGCCGCATCGCTATGCATACACCCGTTTTCATACACAAGGTAAGGGGATATTCATAGGATGCGGTGCCAGGCCGCATCGCTTATGCCTATCTTCATTTTCCCATCACTTGACAGATTGGATTCGACAGCTGTGTTCGCGCGTGCCCGCACGGACACAAATAAGTTCTTGCTAGTGGGGGTTTTTGATAAGGGTAATGGTCACTCACGGTCGTGCCGACACGAGATCTAGGACCATACCCCTTCAGAGGGTGACATGTATATATGAAAGAGAGTGTGATGTGGAGAAGAGAAGGTGTACGTGATGAAAAATGGGTATTTAGAATATTGTGAGAGGGAGGGAGAAAAGAGGAAAGAGGAGAGAGTGTTGTATATGACGAAACCAAACTTCTTTATTTTTTATTACATAAGTGACTTTTTTGCTTAATACAATGATACCTTAGAGCATTAACCGCATGATGATCTAACGATAATCTACGGGGCATCGGTTTTATTAAGGGAATTAATATTCATACACCCCTTTACTCTATCTCCCTTTATACGTACATAAATATATAAAAAAAAAGATAAAGTGAAAAAAGATGTGAAAATAGTAGAAGCCTTTATTAATTCATGATACAACTGATAATGGCAGTCACATTTAGTTAAATGACCGCTTCTTACACTACTTCAAGTGCATTGTTTGATGAGACTGCTTCAATTGCACTGCCTAATGGCCATGCAGCTTCAACCAGCGCATCTTGATACTTTATTTGTTTCACAAGGGTAATAGTTTGCCAAGGTTTGAAGCCTGTTCCAAACAACAACAACAAAAAAATAAAAAGTCTTTCACTTGCTTATCTTTTATTAATATTAGAGCATTCACATCCAAACCACTATATTTTCACCATAAATTACACTAAAAAACACTACATTTTCTCTCTCATTTTCAATTAAATAATATTTTTTTATACTTTTATCATTATTTTTTTTCTCTCCTGCACTCACAACCACTTTCAAAATATATTAAAAAATTATAGGGGGTGAACAGTGTCCCCCCAAATATACAGATGAACAGTAACATTTTCTCTCTCCTCCACTCACAACCACTTTTTATACTTTTTATATTTTAAAAACATCTCACTCAGAATATATGATGCCTTGGATGTGAATGCTCTTATATAGGTCATAATTTTAACCATTTTTTTTATTTAAATAGGTTGATCTAAATGAAATCACTTATAGAATACTTTTAATAAATATAGAGTAAAGTCCTATTTGAGTCCTTGTGGTTTGTGCAGTTTAACCATTTGAATCCAAAAACCAAAACTGTCTTGATTCGAGTCCCTGTGGTTTCTAATTTTAACCATTTGAATCCAAAAGTAAACAACATCCAAATCAGAAACATTTGGTTTTTGGATTCAAATGGTTAAAATTAGAGACCACAGGGACTCAAATCAAGACAGTTTTGGTTTTTGGATTCAAATGGTTAAAATGCACAAACCACAGGGACTCAAATAGGACTTTACTCATAAATATAACAAATTCTATCTTTATATATACAACTTTATATTATTACTCTAATAAATTTGTTTTGTGAACATAATTAACAAATTAATTCATAATTTTTAGATATATATATTTCTTTATAAAAAGTGAATAAGAAGTAACAGTATCATAAAATGATTTGTTTGGCCCCAAACACCCATAGATCTTGCCACCTTTAACGTATGAAGAACTAAGAAGATACAATACAATTGTACAATGAACTTACCAAAGCCATCTACAAGTAGAGTGTATTGATACACAAGATCCATGCATAAATAGGGCAGGTCATTGGGGTCAACTTTAGGATATCTAGATTTAGCGTCTTCAAGTGTCGTTAAGCAAGCGCCCAGAGCCGCCACCTGGAAATCTAGTGGACGAGCTTCGACAACACGTTGACTTTCATCGATAAAACCAACCTACATATAGAGTTAGAAAAATCAACTTGAGTAATATGTAGTAATAATAACAGTAGTAACAATAACAACAACAATAATAATAATAATAATACCTGAGCCGCTCGATCGTAGAAGTAGGAACCAACATACATAGTGTTTTGACCAAGACCACCACCACCATTCCATACACCCCCAAATGTGCAATCCTTGTATGGGCAATATTCATTTACTTTTAAAACTTCCAATGCTTGTTTCCGACACTTGATTATGTTTGAACCAGAGGAAGGAGCGGAAACTTTGTAATCAATTCCTCCATACGAATAAACCCCTAAAAAACAAGACATTATAACCAATACTCATGAATGACGGAAGGTTAAATGGCGTTAATGCTAACCGTCATAACCAGCTAAGATGCATGGGTTGTCAGCATCTTTATCAAGACCGAGGATCCCAGCTCGAGCTGCTAACAATCCATAGTTCAAATAACTGAAAAAGAAAAGAAAATAGTAAGTCAAAAGTAGAGCAAATCAATATGTCAAGTTGCAAAACAAGCATGAAAAGAAGGGATTGAGCCATTAGGGATGTCAATCGTGTTAGGTTTGGGATGAATCATTGAACCTAGAAACATTTTATATACATTTATTTGTAGCAAATACAAACATTGAGTTGTAATCAAAGTTATAAATATACATTTATTTGTAGCAAATACAAACATTGAGTTGCAATCAAAGTTTTTTACACATTAATCATACTCAGTTTCAGGGTTGTCTGAAAATATACACCATATCATCAAGTATCCAAATTGATTGTAATGATATTACATTTTTTTCACATTTTTTATTTTAATATATATGTATGGAAGGCAAACCTGTGAACATAAATGTAATATTTGCTTCCTTTGAGATACATTTCTGTCACATAAGGATCTTCTCCTTGTGCATTCGTCGGAGCCTTGGCCGCATCTACCTCTGAAATAGCATATGCCATTTGTACCGATCCACCACCAAGATCAACAACCCCAACAGTGCTTGAATAATCATTGCCTACATTTTTTAACAGATAATTTATGGCCACCTGTACACATTAAAACAGGTTAATTTTTGGATATAAAACAAGAATAGGTTATTATATGATATGATATGGTATGGTATGGTATAATATGCTATGACATGATGAAAAACAATGATATGTTTTGTAGGATGTAACTGGCTTACCCATAGGTAAGAACCTTCTTGAGTTCCATCCAAAACAGTTACCCAATCATCTTTGAACATGAAGTTACTCTTATCTTTTAGAAGATCTCTCACCTATGTATACATAAACAATAATCCTAATTCAAGGTATTGCAAATTAAGTATTATCAAATTAAATTTGCAAGAACGTTATACTTACAGCTTGCAATATTTTTTCTGATGTCTCATCTCCCAACATTCTCAGACCTGCAGTTGCCTACATATAGATTGGGGTTTATAATTATTAAATCAATCATAAAGTTGTAGCAAACTTATTAGCCGTAAAATTCACTAACCCCGACTTTAACAGGTGTATCTGGTTGGACATCTTTTGGAACAACCTCGTTGGCTTTCTCTAATAGAGGCAGAAGAGAATCTGCAGCCTCTTGTGGGTTGTCTGGATATGAACTCAAACCTGGCCATACCTACATTAAACAAGTATCATTTCATTTGAGTTATCTTGGATCTCTTCCCTAGAAAGTTACAATGTAAATAACAAGTGAAATAAAATACTGAATGTGTAACACCCTAGGCAAATGTTGGTTAAGAAAATGGATTGGTTTAGAAAAAAAATATTAACATGGCTTCCCATGCTATGTTTGCATTTGTGGTGTCTAGTGGCGACAAATGAGGACAATGGCGACCCATTGTTGTTGCAATGGAGGTGATGGCAACGGGGTTGTGGTGCTGTCTGGTGGCCAAGGTGGTGGAAACGGTAGTTGCGGTGACGATGGAAATTGTGGAGTATGGCTGGCGTAGTTGTGGTAGAGGTGGTGGCCAAACAGAGTCATAGCAGATGGTTTCGCTGGTATAGACCATTTAAAGTTCTGAAATTAACCGACTATATTGCTTTTATAAGGGAAATTTATACAAACAACTATTTTAACCAACTAAATTGACTATTTAGTCTTGAATTTCGAATTAATAAATTAGTTTTACAATTAAATTTCAGGTACATGATTACATTCATGTTGCAGGTTTTAGCTGATGGGCTTATGGCTGCATTTAAAAAACCCTCGGACTTCTGATATATATAAAAAAAGGGTAGATGCACGGTACCCCCGACCGCGGAAGGGATCCCCCTTCCCAAGCTAGCAACCCGACAATGCTGCCTGGCGGTGAATTCCCTGCGCCGAGGGGAACGAAGAATCGAACCCCCGACCTCCACATTGGGCCGGCTTATGCAGGGAGTCCGTGGCCACTGAGCCAAGACCCAGTGGTTCGGACTTCTGATATAGGTATATGGTTTGTCATGTTAAATTATTTCATATATTTTATATTAGTATTTTGAAGGGGTATGGTCCCAGATCTCGCGTCAGCATCGACCGCGAGTGACCATTACCCTTATCAAAACCCCCATCAGTTAACAACCTACTTGTGCCCATGCGAGAACGCATCGACACAAGGGGTGAATCCAATCTATCTAGTAACGAAGGAGGACTTACATGGAACATGAGAACGGTAGAGTGATGCGACATAGCATCACATCTGGTGTATGAAAACGGAAGTATTCACAGCGATGCGGCCTCGCATCGCGTCCAGTCACTACTAGAAAAAACACCTTTCTTGACATGCATTGCGTGTCATAAAAGGGTCTTTATGGCACGCAAATGCGAGTCGTTGATTGAGGAGTCATAAAATTAACATGACATGCATTTGTGTGTCATGTTTTTATGACACACATTTAATGACACACACTCATGACACACATTTATGACACTCATTTTATGACACCTTTTAATGACACACATTCGTGACACTCATTTTATGACACTTTTTAATGACACACGTTCATGAGGCTATACGGTATGGGGGACGTCCCCATACCGTCGAGGTCCGGCGCCGCCATCAACACCATCCCGCCCCCCCACGTCCCCGTCCTCTCCGGCGGAATCTAGACGATCTCGACGATCCAAAATAGTGGGCCCTCCGTTAAATAAAAAAAATGGAAGATTGATTTAGAATATTATTTTATCCAAGGCATCGGAAGGGTTGCTGATGAGTTCTCGAAGGAAGATCTACTTGTTGCTGTAGAAGGTGTTGATTATTAAACTCAACAACTAGTTGATCTCAGCCTGGAATGCAAACGTCTCTGCGTCAGCCATCTGTACCTCCGCCATTGCAGCAAATTAACTATAGAAGTTGTGAAACGATGGAAGATTGATTGAGAAGATTTAGAGAGATTGCGAACGTTTTGTAGAGAGAATTCGTTGAATTTCAGTTTTGATGAGTAGATGTATGAAATTGGGTGGCTTTTACAGTGAAGAAGGTGGTGTTTCTAGGTGCTTCTCCGGTGCCAGAGGTTCGGGGTGAGGTTCGGGTGGGTTCTGGATGCTTACACTCCTCTCTCGTAGCTTATGATTAGGTTCTTCACATGGAGCTTAATAATATATTATTTCTTGTATTTTTCTCAAAGGTAATTTCGTGAGTATATGCTTTTTGTTTTTCATATTTATTTGTTTTTAGTTTGAAGATATATTATTTCTTGTAATGTTTTTTAATATTAATGAAAATATTTTGTTACTTTATTTGGTAAATGTTAAATAAAAGTTGAAGATTAAAAAAAAATTAAAAAACATAAAAGTGGTGGAGGACTATGACTAGGACCATCCTCCCATGCCCTTTAGTTTTGGAGGATGATCCATCCTTGGGAGGACTATGATGTGTCGCCTACGTGGCGGATCATCCTCAAGGATGGACCATCACCATACCTTGTAGCCTGACAAGCATTTATGACACATACGTATGACATTTATTTACGCATGTCATGCTTTTAATTGTATAATTTTTTTATAAAATTACTAATTTGCCCTCGATACATATATAATAACAAAAACAATAAATCATTTTCATAAAACAAATACACATATATATATATATACCAAAACAATCCATGACATAATTATTTGTCAAGTATACTACAAATATTTTAACGTTAACAAAAAAAAAGAATTGTTTGTCAATACATCGTCAACACCTAAAATACGATTTGTCACTTAAAAATAGAGGTAACCGCATAAGTCGACCAATCTTCGCGAATGTCATCCATATCTGCAGCCGAGTATTCTTCTACTCCTTTTCCCAACCTGAGACAACAATTAAATAAAATAAATCTTAAAAATCAGAATTTAATCCTAATATATTAAGCTTCACTTATCGAGCTCGCGAGCCTAAAAAGTCTATTATTTGTATTATTTTTATTTAATTTATTAATTAATAGATAATAAACGGGCCGAGCTCAAGCTTGAGAAAATACAAAAGAGCCGAACTCGAGCTTTGAAAACAAAGCTCGAATCAAGCCGAGCTCGAGCCCGAGCTCTCATAAGTTAACTAAGCTCGGCTCGACTCGGCTCGTTTGCACCCCGTATAAAAAAACAATACATTTCAAAAGTTGTGTATTTTTTGAGAGCAAAGGATGTTTTGTAATAATAAGCATTCTAATTCTAATTCTAAATAAAACAAGAAGGTAACGAGTAACTTACCGGTGGAATTACACCGTAACTTTGTCCTTCCCAATAGGGAACATTGCCACCATGATCAATTACAATATGACAAGTCTCTCCAGGTGCTTTGGGGCCTACAAGCCTTTCAACAGAGAGAATGGTTGCAGTGTATGAGTCCTTTGGCTTATATAAGTTGAGTGGAGGTTCTTTTGCATCTTCAAGATCCAAGGGTGAAACTGCAACTTTAGGGGCCTTAACATTTTGTGAGTGTGACACTATGGCTTGGTATCTTGAGTGTGATTTTAGCTCCCATGAGAAGCCAATCTTGTGGGTCTGCAACAACATAAATTATCTTCAATGGGTGATTTGAGAATCAAAAGACTTGTAGGCCCACAAAAAAGGACCTGTGCTGCCTGTGGCTGGGTTGAATTTCTATCTACATATTTTATTTATTTGTATAATATTAAAAAACATTCCAAGATTCTTATAAAACATCCATCATCCAGCCTATTACAAAAAATAAATTAGCAGTTATGATCTATCTAATAGTAACAAAACCAAAACAGTTTTGTTTTAAAAGAAACCTTGAAATGTGCTTTCCGAAACGATGAATCACCATCGAGAGGGGTGGTTACGGAACCCTGAAAAGTATAATTACAATTCAATCACAGATTTACAACAAGTTTGAAAGAAGAAACGGAACATAAATATTACAACGCCCAAATGTGCAGCAGCAGCAGCCATGATCGTAACTGAATCTAGCAGCAGTCTAATATAATATATTATAGGCGAGATGATTGACGAGCTTTTCAAGGACGTCAAAGGGTAGGTGCAGCCAGGGTTGACATTTTGATTGTGCATCTGTACTCAATGTTAGTTCATATCCAAAATCTATTTGAAACATCTCTTCAAACACTTGGAGCATGATATTATTAAGTTAATTTCACATGGAAAATCAACCGGGCCCCCACCAATTACACCAAACATTTCAATTACTAGTTGACATCATCGAGCTTATCTCATATTCAGAACAAACCATTTAACTCTACTGTAACCAAAAAATTCAATTATATCAATTATTTGGATCACCAGTTTACCAAAAGACCGGCCAATAAAAATAAACATTTACAGAACAACAAAAATCGTAAATTCACAGTCAAAATATATACATATCCATCACACATAATTACATAATTAATCTATCTTGAAACAATTTTGGCATTAGGCTAAAAATAGTGTTCGATTATAGAACCAGGAAACATGTTTAGAAACAAGCAAAATCACAGAAAATAATAGAATTGATACAGGTGTATAATCGAAAAGTCCGTTTGTGAAAATTGAACCGATTAGAAACATAATCTGTTATTGCAACGTAAGAGCTAGATCGTGAAGCAAAAGTGAAGATGTGACTGACCAATAAAAGCATTGCCACTTCCTGAAAAAAAGTGTGACAATTTTAACGACTTTGTAGGAGATTATGTTAAAAGCACCTTACCTAGTGCAGTACGTGTATAGATTCTCTGTCTTTCATATATGTTTGTAAAAGCATTGCCACTCCTTGAATGATTGCCCATCTAAAAAACAATTGTATACATTTCTGCAAATTGGTTGAATACATGCATTAATATTTGGATCCAGAAGACCATAAAATATATATAAGAAAAGAAACAATATTGTAAATATATAATTTACTTCTGGGCATGGTCAGATTATTTTTCTATCTCCCACGCTGATGAATGCCATAACCTACACCTGGACTATCACAAGCCTACAATCACCATACGTAAATCATTTTAATCATTACGATAAAATCTAATAATTATCCTCTAACTGTGATATATACAAGATCAGGTTTACAATAAATATACTTGTGATCGAAGAAGTCAAGAAGCTAGGATTAAAATAGCACTAATTCATCACTGTACAACAATAATATGTGATTAGAGTATGAAGTGTCCCATTTGCAGGAGGCAAAAATGTAATTGATATCGCACTAATCACTCAACAAATCTGAAATCGGATTTGTAAAAACAGTTATCTTTAGAGGCAACTGTAATATATTGAAAGTGTGAATTACCTGGGCTGGTCATCGTGCTAATTTATGTTGTCAGATTGTTCCTCCTTCCCAAGCATCAGTATCAACATTACCAGAATCCCAAATACGAACCCTAGAATCCCAATTTCGCGTATATAGTTGCCATTACCTCCCCTTCAAGCGGTGAGATCCAGAACCATATCCACAGTGCCTGTAAATCAACAAGGAACTTACGTAATATGTGGCCGAATGACTAACCTCATGCTTCGATTCAAAATTCAGTTTCTTCAGCAATTCATAAAGCAGCTTTTTAATCAAGAAAACTCGAACAAGCATTTTCCAAGCTAATAACAACAAGAAATTTGCTTTTATTTATAAACAAGATGCCATAAAACCTTAAAATAGTTCTGTAATTTGGTTGAAGCATTTCAACGAACTGTTGTTGTGCATCTTCAAACCTTCGAGTTTTGAACAACACAACTATTAAACATTACCCCTAAAATAGAAATTATATGAGAAACTCACAATCAATTACCTTCAAGGCTTCGACATAAAATAATTATACATCAAAAGAGAAATATACCATGACTAAATAACTTACCCAACCGTATCAAAGTGATAGTAGAATGAGGGGAATGTTGAGTAACATGGCGCGTGATAACCGTATGTCAATGGTGTAGACAAGTGGTATAGGTATCGTTGAACAGAGGAGGCTCCCCGTCTGGTGGCGCGTGTGATTCGTCGCCAAGTGATAGATTAAATGGAGGTGGTCTGAATCGGTAGATCACGTTGATGCATAAGATGGTCGATTTGGTGGAGGAACAACACAACTAGAGAGAGCAGAGTGGTGAAGATGTGGAGAGAACTTCTAATTTGGTGAGGGAAATTCATGGATTTTGGGAGGGAAAGGAAATTTTCAAGGAAGTTTTAAACTTTTCCCCAGTAGAAATTTGGGGGAACCAGTGATCGAAGAGAAAATTAAATTAGGAGAAAAACTAAAAAATTAAAATAAGAATAAACACTTGTAAAATCTATAATGTTCTCCGTTCTTTTATGAAAATATAAAAGATAGTTAGTTACAAATTTTTACTTTTAACAAATAAAAGATATCATATATATATAAAATTGCATCACAAAAATTGTGTACAAACCAAGTAATATACATCGAGTAATTTAAAAAAAAAAATATATGAAAGTTATATGTATAAAACAATGGTTTATAAGATTAAGTTATAGGCACAACTTATCTAATTTAGAATTAGGTGTAACAAGTTGTATTGTACTACACATGTCGCAACGAGCCTTATTAGAGATTAATATTCATTCTTTTCTATTTTTTTAACGGTCAATTGAATCAATCCCGAACGCTCTTGGGGCACCCACTAAACCAAACGGAGTACTCCGAGAGTAACGCAGCTTGGCTTAGTTACAACATGAGTTGGCTTGGCTCAGATCGTTTCAAATCGAATTTTTTTAGCTAGCTTTTTTGAGCGAGTTATGAGCCGGAAGCTTTATGCACAAAAAACCCAAAAATAGGGTATTAGAAAACCATAAAATATGGTATTAAAAACCCAAAAATAGGGTATTTATGTACGTAGTTTTTTAAGAACCATAAGCGAATCCTACCCGGACCCGGGTACATAGGGTATGGTTTTTTGGGTGAATAATCCTACCCGAAACCAAACCAGTTATAACAATAACCGGTTCCAACCCTTAAATAAAAAAACAAAATCGGTTCCATACTCGAAATCGGGTATTAAAGATACCCAATTTGTGCACCTCTTAGAGTGAGTCATAGTAGATTAATAGCGGACAATAATAAATCCTATATGTTTTAATAGATTATATTGGGTCTTAATTATCATGATGGCCTTTATTAGGTCACATTATGTCTCAAAAAGTTCGATTGAGTTGTATTAGACAATGACGGGAAAATAATAAATTATATGTTTCTTGATGGACCATATCGTGTCTTAATAGTGATGATGACTTTTAGGCTAGTTTTAGTGGACCATTGTGAGCTTTATTAGGTTATATTGTATCTTATATGGTTATATTGGGTTGCAGTGGGTCATATTAGATCATAATGGACAATAATATATCATGCATGTCATAATGGATCGTATTGGGCCTTAATAACTTAATGGCCCTCAATGAACCATGATGTAGTTTAATAGGTCAAATTGGGTTGTTGTTACCAGGGCCGGATTTGGGCCTGTGCAAGAGGTGCCATGGCACAGGGCCCAAAACATTTAGAGGCCCAAAATCGTATAAAAGTTAATATATATTTAATATATAAATATGCTGTAAGAAGAATTATGCATATTAGTGTGTTGGCTCAGTGGATGCAGCAAATAGTTTTAAAGCTGGATTTCCGGGTTCGAATCCCGTTGTTGTTTTTTTTACTTTTTGTTTTTCATTTCTAATTGATGTTTCATTTTTGTTTTTCATTTCTAATTGATGTTTCATTTTGTTTCATTTCTTATTGATGTTTTCTTTTTGTTTGGGCCTCAAGAGGCTGTGTTTTATCAATAGGGGGAAAAATTATATGTGCTCACACTAATTGCAACTTTGTAAGCTTATTTTTTAGTTTTAATTTTTATTTATGCTCACACCAATTGCAACTTTGCAAGCTTATTTTTTAATTTTCATTTTGATTTTTCACATCTAAATTTGGGCCTCCACAAATTGCAAGTTCATTTATTTTTTCTTCTCATTTAATCATTTATGTAACAAACTTTACATGTTTACTTGTAGGTTTTTTTATTTTTCATTTAACCATTTACAAAATAAACTTAAAAGAACTCAGTATCTAGTTCTATTTTTTATGGGTATGTTTCATATATTCAGTTCTTTTTGCTACGCTTCTTATATTTTGTTTATTTTATAACAAACATAGTCGTATTGTGGTTTTTTGATATATGATTGATGAGTTTATATTATAGGGAGGGGCCCAATTTTTTTTGTTTCGCACGGGGCCCAAAAGTATTTTATCATTCTCGGGGACGACCCTGGTTGTTACTCATAATGTACCGAAATGGATAATAACAGATCATAAATTTCTTAAACCATAAATGTCTTAATGGACCATAATAAGCTTTATTATATCTTCCTAGATATTAAATTGTTATAATGGATTGTTGTGAGTCATATATTACAGACAATAAAAGATTATACAAGCCTTAATCCATTATTTTGGGCCTTACATGTCATGATAGCTCTTGACAAGGCATCATGGGATCTATTAGGTCTTAAGGGTTATATCGGGCCTTACATGTCATGATAGCTCTTGAAAAAGCCTCTCTATTCATACATAGTAGAGGTAAGGTTGTCTACATCTTACCTTCCTCAAACCCTACCTTAGCTTTGCTATTGGTGAGATTTACTGAGTATGATGATGATGACTAAACCATAATGGGCGTTAAAAAACATAGATATCTTTATGGGCCATGGTGCATTTTATTAAGTCACACTAGGTCGGAAGGGTTCTAACAGATTGTAGTGAGTTTAATATTACTTGATTATATCAGGCAATAATAGATGATACATATAACAATTGACTGTATTGGTCGGGTCTTAATTATTACATATATTAACGGACTGCATTGGACCTTAATATGTTGATTCTCTTTTGGACCGTGGTGGGCTTTATCAAGTCAACTAGGTCTTAAAACGCTATATTGAGTTGTAGTGAATCATACTAAATCATAATAATGTGTAATAATAAATCATACACAACTTAATGTGTTACGTTTAGACCTTAATAGTTATCATGACTCTTTGTGGACCCGTTACAAGCTATATCGATATATAAAGTATAACTTGATCAATTAATGTTCACATATTAATTTATTACACTTTTTGGTACATATTAAATTAATTAGTTTGATATTTACATACACGTAAAATAAAATAAAATATTAAATTTAAGTATTTTTTTATAACAAACTTATGTAATTGATTAATGTAAGATTTTTTTATTGTCATATAGTTTAATATACTTTAAATAAAAAAAATAAACGATATCTCTTAAAACTAACTCCTCTCTACAAATTTTCCTTCAATTTCTATTTCCCTCCTAAATAGTCAAATTTCCCTCCTACTTCATAAAAGAAAATTAGAAATTTATTACCGCCATAAATTTTAGGAGGAAACTTTACAAGAAAAGTGTAAAGTTTTGGTATAATATATAGGGCCGTTCAAATTGCTCGCCGCTCGTCGCTCGCTCGCCACTCGTTTGAAAATTGCTCGGAAAATGCTCGTTCGATTTGACGCTCGGTAGTAAACGAGCCGCTCTGCTCGATTCGGTTTGTAAACGAGCCAAGCATGAGCAAAGGTCCGCTCGGCTCGGTTCGACTCGAATTATTATTTTTAATTAGTACACATATATATATATATACACACACAAATATAAATTATACATATATATACACACACCTAAATATATACACACATTACACATACATATATACTTAAATATAAATTAAATTTACAGTTTTATATGTACTACTCTATTAGATTTTGGTCCACTATATACAAATTTACAACTATATCTATTCGTACTAGCTCAACCACGCCAATAAAAAAATTAATATCAAATCTAAAAGTTAAACCCTAAACCGATAAACGATAGTCTTCTCATCGCCTCAATGTTTCATGTCATTACCCTAAGTCGATCGTCTCCTCTCCTGCTCTCAACGTAATTGTTCGTGCAATATAATCATCGCCTCGTCGGCCACAACATTGTTATTTATAAGAAAAATATTATGCCATGAAATGTGCATGTTTTTAAAGACATAACAACTTGAGACCTAACATTGTCACAATCACTCTCAACAAATTCAAATGGGGCGACACGGGTGTCCAAAGCGCTCGAACTTTGCTCGACGCTCGCTCGGAATTTTTACCGCTCGAAAAATGCTCGCTTGATTTGAGGCTCGATTCTAAATGAGCCGCTCCGCTCGGTTCGGTTTGTAAACGAGCCAAGTACGAGCAAAAGTCCGCTCGATTCGGCTCGGCTCGCGAACAACCCTAATAATATATATATATAACTTTTTATAAATGAAAAAGTTACATGTTAAACTTATGAAATGTTTATGAAATATGAAATAAAGTTATGTAATGCTTGAAAACAAAAACTAGATTTATGACCGCAATCTTTCTTTTTTTTGTGGGGTGAGCATGCGGGTTTCGTCTCAAGTGTTTCTAACAAAGTTATAAAATAACAATTTTAAAATAATCTTTTTAGGATTTTAAGGCATGCGTTTGTTATTTTTCTCTAAAAGGAATAAAGAGTTTTTTTTTTTTTTAATTTCTTGATATACGCAGACAATTAATTATTATATTATATATAAAAGAATAATATCTAAATATCAAATATCACTAAAACAATTATGGAAGCTAGTTACAATCTATATATCGAAACTTTCTATATAGTTTTATCGTTTTCACTGAATTACGCAACCTTTTAAAATAAGAGTTAATATATAAGTATTAACAATGTAACATTTTTAACAAAAGTTGTAAATTTCAATAAAATTTACAACACTTCAAAAAAAAGATTGCAACATTTAGTAAAATTTAACAGCCTTTAAATAAAAAGATTGCGGTTTCAATAAAATAAAGCAACTTTTTATGAAAAAGGTTGCAGTGGATCTTCTAATGCAACCTTTATGGTGAACTAAGTTGCATTAAATTCAAATGCAACAAAATTGAAAAAAGTTGCATTTAAAAGGTTGCATTAGCCTTATTTTCTAGTAGTGCATGACATTTTTTTCTTGACACGCATTTAAATGTCATAATATAATCGTGTGTCATTATTCGCGTGTCAAGATAGACATTGTTTTTTATGACGCTAAAAGGATGACACAAAAAAAGTGTGTCATAAATATATTGAATTTTGTAAAACCATGACATTTTTTTCTTGACTGACACTTTTGAATGTCATAAAATGAGCGTGCGTCATTGTTTGCGTGTCAAGATAAATCTTGTTTTTTTATGACGCTAAAAACATGACACACAAAAAAGAATGTTATAGATTTGTTAAATTTTGTAAACCATGACACTAATTTCTTGACATACGCTTTTGAATGTCATAAAATATGCGCGTGTCATTGTTCGCGTGTCAAGAGTAGTGTATTTTCTAGTAGTGAGTGAACACTTCTATCAATACAAGGAAGCTGGATAACAGCAACAGTCACCACAGGCGACGATGCGGCCAGCACCGCATCTCGCGTATTTCTTGATCACTAGCAAGAGACGCGATAACATCAGATGTTACCGCAGACAGCAATGCGGCTAGCACCGCATCCTATACGCTCAACAAGTGGGACTGACACCACAGTGCAAGTGGAACCAATGGCAGTCACCTGTCAGATCTACGGAAGCGACAGACTGACGTGGCGTCGTCTCAACGGCCGACATGTCTGACACACCTGCAAAGGTGCAGCATGCCGTCAGTCTATCCATCCACCTCCTCCTTCACTCCTCGGCTATAAATACCAACCCCAAACCAGGTTTGAGGTATCTCTACACAACTCTCTCACTACTACTACTATCTTACTTTGCTTCCCAAGCAATCTACTGATTCTCACGCCGGAGAGTGGTAACAAGGAGCACCCCCCACCCCATCCTCCTTGTTACGAGTCACAGTTTGTTTCCTTGTGTAGGAGATCAACCCACCGGTGATCCAGCCAGCGATCCTCGGGAGGAAGGGATTAACCCTTCTTGACGAGACCAGTGAGTTAACCCTACCCGGTTAACCATTGTTTCATCATTGGCGCCCACCGCTACTCTTAGCACTTTTTCGATCATCCTTTGTCCTCTCTCAAAATCATGACTGATCACCAAAACAATACTACAGGGGATAATCCACTCCCCACCAACACAGGAAATGTGCGGAGTACCCCACCGGAACCGAATCCGGGCCATATCGGCAAATCAACGCAAAGGGGTCCATCCCTAACGTTCAGGCATGACTTGTCACAGTACGCATCTGTGATCCCCCCCCCCCACATCTGGTATGACCAACAGGCCACCCTGCTGGCCGCAACATACAACCGCGCTTGTGCGGAAGCGCACATACAAGCTGGGCCAACCCCAGCACCGCACACCCCTGCCGATCGTATTTTACAATACGACGGCAGGGCGCGTTCACGTCCAGCTTCAAGAAGCAGACGTGAGGACCGCGGATCATCTTACTGTTCGGTCCACACAATCAACGAAGATGATTCCGCATACGAGTCCCACACCAGGGGACCAGTGCATACCCGCCTAGGTCCTTATGTTGAGGACAGACGACGGTCTGCATCCCGACATGGCTCTGGAATTCAGAGCCGGTTGGGCCCACAACCATACACCGAAGGGTATGGTCGTACCGACCCGGACGACCGTACAGACCGGGAGGACGCAACTATGTTCCTCCCACTCACCCACGCAGTACATACCTCAGGGCTGCAAAACGCCCTGAGAACCAGCCCTATAGGCCTAAAGCTGCGGCCGAAAACTCCAAATTCGCCCCGCGAATAGCCCACACCCATGTCACCACAACAAAATTCCCATTCAACGTTGGGAAATATAGTGGTTCATCCGACCCGGATGACCACATGAACATTTTCATAGGCGCAGGGTGCAACGGCCAGTGGGACGAACCCACTTGGTGCAATTTTTTCCCCCAGACCCTTACGGGTCTGGCCAGGGCTTGGTTCGATTCTTTACCAGTGGCATCACTAGACTCATTCGAGGACTTTCATGCCAAGTTTCTCGCTCATTTCAGCCAACAACGACGTCACACGCGTGACTTGTTGGACGTCATGAATATCTGGCGCAGAGACAACGAATCCCTAGAAGCATTCGTTTTCCGATACAATAAGGAGTGCCTGGAAATAGGCGACGTGGCAGATCAAATGGCACGGAACCATTTCATCAGGGCCGTGAAAGATAGGCAGATGGTCATGACCATCTCCGGCAAAGAAGGCCTGCCTAAAAAATGGGAAGATGTCATGACCGCAGTCAAGACATATGCCCAGACACAGCAGTCCCTCGAACCGCATGTGACAAAGGCAGAACCCCAGGCCGAAAATTCCAACCACGGGTCCAAGCGTAACAATAAACGCAACCGGGACGTAGGGAATAGCGATATTTCCAAACCATACGTCCCGCGGACCAACCCGTTTGACCCGAGGAAACGCAGCCCTCAACGGGACAACCGGGCACCAAAGAAAGATTCTCGGGACCGCAACTGGACCGAGATCAACATGTCGCCAAGCGAGGTCCTTCTTGCGGACCCGCAATTCTTGCGACCGGCCCAACCGATGAAGTCCAAGAAAAATCAGGACCTCACACTCTACTGTGAGTATCACAAGGACTCGGGCCACACCACTAACAACTGCATCAGTCTCCGGCTGGAGATTGAGCGGGCCTTAAAAGAGGGGAAACTGCAACACCTTTTGCCAGGTGGGCAAAAACCCACCAAGCGCATCACCCCTCATGGCGAAGGTACCTCCTCCGGAAAGAGAACCATGTACGTGGCTTCCACCCACATGATCAACGGAGGCAAAGGTAGGCCGCGCAAAGCGGCGAGAAGGCCGGACAATGACTGGAAAGACGAGCAAGTCGTCTTTCCAAAAGTCCGAGGCGGACCGCGCGACAGGCGCGCCGTCATTATTACAGGCCAACTGGCACACTACTGCACCGAACGTCTATTCATCGACCCGGGCAGTACTTCTGACATAATCTACGAACAATGCTTCAACCAGTTCGACCAGGAGGACAAAGATCAGTTGCAAGCAGTAGATTACCCATTGGCCGGGTTCGCAGGGGAAACTGTCTTTCCCCTGGGCCAGATCACTTTTCCTGTGCGTCTTACCAGCGGCAGACACACAAGAATAGAAGAGGTGAACTTCATGGTTTTACCTCACACCTCTAGATATGACGTACTCCTTGGGAGAGAATCCCAAGGCGATTTCAATATGATTACATCCGTCCCCCACTCTGCTGTCGGTTTTCCAACCGAATCGGGGGTCGCGATAATCTACGCACGAAAAGACGTCATGATGACGGACGAACTACGTCCGACCAAGGTCGCAAGGCCTACCCCCAGCAACCAACCAGAGAAATGGGTTCTCAACGCGAGATACCCAGAACAAAAGGTTACATTGGGTCACGCCTTGTCCCCGACCACAAGAGCGCACCTAAAGCAGCTTCTCTTCGGGAACCAAGATATTTTCGCATGGACACCCGCAGACATGACAGGGGTCCCGCGTGATATTGCGCAACACCACTTGAATACCTCACCAGGTATCAAGCCGGTGATCCAAGGCCAACGCCACCTTGGGTCCGCTAAAAATCAGGCGATGCAAGAGCAAGTCGAAGAACTGCTCTCCGCAGGCATCCTGCGGGTAGTCAAATACCAGACTTGGTTATCCAACCCAGTTATGGTAGAAAAACCATCCGGGGGCTGGCGCATGTGCGTCGATTACAAAGACCTTAACAAAGCCTGCCCCAAGGATTGTTACGCACTTCCAGAAATCGACGAAAAGGTCGATAATCTCGCACCATTCAGATGGAAGTGTTTCCTCGATTGCTACAAAGGGTACCACCAGGTACAAATGGCGATCGAGGATGAAGACAAAACGGCATTCCGCACTCCCACCGGGAATTACTGTTATACAAAAATGCCGTTTGGGTTGCGCAACGCGGGCGCAACCTATCAAAAGCTGATGAACGACACTTTCCGCGGCCAAATAAGCAAAAGTGTCGAAATCTACATGGACGACCTAGTCGTCATGAGCATGGAGGAAGATACCATGCTCACAGACATTGATAGAACATTCCAGACTCTGCGAAGCGTTAACATAAAGCTCAATCCAGGGAAATGCTCGTTTGGAATGGAAGAAGGCAAATTCCTTGGGTTCATCGTGACAAAAGATGGATTCAAGGTAAACCCGGAGAAAGTTCAGGCGATCGAGCGCATGCCATCGCCTTCATCAATGAAAGATATGCAACGATTAGCCGGCAGGCTAGCGACACTCAACAGATTCTTAGCCAACCATGCAGCTAAGTATTATCCTTTCATTAAGACCCTGCAGAACTGTTTAAAGAAAGAACAATTCCAGTGGACCGCAGAGGCCGAAAACGCCTTCCGAGAAATGAAGGAGTGTTTAATACAACTCCCAACCTTAACCGCACCACACAAAGAGGAGCCACTCATATTATACCTATCTGCCGCGGACAACGCGGTAGGTGCGGTATTGATAGTGGAGCGGAAGGGGGTTCAAACACCCATCTATTACATCAGCAAGATGCTCAACGACCCAGAAACAAGGTACTCAATAATGGAAAAATTGGTATTAGCACTAGTGCACGCATCAAGAAGGTTGTGACGCTACTTCGCGAACCATGTCATCACGGTGCTAACCAATTACAGGATCGGCCCGATCCTATCCAAACCTGACATTTCTGGGAGATTAGCAAAATGGGCAATAGAGCTGGGCGCGCACACGTTGAACTACAAACCGCGCCCCGCGATAAAAGGCCAAATCTTAGCTGATTTCGCTGCCGAAGTACCGGTGAATCGCATCCAAGAATGCGAACAAGCACAAAACCCTGCACCAACGCCATCTTCCTCAGAAACTTGGGCACTATTTACCGACGGTGCCTCCAACGAGGAAGGTGCGGGCGCAGGTCTGCGACTCGTCAGCCCTGATGGCCAAGAGCTTACATATGCCATCCGCCTCGATTTCAAAAGCACAAATAACGAGGCCGAATATGAAGCCCTACTGGCAGGACTACGTTTAGCAGTCAAACTCGGCGTGCAGCATCTGGAAGCACACGTCGACTCTCTGTTGGTTGCAGGACAAATACGCGGCGACTATGCCGCAAAGGGGGATATCATGATCCTCTATCTCGAGCAAGCCCTGCAACTAACATCCCAATTCGCTTCGTTCAATATCCGACATATTAATCGAATTGAAAACAAGACCGCGGATGCACTATCAAAACTTGCATCCACCGGCTTCCAGCACTTGGCAAAGGAGATACGCATCGAAATTCTACAAAATCCTTCGGTACCCCTGCGCCAAGTCAACGTCATTCAATATGGTACAACATCATGGATGACACCTATCATCGCATATCTGCAATCAGGTGTGACTCCCGAAAGCAAGTCAGAGGCACGCAAGCTACAATACAAAGCGTGCCATTATCAAATGGGAGATGGTATCTTATACCGCAAATCATACCTTGGACCACTACTACGATGCGTCAACTCCCAAGATGCCACATACCTCATCCGAGAGATACACGAGGGCATATGTGGCATACATGCTGGACCGCGCATGGTAGTGGCCAAAATCATGAATGCCGGGTATTACTGGCCCGGCATGCACCTGGACGCCGTCAAAGAGTTGCGCAAATGCATCGACTGTCAACGTCATGCTCCAAAAACTTTGCGGCCAAAGAACAACTTAGTCCCCGTCACAACCGCATGGCCCTTTCAGAAATGGGCAATTGACGTTGTGGGACCCTTCCCAGACGCTCCGGGTGCGGTCAAATTTATCATAGTAGCGGTTGATTACTTCACAAAATGGGTAGAAGCAAAACCGCTCGCTTCAACCACTGCTATGATAACAAGAAAATTCATTTGGGAACACATCATCTGCCGTTTCGGTTTACCAATGTGCATTGTCACTGATAACGGCACCAACTTCGCTGCCGACGAATTTCAAAAATGGCTAAAAGAACTACATGTTGAACATATATTCTCATCCGTGGCACATCCGCAAGGAAACGACCAAGTTGAGAGTATCAACAAAAGCCTAGTCGAGGGCATCAAAGCAAGGTTGGGAATAGCCAGGCGTGGCTGGGTCGATGAACTCCCAAGTATCTTATGGGCTCATCATACTAGCCCAAAAACAAGCAATGGGGAAACACCCTTCAGCCTAGTCTACGGTACAGAAGCGGTGATCCCCGCGGAAGTAGGTCTCCCCTCTCCTAGAATGTTGGCTATTGAAAAACTAGACAACAACACGGAACGCAGGATTGATTTGGACCTCTTGGAAGAAAGGCGCGAAAACGCTGCCATCAACGAGGCCAAATACAAATCTAAACTTGAAAAGTACTACAACACGCGCGTCCGCGTTTGTACTTTCAATCCGGGAGACTACGTCCTACGCGACAACGAAGCATCTAATGCTGAGCGCCCAGGCAAACTTGCCCCCAAGTGGGAAGGACCCTACCTCATCAAAGAGGTCTTAGGAAAAGGCGCATACAAATTACAAACGTTAGAAGGCGAACCTATCGCACGAACATGGAACGCACAACAGCTTCGACGCTGTTATATGTAAGCCATGTTCCTACATTTTCTATGTAACATAGCGGGCCGCAGGCCATTGGCAAATAAATAAATAAGCAATTTTATACATTATTGTTTGTTACTACTATTACAAATGCGTGTTCCACTTTGCGGTATCCCAAAAACAGATTGGCAAAATCTTCATTCGCGATACCCATACAAAGTGGTACCACACACAAATATTGTAATAGGCCAGCAAAAGGCAAAAAGACTTGCATATTTATCCGGCCGGATAAACAAGTTTTGTTAACACTTAACACAATTCCTGAGCCCAAAAAGGCAAACAATGGAATTGACGCGTACTCATACGACAAAGGTATGGAGTATACTTGACCCCATTCACAAATGGGTAGAGTTCCGGATATATAAGCTTTTACAAAGCTTACACAATTCTAAAACCCTAACGGGGTAAATAACAGAATTGACGCGTACTCATACGACAAAAGTATGGAGTATACTGGACCCCATTCACAAATGGGTAAAGTTCCGCATACATACGTTCAAACATGCAGGAATTAAAAACACTTGTACAAACTGAACAAAAAACTTTATATTCAAAAAATTCAAGCACCCACGCGATGCTTAATGGATTTACATAAAGTTCCTAGTATATACAAGAGGAAAACAAAAAGGGGGCACACTTGCCAACCTAAACCCTATTTCGTACCGCTGGTACCCGCGTCATCTCCAGCACCACCAGCGCGATCCTCCTCTTCGGCATCACCATACAGCATCCGCAGCCGGTCAACGTAATCCGCGGCCTCTAAGCAGTCGTCCAACTTCTCCACACAAGAGAGGGACGTATCATAAAAGGAGGCTACGGCCGCGTTCAGGCGACCTTTGGTATCCACGTCCCGAAAGCCGGATCGCTCTTCGATAACACCGCCTACAGACATGACGTTCATATGGGAAATGCAACGGTTATAACCAGCTTTAAAACCAGCGTCACGAGCACGCTGCTTGACCAAGTCCAAACCAGCTGCGGTCTCAGGCGCGTCCATGATAGCCTGAACAATCTGCAGTAAACAAAGGATAAGTCTCGGATACTAATCCAAGCAAATATAAAGGCAAGGGATACTTACACGCGCGATACCATGCCTCCGCATCCATTCACGGTCAGCCTCCAGTTGGTTAAACGAAGAGGTCAGAGCATCTCTGGCCTCAACGGCAACACTGGCCCGCTCCTCCGCCGCAGTAATGCGGGCTGTGAGGTCAGCAACCGCGACCTCCCAGGTCTGAACCTCAGCCTGTCAAAAAGCAGGAAACATTTTACTTAGTAAACATTCTCAAAAAGTAGGGAAATATAAAACAAAGGTACCAAGTCATACCTGCAGGCTGGCAACAACTTTATCCAAACGAATGCGCTCAGCATTCGCCTCTTCAAGAGCCTTGGAAGAACGGCTCTCCCTCTCTTTGGCCTCCTCCAGGGCCTTCGCAGTACGGGCCCCCGTTTCCTTGGCCTCTTCCAGCGCTTTAACAGCCAGGGCCTCTGCTTGTTGCGCTTTAACCGCAATTGCCTCAGCTGCAGCTTTCTCCTTGCTCAAGGCAACGTTCGCTGCCTTGGCATTCGTCAACTCCTGACGAGCACGAAACAGATTGTCATTCTGCTTCGCCCAAGATTCATTCCACTTCTTGCGCTCATTGGAATACTTTTCATTCCAACTCTTGCGTTCATCAGAAAGAAGTTTGGCAAGAGTACGAACCTGTTTCAGCTGAGCAGTGGCAGCCCACTCCGAGGTCTGCTTCTGCTTCTCAAAAGCAGCTCTATCCTTTTCAAGCTGCTCCGCACCCGCACGAGCAGCCTTGACCAACTCTTCCGCTTCGGCCCGCAAGCGAGCAGCTTCATCCTCTCTGCGGCCTAACACCTTGTAGTCTTCCAAAATGGCGTTAGCCACTATGGAACTTCCTACTAGCAAGGTGGAGAGTTGATTGATGCGCAACTCACGGGGGGCGCCACGGGCACGTTCCACTTCAAAGGGGGTGCCCAAACCACCCAGAATCTCCTTACACGCAGAAGGGTCGTTGGAAATATCATCCCCCTGCATAACAGTCCAGGGGGGTCGGTGATAAACAGTACTTCGACCCTGGGTATAGGTGCGATAATAATACTCCAATTCAGACTCCCCAGGCTGAATTGGAGGCCCATCATAACCCGCACCACCGGCAGACGAACCGGTACCCTTCTCACCAGCAGAAGACTTCTGCGGCTCAGCATCATGCTGCCGCACCTCAGCATCAGTTTTTTGCGGCTTAACATCAGACTTTTGCTTCCCAGAATCAGAAAACCGCAGACCCAAATTATCACCCTCATTGGGAGAGATCAGATTGTTGGACGAATCAACGGTATCGAATATCTGGGTTGCGACTTTCTCTGCGGTACCCTCCGTTTGCACGGTCGAATCAGGCACCACCTTGACAAAGGGTGCCGAAGGTTCCTCTGACGCACCCGCACCTGCACCCGTGGCATGCGGAGGTGACAACGGAGCATCAAAGATAGAAAAATCTTTATCTTGAAGCTCTGCAAAACAAAGTCAAATAGCTATCAAAACACAGGTTGTACATAACACTTGAGACAAGCTAAACAACACTTACCAACAGTAACCGCAGGTTTCTTTGATGTCGGACCAGTCCTCTTAGACTGCAACCTCCGACGTTTCGGTCCACCGGCACCAGCGGCCGTCTCTTCTACTTGCCTCTTCCCAGCACCAGACTGCGAGCCCGCAGCTGTACCCAAACCCTCAAGGGTATCAGAAACTATCACATAATCCAAGTATCTACGGAAAGAAGAGTGAGAGATACCTGCCGCATGCGGTACCAGATGAGGCACAACAGTGACCTCCGGTATTTTCTTTTGGCGAAAGCGCACGCCATTCACCGTTTGCCTCTTAGGCACACCCTTCGCATCAGGGTCCCCTAAGGCCCCAAGTTCACCTGCATGAAAACCATCCAAGAGGTGAGTCAGTGCAACCATTATTGTTATCACAAGAATAAAGGATTCCTAAACATACCTTTGCCCCGCGGCAACTCAACTGCTAATGCGGCCTCAGTAGGCACCCGGAAGTTATCTCGAATGATAACATTAAACTCCTCCTCGCCATCCGCACAAACAACTATTTCCACCTGACCCTGGAACCGGGGCAAACATCCTCCATAAGGGAGCATCCTCTGATAGCAAACGCACAACTCAGTACCGTATACGGGGATAAGAAAGTTAAACAAATGAAAAGTACGTACCACCACTTTTCTCCCGCACCACGGGCTTTGACTTCTTGTTCCTCCTTGTCAGCATCATGCGCAACACCCACAACTGTGTGTTGTTCAACTTCACAGACTCAATGGTCTGCAACCGCGAAAACCACTCCACCGTCTTCAAACTTGGGACCGCAATGGTCTCTGCTATGATCGTCTCGGTCACATTCCGAAACGTCATATTTGCAACAATGGCAGCAGCCTTGATGTAAAAGAACTTCATCTTCCACTTCGTCATCCCCTTGGGAGGAGTCATCAGTTTGGGACTACCCTCTCGTTGACGGAAGGTAAAGAACCCCAAGGACACCGTCATTTGATAAAACCGTCGGAAATCTCCAACGGTAGGCTCTATGCCAAGAGCACGAAAGGTGAATTCAAAATTTCGAATCCGGATCATACCAAACGGACTCAGTTGAGAAATGTGGACCTTGTACCACTCCAAAACCTCGACAACAAAAACAGTCAAAGGTAACCGGAGATTACAGTCACCAAAAAAGTCTGCCCACATGGTCACATAACCGGCCGGAGCATCGGCACCGGTGTCACTCTCCGATGGGTAGCAGGCCCCATATTCAGGGGGCATTTGGACATCAAGCATCAGACGATCAAAGGTCTTCTTGGTCCACTTTAACTCCGGTAAACCACCACCGGCGGCCCCCCCTCTTCTTCCTCCGCCACTACCGGCTGTTCAGGGTTTTCACCCTCCACATTGTGTGGACTTGATGGTTCAGCCATCAGAAAATGTTGAAGAAACGAAAGAACGTGAGTAGAAAAACTAAACTCAACCTCACCGGAAGTTCAACAAATATCGTCGGAGAAGACAAAGGAAAGGTTTCTCTCACCGGCAAATTTTTGAAATTTCGAACAAGTGAGGGGAAACCACGAACGGTTTCCCCTTATATACCCATCGCAATTAATGCGGAGGGAGAAAACGAATCATCACGTTCAAAAAGAACGAATTGCGCGACACCACGTGTCAAGCGCCGTTTTCGCTGACGGTTATCACGCGCGCGTGGCCGCCCACGCGCCTGACTTAAGAGACGTTTACACTCTTTGCTACAGTGCATTTAATGCCTCGGGCAGTGCAAACGTCCTTTCATTTCAGCACATGCCAGAAAGATCTCACCAACTTCCACCAACTCACACGTGAGATCAGCCACGTATGCAACAAAAAGCGACTACCTTATCCAATTACAAGCGGCATGCGGTTTCTCTGGTGTACCGCACCATAACCCATACCGCATATCGTGTTTTTTACATACCCCTAAAAATAGGCAAAAATATATGTCTTCACACTGAAAGGGGGTATAATACCTTTCCGCACTACCCACGAGCACACGTGGAATATGCGGAAATGACACACACGAGCCCGTTCAGGTGTGTCAGATACTCAGAACCAGCGTTGTTCTTTGGACTGAACCATATCTCAGAAATAGGTAAACCGCATTGCCTTCATTCTCTTCAAGCTTCAAATCCCTCCTGTCCGGTTCACAACCGCAGAGGGTACATGAACACCTTCTTTAACTTGAAGGAGGAGGGGAATGTACGCACGCGCACATCAGCAACCCTGACTCCTGAACCTTCAAGAGCCACATCCGAGCAACACACCCGTTTCGAGCGAATATGGGAATGCAAAACCGCAGACACTCATGAGTCACTGCGGACATAACCATAGCTTCCGGAAATGGTTGCTATGGTGGAGCCACAACTAACCCCACATCGAGGGACGAAACTACTCCAAGGAAAACTCCTCGGTATTGGAGTGGGAAGGAAGGTGCCTAAGGAAGAGATGCGGACGAAATCCACAATAATCACACGAGCCCTTGTCGAACAACAAGCGGTCGAACAAGCGGTAACAAGTCTGCTTATGACTTTGTTACCCTACTTGTACGTTGGATAGAATCATGTTTATTTGACCGTTATCCAGAATCACATTGTTCGACCAAACATGGCCAACAATGACGCAAGTACCCAACGTTGCTCCCACAACCGTGGCCAACAATGTCAAGCAACGTGGTAACCGCAAAAGACGTGCGGTTACTTGAGAGCTAATGGGAAGAACATGAATACCCCACAAACGGAATCATCATTAGATATCCAATCATGGGAACAACATGCTCTCTTCTTCATTCACCACTTCAAAGGTTGGGTCGAAGTTTGTGCACACCTTCAACCACATCTCAAAGATTGGTTCGAAGTTTGTACACTTCCTCCAACTAATTGCTCCAGTTGGTTCGGCACACCAACAGGTGGCAACCAGCCAAAGGCTGAGAATTTCGTATCAGACGAAACATTTTCACCGGTACGGAAGAGGCGTCAAATGACCCTTCCAGACCTCCAGCTTGATCTACAAACAGAAAAGACCATCCACATGGTCTAGGATCTTCTCCAGACTCCAAACTACCTTCTACACACCATAGTCCAGTACTCCTCCCACATACAACTTGTATGTGGCAGCAACACTAGATTGGGGGGACTTGAAGGGGTATGGTCCCAGATCTCGCGTCAGCATCGACCGCGAGTGACCATTACCCTTATCAAAACCCCCACCAGTTAACAACCTACTTGTGCCCATGCGAGAACGCATCGACACAAGGGGTGAATCCAATCTATCTAGTAACGAAGGAGGACTTACATGGAACATGAGAACGGTAGAGTGATGCGACATAGCATCACATCTGGTGTATGAAAACGGAAGTATTCACAGCGATGCGGCCTCGCATCGCGTCCAGTGAACACTTCTATCAATACAAGGAAGCTGGATAACAGCAACAGTCACCACAGGCGACGATGCGGCCAGCACCGCATCTCGCGTATTTCTTGATCACTAGCAAGAGACGCGATAACATCAGATGTTACCGCAGACAGCGATGCGGCTAGCACCGCATCCTATACGCTCAACAAGTGGGACTGACACCACAGTGCAAGTGGAACCAATGGCAGTCACCTGTCAGATCTACGGAAGCGATAGACTGACGTGGCGTCGTCTCAACGGCCGACATGTCTGACACACCTGCAAAGGTGCAGCATGCCGTCAGTCTATCCATCCACCTCCTCCTTCACTCCTCAGCTATAAATACCAACCCCAAACCAGGTTTGAGGTATCTCTTCACAACTCTCTCACTACTACTACTATCTTACTTTGCTTCCCAAGCAAACTACTGATTCTCACGCCGGAGAGTGGTAACAAGGAGCACCCCCACCCCATCCTCCTTGTTACGAGTCACGGTTTGTTTCCTTGTGTTGGAGATCAACCCACCGGTGATCCAGCCAGCGATCCTCGGGAGGAAGGGATTAACCCTTCTTGACGAGACCAGTGAGTTAACCCTACCCGGTTAACCATTATTTCATCATATTTACTAGACACAATTATAAAGAATCACAACTATTTGGCAAATTGTATTAATTAAAAAATATGTAAGTCATTATTTTGGATTTTGTTGCCATTAGGATAGTTGACCCAAACACGGGGCCGGGTTGCCTTCTATGAACTGTGGTGAATGATAGAGCAAAACAGAAAATCTAATCGTTGATTGCACAAATTCGGATGATTTTATTGATAATTCATCAACCCTTTATAAAGGGAATACATGCAACGGCTAGAAAACGTAAACAAACGAAAAATAACAACTGATACGTAAAAACTGGATCAAGCCACATTATCAGGAACGAGCTTGACTGTGCACTTTATTCTCATCCGATAACAACTTCAAACGGCTACTAGACAACGGTTACTTTGAGATTGAATTACGTCCAATACCCTCCTTTAATTCAATCTTTCTGACTCCGAGAGCTTCCCTAAAATAACTGAACTGGTCCGGTCCGGTCCAAGAGGCTTTGTCAGTAAGTCAGCAATTTGATCCTCAGTCTTGCAGGGCTTTAGCTTTATCTGCCTTGAATCTACCATACTTTTAATGTAGTGAAACTTGATATCAATGTGTTTACTTCGGCTATGAAATGCTGCATTCTTTGACATGAAGATGGCTGATTCATTGTCAAAATAGATCTCGGTTGCCTCTTCTTGTTTATAGCCCAGTTCATTTAGTAGTTGCCTCATCCAGATTGCTTGACATGCTGCTCCAGTTGCTTGCTGAGATATACTCAGCTTCGGTTGATGAAAGGGCCACAACTTGCTGCTTCTTTGAGCTCCAGGATACCACACTACTACCAATTGAAAACACATAGGCCGATATACTTTTTCTATCATCATCAGACCTAGCCCAATCACTATCTGAATAGCCAATTAGCTTGACAGCTACACCTCCTTCATACCATATACCGTACTCAAGTGTTGCTGCCACATACCTTAGAATTCTTCTAGCTGCTCCATAGTGTATTGAAGTTGGACATTGCATGTATCTTGCAATAAACCCAACTGCAAATGCCAATTCAGGCCTTGTGTGTGTCAAGTATAGTAATCCTCCCACTAAGCTTCTGAACTCAGTCCCATCAACCTTGCCTGAATCATTTCCTTGCAATTTTTCGCCTTTATTCATCGGTGTTACAACACCCTTGCATCCCCACATGCCAAATTTCTTAAGAAGATCCGTAGCATATTTCTTTTGTGACACGAAGACACCATTCACTGTTTGACTGATTTCTAACCCAAGGAAGTAAGCTAACTTCCCTAAATCAGTCATATCAAACTCTTGAATCATTTTCATTCTGAATTCTTCTATCAAATGTTGAGAGGAGCTGGTATATATTATATCATCAACATAAATGCAAATGATAATAATATCACCTTCATCAGTTTTCTTTATATAAACAGTAGGCTCACTTGTGAGTCTCAAATATGAATTATCATTCAGATAAGAGTTGATACATTCATACCAGGCCCTTGGCGATTGTTTCAGACCATAGAGGGCCTTGTGCAACCGGTAAACCTTATGCTCTTCTCCTTTAACTTCAAATCCTGGTGGTTGTGTCACATAAACTTCCTCTTGTAATGGCCCATTCAAAAATGCAGACTTCACATCGAGTTGAAAGATAGCCCACTTTTGTAGAGCCGCCAATGAAAGAATCATTCTAATTGTTTCGAATCTTGCTATAGGAGCAAAAGTCTCCTCATAGTTGATGCCATATTCCTGGGCATACCCCTTTGCTACAATCCTGGCTTTATACTTCTTGATTTCACCACTTGCATCCATCTTTACCCTAAATACCCACTTGAGACCAATGGCCTGTTGATCACGAGGCAGTTCAACTAGAGACCAGGTCTTATGTTCTTCTAAAGACTTCAATTCTTGTACCATAGCCATTCTCCATTGCTGATTTTTAGCGGCTTCCACATATGATCTTGGCTCCATTGATGACAAAACTAACTGACATTCATACAGTTGCTGCACTTGATCACTATTAAGAGGAACTGTTTCTTGATAAACCTGGTTCAATGACTTGATTCTTGGATTGTTGTTGCTGTTGCTAGAGTTGGCCTCACTTTGATCATTGTCGATTTCACCTTCTTCATGAACTGAATTGTTGCTGCTACCTTCATTAGTATCTTCATTGTCTTCAGGCTCCCAAATGGTAACCAATTCAGCAGGCAATCCATGCTTATCTTCTTGATTATCAGTCCACTTTGCATGTTCATCAAATACTACATTTCTGCTTGTCACAACTCTTCTTTTTACTGGATCATACAGTCTATAGGCTTTAGAGTTTGGGGAGTAACCAATGAAAATACATTTGCAGGCCTTTTCTTCCATCTTTCTTCTTTGCTGCTTGGGAACTTGACTGTATGCAACACACCCAAAAACCTTTAAGTGATGAACTGAAGGAATCCGATTATACCATACCTGAAAAGGTGTAGCTTCATCAAGAGCCTTCGTAGGTGACAAGTTTCTGAGATAAACAGCTGTAGCAACGGCTTCACTCCAGAATACATTACTCAGATTCTTCTCATGCAACATGCTCAGAGCCATTTCTCCTATAGTTCTGTTCTTTCTCTCAGAAACTCCATTATGTTCAGGTGTATAGGGAGGTGTCAAATCCCTCCTTATTCCTTCTTGCTCGCAAAACGCCATAAACTCATTTGAACAGAATTCTCCACCTCGATCACTTCGGAATGCCTTGATCTTCCGATTTGTTTCATTTTCAACTTTGGCCTTGAAGACTTTAAACTTATCAAACACTTCATCTTTTCTATGCAAAAAATAAACCCAAGTCATCCTGCTTACATCGTCAATGAACAATAAGAAATACCTGCTTCCACCCAAGGATTTTATTGACATAGGCCCACATACATCCGCATGGATTAAGTCAAGCAGTTCAGAGGTTCTAGCTCCTTGCGACAAGAAGGGGGCTCTTGTTATTTTTCCACTAACACAACTTTCACAAACATTCCAGCTTCTGATTTTGGGCAGTCCATAAACCAGTTGATTGGTGCTCAAGCTTTGCAAGCTTCGTTCGTTAAGGTGCCCAAATCTTAAATGCCACATGTATGACTCATCAACAATAGTGGCAAAGGCTACATTATTAGCATTAGAAACATCAAGGGGAAACGTATTATTGCTGGCAACAGGGATCATGCACACCGTTTCACCAGTTTGTTTCTTAGTAATTGTGCATGCACCTTCATCAAATACCAACTTACGCCTCGTTTTCATCAGTTGCCCAACACTCAGCAAGTTATAACCAAGATCAGGCGCATAATAAACATCATCTAATGTCTTAAACTTACCACCTGCTACTTCGAGTCTTATAGTGCCTTTCCCTTCAACCATAATTCTCTTACCATTTCCCATTCTCACAGCTACAGTTTTAGTTTTATCTAGTTTCTTAAATAATGATAACTGACCTGTCATATGGTTTGAGCAACCACTATCAAGAAACCAGATGTGAGAAGGATTGACATCATGTAACACTCTAGTTATTATTTTAAAGATATTCGTATTTTTAACGAAAATAAACATGTAGTTAGCGTTAAGTATCCTTAGAAAATACGAGTTAATTATAACTTTCACAATTTCCAAGTACACCGCCTACTGTGACGAAATTCGTCGTTTAAAATATCGATTTACAATGTGCGGAAGCATGAATCTTTATAGTGTTCGGTTCTTCGATGATGCTTGATCGTCTTCCGGCATCCAAAATGTACCTACATTTCATAAACATGAAATGCTTTAGTCATACAGGACTTAAAACGCGTCTAAACGAGTTTGAGAAACAATTGATAACAAAACAAAGTTTTCAACCTGACCTCCACCGTAAATTATGGTGGCACCGTAATTTACGGTGGCCACTGGTAGTACAGGCCCCCACCGTAAACCAGGAGGGATCCATCGTAACATTTTTCAACTCCACCGTAAATTACGGTGGACACCGTAATTTACGGTGGCCCCTGCATCAGCAGGTCTGCAGCTAAATTCAGCTATGCCAGTTTTTACGGAAACGGCCATAACTCCCTCGTTATTGATCCGTTTTACCCGATTCCTTTTCCTACACGTCCGTAATTTAATCCTCCATCTTATGAGGTTAAAATCCGACATTCGACTTAACAAATTTTAAGACTTCTAAGTCTTCGGCTTATTTCCCTTTTTTGCCAATTTTGACCCGTTTGTGATTTCACCATCAAACATGTTTATTTGGCCCTTATATCAGATATGCTTCTTCGACTTAATGTTGCCTATCATATTAGATTTTAATCGCCGGTTTAATTACTTAAATTAAACCCATTTTCACTCGGATGTTTATTTTGACCCGTTAAGGGTATTTAAGCATTTTCAAGCCTAAAAACGCTTTCGATTTCTTCTAGTATTCCATCACCACATTTCTTACCCTATAATACCCCACCTCGGCTGCAATTAAGGTGAGTTTATTATGGTGATCTTATATAACCCAAATTTTACCTCTAAAATCAATATTTTACGGCAAAACTCAATAGTGCCGTTTGACAAAAAAACAATACCCCTTTCAACTTCTATACTTATTCTAAGTATTTATCTTATCGCAGAACTCGTTTCCAAACAACCTTTAAAGGTTGTTTGTTCAATTTAGCCTACAAGGGCATTTTGGTCAATTTTGGTCCTTCTTTTACAATGAAGGGCTATCACTAATTATTCGACCAAATTAGTATTTTTACATACATCAAAAATAAGCGTACCTGACTCGGGTCAACAAATAGACCCGATCTTAATACCTTGCTTTATATTCGCTAATTAAGATCGGTGCGAATATCCATTGGATATCTATTCCTGTAAGCATATGACTCGACAAAAGAATCATTAGTCTATATAGTCAAAAGGTGTTATCTACACCTTTTAACTCGTTTGGCCGAATTGACCATTTATCTTTGATTTTCTTGTTCCGTTCGATTACGCGACGGAACATCATATTTCAATTGTTTAGACACCTCATTCATCATTTATATGATAAGAAAACATTCCACAATTTAAGACTAGTGTAAGTTACACTTACCTTGCATCCGAATTATGCTTTTCCGCCATTCTTGCTTCGTTTGACCCGCTTCTTTTCCCAAGCCTCCGTCTAGCTTGTCAAGAGTCAAACTAACATCATAATTCGTAAGATGGTTAGATTAGTCATCACTACTATGACTATTTCATCTTACGGACTTTATGTCGAAACTTCTGTTTGACTTCATCATAGGTTAGTTCGACTTTATAAAGTCGACTACCTTTGATCATATAATGTGCACGACTAAGGCAAATAAATATTATGATTACAACCCGTTTTATCTCATATCTCATGTAATCAGTCAAGCTTGCCAATTACGCATTTCACTTGGATTTCAACACTTTACTTCTCATTTAGGCATTTTAACAAACACCTAACGGGCATAATTCTACATGTTTACTAACTAGTTCATAACTAGCTATTTTACCAAGATTTACGTCAAGAATCAAATCTCTATGTCAAGTGTTTATAAACAACATCTAGGTCTTGCATCCTATCTTTCAAATTTCACATTTAAACACTCAAATTCAAGTGTTCATCATTTTATCATGAAAACCCACTTAACATATATATGGGAAATCATCAAATCATTCAAATCTTAACATCATATGTATGCATTTCACTTAGGGTTTAGTTCCTAAGCATGTCTACATCACTAATTTAGCCATAGCTCCTCTAATCCATACATAGATCGCATCATGCAAGATTAACTTTTTTTCACAACTTCATGAATGTTAGAAATTCGACATACCTTACGATCCCCTTGACTTGGTGATCGTTTATTCATGTTTGATTGTGAATTTGAACTTCAATTTGATGATTATGTTAGATGTTAGGGTTTGGCTCCTTGGAGCTCCCCTGAACTCGATCCAGAACACACACTTGTGTGTGTGTTTTATTTTGTTATTAGTAAACAATCTTTCAAGTTATCCTACTTTAGCCCCTCGTGTTTGGTTAGTTATTAATTAGGTCACAACCTAATTATTTTCAACAATATTCTCACTTATTAACTAGGTTTAATATTCCTAGTTAACTTAGCGGGTTCGGGAATATTTATGACTAAGTTTATTTTAGATCCCGTTAACTCGGGCCTTTTATCCATCTTATTCCCTTAAAAGCTTTTATTCACTTCTTATTTAATATTAGGATTAATTATTAAATCCTAATATTTACCGGGTAAGTTTTACCACTAACGGTATTTTACCCATCTCTTAGTGCTAATGTGGTTTGATCACCAAACCCATTTTCGGGGTGTTACAAGTCTACCCCCCTTAAAGAGGTTTCGTCCTCGAAACCTGGCTTACATAGTTCATTGAGTTCTAAACTCAATGCGTTTGACTTGAGTAATCTCTTAAGCATTACTCATACTTTAACCAAGTGTTAGTATTACCAGAAAATTATGGTAACAGAACCTCTACGTACCTCATACGACATAATGTGGCTTGAAATAACGTAATTCCGTTATTTCCACTAGTTTAGTTACTTAGCGCTATTCATCACTTCCATATATTATCGAATTCTTTATGGATCCGTTACTTTGACCCATTTAAAGGTCTTTAGTGAATCTTTCACTTTTAGCAACAATTTCTTTTGTTTTAAAATTCATTTATTCGGTTCAGTTATACCGAATCCACCGCTTACAAGCAACCAAATTGCTTAAAGGACCTCAACCGGTCTCACTAACTAGACTTATTAGTCCAGTTACTTTTTACCCTTATTATTTGCTATGGTTTACCTTATAAGGTAACCATTTAAAAACTCGTTATCTTTTAGTTAAAAGTTTTCATGTATACTGACGCGTACGTCTTTCATGTGTAAGGCCTCGCGGGCCGTTACTTACTACTTATAACCCTTAATCTTTATTGACTGAGTTGTAACTTGACCACTCAGTCTCGTTAGTCTTTTAACAGGTTTATCACGCACTTGTCTTATATTAACAAGCGTTTTGTATTCTTCATGACATTTTCTTAACTTTGAATAGTTTTGCGGCTAGTCTAATTTGACGCCGTCACTTCATACCCCGTCACACGGGTATACTAATTTGCCATCTCCGGCCTTATGTGTGTCTATGATTTTCTAAACCATCTCTTAGTACTTATGTTTGTTAAAACATTGCTTTTAACTAAAAACCAAAATTTTTAGTTTACATTTTCTCCTTGTCTTATATCTTTTTCTCTTGTCTAGGAATTTCCGTTTTGAGTTTTATTCCTGACCGTTATTATTTTACACGGAGAATTGTAACCAGTTCCCCTTGCTTTACAATATTGACCCGTAGGTTTCTTCACTTAGCCTTATGGACTATTTTTGATTAGACATTCACCTCTTTAAGGCGAAGTCCTTATAACTTCTTTCTAAACATGACCCGTAGGTCGTTTTGGTCCCGTAGACCTTTTGCTCTAATTAATACCTCGTAGGTTATGATGATCCCGTAGATCATCTTTTATTCGAGTCTTCCTTCAAATGTGTATACATTTATATACGCATACGGCGTTAAGGCACCATGTTTTTGCTTAACATCATTTATTATCGTTTTGATATTATCTTTGACCTTGACCGTAGTCTAAGGCTACATTCGTTTCTTTTCGGGCACATTTTCCGACTTTATGATTTCTCACGTCACTTATGCGTCGTTTTATCTTATACTCACCATTATCCAGTTTACATACATTCGTGTTTGATTATGTCCCATTGTCGGGCTCATTATTCTCTTGCATTTAACACTACCTTTATCTGGCTAGTGCTCATTTGTGCCATTCGGCGTTATATTGTATTCAACATGTTTGACCTATTAATGTGAAATCGATCACTTATAACAATCAACTTTATTCTTTATTCGACCCATTCGACTTCGAATAGTTGAACATATTTACTCACAATTTCTATATACGAGATTTTATAGTCATAACTCGTAATCCACGTTACTTTGATCTTTCAACCCGCGTTCACGTCTCTTGGTTTACGCATGTGTTTAATTCTTACCCATCCACCGGGTGTTTTACCGAAATTGTTATTATTGCAACCCTCCCGGTATGCATTAAGACCTCGCTTCGGTTTTTATATTCTGACTTTATCTTTAAGTTCGACGTTTTACAAAAATGACCCGTTAAGAAACATATTTGCATTTTCCGGGTTCGAGTGTAAGTACACCCCTCCCAATGCATATCTAACTCATCTTACATGTTTACATTCTCCGGGTTCGAGTGTAAGTATCACTCCCTCCCAATATTTGTCTAAATCGTTTTACATGCTTGATGTTTTCTGGGTTCGAGTGTAAGTACACTCCCTCCCAATACTTGTCTAAATCATTTTACATGCTTGATGTTTTCTGGGTTCGAGTGTAAGTATCACTCCCTCCCAATATTTGTCTAAATCGTTTTACATGCTTGATGTTTTCTGGGTTCGAGTGTAAGTACACTCCCTCCCAATACTTGTCTAAATCATTTTACATGCTTGATGTTTTCTGGGTTCGAGTGTAAGTATCACTCCCTCCCAATATTTGTCTAAATCGTTTTACATGCTTGATGTTTTCTGGGTTCGAGTGTAAGTACACTCCCTCCCAATACTTGTGTAAATCATTTTACATGCTTGTTTGTCCCTTCACCCGGCCCTTACTACATCGGATGTAAACGTGTCCGCCATAAGAAGTTCATGGTATCATATGCCGCTACTTACTTGGCCAGAGTAAGCGATTAACACATGACACGCATGACCTTTTTACAGTTTTCACATCACGCCCTATGTAAGTAATACCTCTATCTGTTTTTCTTGGAAACAATATCCCGGATAGGTTTTCTATTCAGGTCTTTCCAAGTTTTCAATATACATATGCAACTTTCAATCTCTACATATCTGTTGCATATTACTATTTATGCAATGATTTAAAACGTGCACCTGATAATGCTTGCCCTAACGGGCTTCTCTTGCCATTAGCCTTGTTCGCGGTCGTTACACGATTTAGTCCTTGATGGGCATGTTCCTCTTGTCATGCCTCGGACTGTTCCTCTATCACATCTTGCATTTGTTTAACCTTTGCCATCTTTAAATGTAAGTGTCCTTCAATCAAGACATTCACAAAGTTAGTAATGTCAACTTTACTAAATGCCCGTATCATAGTACAAGGCTTTTGTACTATATGTGTCAACGCACGAAATGTTGTTAACCATATCTATCATTTAATTTGGGGTAACGTGTATTTCACGATAACCCTATGTGTTGTTTACAACACTTTAATACGCTAAACGATTAACATACATACACTTACCGGATTTGCGATCAAGCCTCGAACCGAACACACCTTACTCTTTAACCATGAGCTCTGATTACCAACTTGTAACACTCTAGTTATTATTTTAAAGATATTCGTATTTTTAACGAAAATAAACATGTAGTTAGCGTTAAGTATCCTTAGAAAATACGAGTTAATTATAACTTTCACAATTTCCAAGTACACCGCCTACTGTGACGAAATTCGTCGTTTAAAATATCGATTTACAATGTGCGGAAGCATGAATCTTTATAGTGTTCGGTTCTTCGATGATGCTTGATCGTCTTCCGGCATCCAAAATGTACCTACATTTCATAAACATGAAATGCTTTAGTCATACAGGACTTAAAACGCGTCTAAACGAGTTTGAGAAACAATTGATAACAAAACAAAGTTTTCAACCTGACCTCCACCGTAAATTATGGTGGCACCGTAATTTACGGTGGCCACTGGTAGTACAGGCCCCCACCGTAAACCAGGAGGGATCCACCGTAACATTTTTCAACTCCACCGTAAATTACGGTGGACACCGTAATTTACGGTGGCCCCTGCATCAGCAGGTCTGCAGCTAAATTCAGCTATGCCAGTTTTTACGGAAACGGCCATAACTCCCTCGTTATTGATCCGTTTTACCCGATTCCTTTTCCTACGCGTCCGTAATTTAATCCTCCATCTTATGAGGTTAAAATCCGACATTCGACTTAAACAAATTTTAAGACTTCTAAGTCTTCGGCTTATTTCCCTTTTTTGCCAATTTTGACCCGTTTGTGATTTCACCATCAAACATGTTTATTTGGCCCTTATATCACATATGCTTCTTCGACTTAATGTTGCCTATCATATTAGATTTTAATCGCCGGTTTAATTACTTAAATTAAACCCATTTTCACTCGGATGTTTATTTTGACCCGTTAAGGGTATTTAAGCATTTTCAAGCCTAAAAACGCTTTCGATTTCTTCTAGTATTCCATCACCACATTTCTTACCCTATAATACCCCACCTCGGCTGCAATTAAGGTGAGTTTATTATGGTGATCTTATATAACCCAAATTTTACCTCTAAAATCAATATTTTACGGCAAAACTCAATAGTGCCGTTTGACAAAAAAACAATACCCCTTTCAACTTCTATACTTATTCTAAGTATTTATCTTATCGCAGAACTCGTTTCCAAACAACCTTTAAAGGTTGTTTGTTCAATTTAGCCTACAAGGGCATTTTGGTCAATTTTGGTCCTTCTTTTACAATGAAGGGCTATCACTAATTATTCGACCAAATTAGTATTTTTACATACATCATAAATAAGCGTACCTGACTCGGGTCAACAAATAGACCCGATCTTAATACCTTGCTTTATATTCGCTAATTAAGATCGGTGCGAATATCCATTGGATATCTATTCCTGTAAGCATATGACTCGACAAAAGAATCATTAGTCTATATAGTCAAAAGGTGTTATCTACACCTTTTAACTCGTTTGGCCGAATTGACCATTTATCTTTGATTTTCTTGTTCCGTTCGATTACGCGACGGAACATCATATTTCAATTGTTTAGACACCTCATTCATAATTTATATGATAAGAAAACATTCCACAATTTAAGACTAGTGTAAGTTACACTTACCTTGCATCCGAATTATGCTTTTCCGCCATTCTTGCTTCGTTTGACCCGCTTCTTTTCCCAAGCCTCCGTCTAGCTTGTCAAGAGTCAAACTAACATCATAATTCGTAAGATGGTTAGATTAGTCATCACTACTATGACTATTTCATCTTACGGACTTTATGTCGAAACTTCTGTTTGACTTCATCATAGGTTAGTTCGACTTTATAAAGTCGACTACCTTTGATCATATAATGTGCACGACTAAGGCAAATAAATATTATGATTACAACCCGTTTTATCTCATATCTCATGTAATCAGTCAAGCTTGCCAATTACGCATTTCACTTGGGTTTCAACACTTTACTTCTCATTTAGGCATTTTAACAAACACCTAACGGGCATAATTCTACATGTTTACTAACTAGTTCATAACTAGCTATTTTACCAAGATTTACGTCAAGAATCAAATCTCTATGTCAAGTGTTTATAAACAACATCTAGGTCTTGCATCCTATCTTTCAAATTTCACATTTAAACACTCAAATTCAAGTGTTCATCATTTTATCATGAAAACCCACTTAACATATATATGGGAAATCATCAAATCATTCAAATCTTAACATCATATGTATGCATTTCACTTAGGGTTTAGTTCCTAAGCATGTCTACATCACTAATTTAGCCATAGCTCCTCTAATCCATACATAGATCGCATCATGCAAGATTAACTATTTTTCACAACTTCATGAATGTTAGAAATTCGACATACCTTACGATCCCCTTGACTTGGTGATCGTTTATTCATGTTTGATTGTGAATTTGAACTTCAATTTGATGATTATGTTAGATGTTAGGGTTTGGCTCCTTGGAGCTCCCCTGAACTCGATCCAGAACACACACTTGTGTGTGTGTTTTATTTTGTTATTAGTAAACAATCTTTCAAGTTATCCTACTTTAGCCCCTCGTGTTTGGTTAGTTATTAATTAGGTCACAACCTAATTATTTTCAACAATATTCTCACTTATTAACTAGGTTTAATATTCCTAGTTAACTTAGCGGGTTCGGGAATATTTATGACTAAGTTTATTTTAGATCCCGTTAACTCGGGCCTTTTATCCATCTTATTCCCTTAAAAGCTTTTATTCACTTCTTATTTAATATTAGGATTAATTATTAAATCCTAATATTTACCGGGTAAGTTTTACCACTAACGGTATTTTACCCATCTCTTAGTGCTAATGTGGTTTGATCACCAAACCCATTTTCGGGGTGTTACACATCATCTTTTGTTGTTACCAATACAACTTCTTCATCATCTTCCACAGCCATAAACAATTGCCCTTCTTCTTCGTCAGTGTTGTCTCCTATGGCAGGAGATGCTTGTGGTTCATTCCAGCAGTCTCTACTGAGATGGCCAAATTTGTTGCAGTTATAACATTGAATACCTGCTTTTCCTCGACCATTTGTTCTTCCTCGACCACGACCTCTACCTCTTGGAGGTCCTCTTCCTCTGCTTCTCATAAACAGGCCAGCATCTTCCTCTTTGGCTTGTAACACCTGTTCTTCAGCAACATTTTCATTTCCTCTATTAACTCTTGCTTCATGTGACTGCAACGACCCCATCAATTGATCAAAGGTCAGCACACTTAGATCCTTTGATTCTTCAATGGCAGCCACAATGTGATCCCACTTGACTGGCAAACTCCTCAATACTTTCTCTACAACTTTCTGATCGGATACATTTTCACCATAAGCCCTTTGTTAATTGAAAATCTTCATTACCTTTGACAGAAAATCTCCCACTGGTTCCCCTTCTTTCATATGTATGGTTTCAAAATCTCTCCGCAGCCCTTGTAGTTTCACCATTTGGACCTTTGTGTCTCCTTCATACTCATTTTGCAAGAGAGTCCATGCCTGTTTGGATGTTGTTGCACCTGTAATTCGAGAAAATAATTCATCATGGACACCAGATTGAATAAGAGAAAGTGTACGTGCATCTTTTCTCTTATTATCTCGGAGTCTCATTCGATCAGTGTCTGCTGCATTGAAACCGGTTTCCACAAAATCCCAGAGATCTTGTGACACAAGAATGGTCTTTATTCGGATCTTCCAAAATTCATAACCTTCACCTTTGAAGATCGGAAGCGTTGCATTCATGGAATTAGGGTTTGTGTTGTTCCAGGCCATTGGATGAAAAACGAATTGAAAGAGAGAAAGATAATTGAGAGATTGATCAGAACCTGGTTTGCTCTGATACCAAATGATAGAGCAAAACAGAAAATCTAATCGTTGATTGCACAAATTCGGATGATTTTATTGATAATTCATCAACCCTTTATAAAGGGAATACATGCAACGGCTAGAAAACGTAAACAAACGAAAAATAACAACTGATACGTAAAAACTGGATCAAGCCACATTATCAGGAACGAGCTTGACTGTGCACTTTATTCTCATCCGATAACAACTTCAAACGGCTACTAGACAACGGTTACTTTGAGATTGAATTACGTCCAATAGTGAACTATGAGTTAGAGGCTCATTCGTTATGAAAGGTAAACATTTGCATCCTTTCACTGTAAGTATATGTGGATTAATTAAAATAGATTGCTGGTTTTCATCTGCCAACATGATGCACTAGAACTAACAATTTTGGCAATGTTACCTATTAAATTAGTAATTTATGTTATGATTGATATCTGATGGATCAGTCGGATAAATTAAACAAACTTATCTAAAAGTGAAACATAATGGGTTGGGTCGAAAGTCACTAAAGAGTGTTTTTAACACATCTACCTTTTGGAATCAGTTTATTATAAACAACTCCATAGAATTTAGTTTTTTTTTGCAGTTGTTATTTATATACAAGAAGATGAAAAAAATTGGACAAAAGTGTTCTAGTATCAGTTTATTATAAACAATTTCACACTTTTTTATACTTAATCAGTAGTTTAATTTGTATTGAAGAGCTACCCATTTTATGTGCTTTGGAATGAATAGTAGGATTATACAAATTAGACTTGGCTGCCAAACTGCATTTCATCAACTAAAACGTGAATAACTAGGTATAATGGAATTAATTGTAGTTATTTTTAGAGTAAAGTCCTTGTTGAGTCCCTGTGGTTTGTGCATTTTAACCATTTGAATCCAAAAACCAAACTTGTCTTGATTTGAGTCCCTGTGGTTTGTAATTTTAACCCTTTGAATCCAAAATACAAACCACATCCAAATTAGAAGTTAACCCCTCACCATGTGCCAGGCATGTGAGGGGCATTTTTGTCCATCTACCCCATTTATTTTTATCCCAGCCCCAATATAACCCATTTTTGTCCATCTACACCATATGCCAGGCATGTGAGGGGCTTTAAATGAGCTAAAAGCTCGGCTCGAGTTCACTTCAACATCGCTTAAACGAGCCGAAGCTCGGCTCTAACTCGGCTCATCAATATTATCATCATTATTAATTATTATATATAAAAAATTAAAATTTTGTATGGGCTCGTTTAGACTCGCAAGCCTAAACAAGCTTTGTATTTCAAGCTCGAGCTTGGGCTCGATAACAAAACGAGCTCTATTTCAGGCTCGAGCTCGGGCTCGGGCTCGGGCTCGTTAAGGCTCGGCTCGTTTGTGAACAAAAAATAACGAATTGGGTTTAGAACTACTTGTGCAGACCTGGTGGACGTGCAGACCTGGTGGACGTGCAGACCTGGTGGATTAATTAGTATGCATCAATCATTATAGAGCATAAGTCATTCAACTACTTGTGCAGAACTACTTGTGCAGACCTGGTGGACATGCCACCATTATTTTCTTCATTTTTCTTTAAGTTAACATGCAACTACTTGTGCAGACCTTTCATAAATGCTTAAATTTCAAACAGGCCTGCATACTACTTTGATTCCATGATCTTTGAATTCTAAAGAAGACTCACTAAACGCTATAAAGAACAAAATGCCATGTGGAGACATATCTTAACAAAACACCATGTTCAACATTATATATCTTAACAATACACCATGTTTAAAGTAGCATAACAAAAGATCAACTTCAATATTACATAACCAAAGGGATCATCTGAACTACGAACACACCAATGTGTGAGATCTCTCATTGCGTTCTTAAATCTACAGATGTGAATGGGGAGAGCAATGTAAGGCTGAAGATGAAGTAGTGAATGAGTAAATATTAGGTCAAAATGGGTTATATTAGGGCTGGGATAAAATAAATGGGGTAGATGGACAAAAATGCCCCTCACGTGCCTGGCACATGATGAGGGGTTAACTTCTAATTTGGATGTGGTTTGCATTTTGGATTCAAAGGGTTAAAATTACAAACCACAAGGACTCAAATCAAGACAAGTTTGGTTTTTGGATTCAAATAGTTAAAATGCACAAACCACAGGGACTCAAAAAGGACTTTACTCTTATTTTTAACTGTAAATTAGGTAAATCTCTTCTATATTTATACTATATTTTCTTATGTTGATGAAATAGTTATATATGGTCTAATCCTTTTTGACGGTTTTTGCTGAAAATCTACATTTTTTGCGTTTTTTTGCTGAATGAACATGCAGTTTTTAGGTCTTTTTTTGCCGAAAGAACTTGACTTTTTTGACATTTTTGATGATAAAAACCTGCATTTTTTTGGGTTTTTTTGCTGAAATAACCTGCAGAATTTTGGGCTTTTTTTTGCTGAACGACCCTTCAATTTTTTATGATAAAAACCTGCATTTTTGGGGGATTTTTTTGCTGAAAAACCTGCAGTTTTTAGGCCTTTTTTTTTGCGGAAATAACCTGAACTTTTATTACTTTTTTTGATGATAAAAACCCTGCTGTTTTTGGCGTTTTTTTCGCTGAATTAAACCTTCAGTTTTTGCCGATTTTTTGCTCAAAAAACCTTATAAGCAACGTACATGTCGTTAACTGACAACGTACACGTCGTTAACCGATTTTTTTGCCGATGCTGTGTTTACTGAACAGCTTAACTGTTTTATGGTTATTGTAATAATGCCCTTGCACATGATAATGCCCCTAAATATGTGTTTAATGTTACAATTTGTTTTTTTGTTAATATGTATTAATAATGTCCACTTTGATGAATTAATAATGTCCACTTTGATGTATTAATAATGTCCACTTTGACAAATGCCCCATGAGGTGTCAAGGAACTGATTAGTGTCCTCCCAGGTGTCCAAAGGAGGTGAAGTGTGGCAATATTCGCGACTTGGGGGCCAAGGAAGTGAGCTCGGATTGCCAGCTGCAATCTGTCTGTCTTGGTCATCCTTACGGACCATAAGGATGTTTGGCTTACGGTCCGTAAGCCTTGAGCTGGTCAGAAGTTTTTAAGTTTGGCAGATTTAGCCCATGGACTTGTATTATCACTTGTTTGACATTTTTAACCCTTCTAACTTGTAAGTTAAGCTATATGAAGGGTATAAAGGCATATGAAACTCAGATCTTCTTTCGAAAATGTCGTGAATACCGTTTCGCTCGATCGTATGATTACGTATTTCGTAAATAAAATATATAATTTTATTAAATACGAAAAAGATCGAAAGTGTATAACGACTTAAAATTTTGCAAATGTTACACTCACAGTCTAATCCCTTAAAATAGTCCCATATAATTTTTATATCTCCAGAGTGTATTGACTTCCTCCCACTTAATCTTCGAAATTGCCTCTTCGTTATGATAAATTTCCCGTGCTTTTTTATCTTCTTTCCCAGTGGGCTCAATGATATCTTCGAAGGCCTTAGTCACATAACATACGGTCCCTTGGATTGTGACTTCGAACCCTTGACAAGCTAGTTGTTCTAGACTCAGAAATGTTCTTCTTCATTGTAGGAACATAGTATACCGATTCTACTGTTTTCCATATACCGTTACACGGTATTTTGACCCTACTTATTCCTCTAAAAAATCTTTCTTGAACCCGTTTATATAGGCTTCAACCCCAAATGTTTTTTTTTTTCAAATCTTTGAACAAACGTTTAACACCACATGCATGTTTCTTTCTGGTTAAACTAACATACCAGATGTGATTCCAATTACCCCCATCTATTCCATGCACACGAAATTCGGAGTGTTTAATTCTATTTTTGCAAACCTGTTTGAACTTCTTGTCTGGTTGATTGCAGAACATGCATACATGCTTCCTGATAGAGATCGGTCCACTTCGAGTCTTCATCATTCACCTAAACTTCTTTAACGCCCTTCTACGTCTTCTGTTTCATCTTGCTTTTTTCCTACTATCAATATCGAAATCGCTCACACGCACGCACAACGTCTCCATTGAATCCCCACTGCCTTCTTTGCTACTCGATTCACCCTGGTCCCTTTGACCGAATTAAAACGCTGGACTCATCACCGAGAAATCTGCGTCGTCTCTTTCTTTGATTTCGTATTGACCTTCGATATCGTTCACCGATCTTCCTTTCACAATCCCATGAACCAATTTGTTGAATTCGAATGATTCTTTGATAGACAATAAAATAAGAATACTTGCAGAATTTGAGAGAGAATATATAAATAAACTTGCATTCGAATTAATTAATATGTTTGTACAGAACCCTATTTATACCTGCATAACATGGCAGTTATTTCTATAACTATCAACATGACAGTTAATTAATTGTTTGACAGTTGGTGGGAAACTTGGCCAACAATCAAACGACCAGTACATTTGACAAAATAATAAATACAATAATAATACGGCAAAAGATCAAATACAAATAATCTTAACATACTAAACATACAAATTGAAGGAAAACCCAAAAAGACAAGGTGGCATTTTTGTAATTACTACCAACTATCAAAGTTACAACCAAAAATACCTAAAAAAACACAAATTTTTTTTTTTAACATTTTTTATTAAAAAATCGCTACATTTCGTTAGCAAAAAAAAAAAAAAAAATTTTTTTTTTGCTGCTACTAAAAGTAGCGATTTTTTAATAAAAAATGTTAAAAAAATAAAATAAAATAATTTGTGTGTTTTTTTTTTATTTTTTTAGGGTTTTTGGGGGGTTTAGTTTTTAGCATTTTAGCTTGGATGGGGGGGGGGGGGGTTAGGTTTTTTTTAGGTTTTTGGGGGTGGGGGGTGGGGGGGGGGGTTAGGTTTTTTTAGGTTTTTGGGGGTGGGGGGGTTTAGGGTTTTTTTTAGGTTTTTGGGGGGTGGGGGGGGGGTTAGGTTTTTTTAGGTTTTTGGGGGGTGGGGGGGGGTAGGTTTTTTTTAGGTTTTTGGGGTGTGTGTGGGGGGGGGGGTGGGGGGTTTAGGTTTTTTTTTGGGTGTGGGGAGTGGTTAGGTTTTTTTAGGTATATTTGTAGAGTAACTTTGATAGTTATTGATAATTACAAAAATGCCACCTTGTCTTTTTGAGTTTTCCTTTAATTTGTATGTTTAGTATGTTAAGATTATTTGTACAAGAACTTTACCCATAATAATACAAGTGCTTTTGTGACACTTTATTTATATCCTAACTGTCACTAATACTTTTTGATGCCAAACAGATTATATTTCCAACACATTATAACAAAGACTATGCATTGAATATTCACGAGTTCCTTGTTAACAGGCCACGTCAGATCGATAACGAGCGACACACCATGCTGACCCGTTTGCAGATCCCGCCAACAACCCATTTTGTTAAGAAATTAACGATGTGTAAGGCTAAAAGATCCATTGTTGTACGTGATGATCGAGGGAAAAGGTAGGGTGTATCCGTTGGGTTGGGAATTAAGAAAAAAAGATTTTGTTGAAGGTTGTTGCAGGTTGTTGTGGGTGTACAAAGAAGAAGAAGATTTTGGCGGGTGGTGTTATTTGTTAGAATTTTTGTTTTTGAGAAATTGCACATTCAGTCCCCTGCACTTTGGTTTTGTTTATAAAAAATATTTCAAGTTTCAAAAATTCCCTAAAGTTTTGTTTGTTATATATCTAATTTGGATCTTTTATAAAACATAAATTTTGTAATATTATAGTTTTTATGTTTTTAAATATCTTTTATTATTAATCTTTAATTAACTAAAAAATAATTGAATAATGATTGTTAAATGACTACGATTTAATTAACCCACACACAGTTAACGAAAAACTCAGTTTAATGGCATTGTGCTGAGTTGACGCTCACATGACTGCACCTTTTATTAGTTAATAGAAAATTTAGTTAACTGACAACACATAATCTAATATAATTAGAGTGTACATGATATGTACAAATCAGGTTTAAACGTTTTCGAAATATCTAAATGATTTTTTAAAAGCGAAAAAGTGCGTAATTGTGTACAGCTTTTGTTTATCGGAACATATGATGTGTATGATGAAATTACCTAATATTGGAACTAGTCATGGAATCCTCTAAAACCCCTACTAGAATAAGCTCCTAAGAGCATTCACATTCAACCTCCCAAATTATGTGAGTAGGGTTTTTATTTTATGAGAAGTGATTGTTTGTGGTTATAAGTGGTTGTGAGTAGAGATGAGATAAAATGGTACTATTTATCTGTAAATTTGACGGATACTGTTCACCTTTTATAATTTTTTAATATATTTTGAAAGTGCTTGTGAGTGGAAGAGAGAAAAAGATTAATGATAAAAGTATTAAAAATTATTATTTAATTGAAAAGGAAAGAGAAAAAATAGTGTTTTTAAATGTAATATAGGTTAAAAAATGGGGTTTTGGATGTAAATGCTCTAAGAGCATTCACACTAGAATCCTTACATATATATATATATATATATATATATATATATATATATATATATATATATATATATATATATATATATAGAGTAAGGTTAACATACAAAAAGCCTTATCATACATCACGTAGGAGACAATGGTAACCGTTGGATCAGAGGTATAATCACGCATGGGACCACATAATCACGTATGGGACCACATAATCACGCATGAGACCACATAATCACGCATGGGACTATAATCACGCACGTTCTATGATAATAACGCACGTTATATTTTTTGTCATGTATGTTAATGTAGGTTAAGCCTTGAAGTACATTATACTTTCTCTCTCTCTCTCTCTCTATATATATATATATATATATATATATATATATATATAATATAATTACATTAAAGGGTGAGAGGTTGGCTACAAAGTCAATTTTTCCTACAAAGTGTACAAAGTCATAAAACACCACAATTTCAGCCATAAAATACACTCAAACTCCACAAATAACAAAGTGAAGATTACTAAAACGTCATATTTGTGGTTTTGTGTTATGTTTTGGATGATAAGGCTTTGATTTTCGAATGACTAATATTAGTGTGTTTTATGATGATCATCATGTTGTGTTTTATATTTATCGTTCTACGATGGTGTGTTCGAAGTTTTTAAAGAATGTTAAGATTTGGATATTGTGTTTTAGTGATCTTCACTCTGTTATTTGTGGGTTTTGAGTGTGTTTTATGGTTGAAATTATGGTGTTTTATGACTTTGTACACTTTGTAGGAAAAATGGACTTTGTAACCGAACCCCACCCTACATTAAAAGCTACTATGTTTTCTCTCTTCTTTTCAATTAAATAATGTTATTTTATACCTTTATCATTAACTTTTATCTCTCCTTCACTGACAACCACTCTAAAAAATATTTAAAAAATTTATAAGGCGTGAATAGTGTTTCCCGTATATTTATAGATAAAGTAACATTTTCTCTTTTCTCCACTCACAACTACTTAAAACCGCTCACAACTATTCCTTATAATATAACTAACACACTTACAAATATGTAGAGGATCCATTGTGAATGCTCTAATATGTTGGAATTTACGTTTGGGGCATCCAATCAGCATGTCAATCGATCCCAAACATTTTTTTTTATTTCATTCATAGTTAGACCATTAGAGGCATTTTTGGTCTTTTTAGGAGAGAGGGTGACATGTATATATGAAAAAAGAGTGTGATGTGTGGAGAAGAGAAGGTGTAACGGGTATTTAGAATATATTGTGAGAGGGAGGGAGAAAAGAGGAAAGACAAGAGAAAGTGTTGTATATGATGAAACCAAACTTCTTTATTTTTTATTACATAATTGACTTGTTTGCTTAATAAAAAACGATACCTTAGAGCATTAACCGCATATTGATCTAACGATAACCTACGGGGCATCGGTTTTATTAAGGGAATTAATATTCATACACCCCTATACTCTATCTCTCTTTATAGGTACATAGATATATATAAAGAGAGATAAAGTGAAAAAGAATGTGAAAATGGTAGAAGCCTTTATTAATTCATGATACAACTGATAATGGTAGTCACATTTAGTTAAATGACCGCTTCTTACACTACTTCAAGTGCATTGTTTGATGAGACTGCTTCAATTGCACTGCCTAATGGCCATGCAGCTTCAACCAGCGCATCTTGATACTTTATTTGTTTCACAAGGGTAATAGTTTGCCAAGGTTTGAAGCCTGTTCCAAACAACAACAACAAAAAAATAAAAAGTCTTTCACTTGCTTATCTTTTATATATTAATATTATACAGGTCATAATTTTAACCATTTTTTTATTTAAATAGGTTGATCTAAATGAAATCACTTACAGAATACTTTTAATAAATATAATAAATTCTATCATTATATATACAACTTTATATTATTACTCTAATAAATTTGTTTTGTGAACATAATTAACAAATTAATTCATAATTTTTAGATATATATATTTCTTAATAAAAAGTGAATAAGAAGTAACAGTATCATAAAATGATTTGTTTGGCCCCAAACACCCATAGATCTTGCCACCTTTAACGTATGAAGAACTAAGAAGATACAATACAATTGTACAATGAACTTACCAAAGCCATCTACAAGTAGAGTGTATTGATACACAAGATCCATGCATAAATAGGGCAGGTCATTGGGGTCAACTTTAGGATATCTAGATTTAGCGTCTTCAAGTGTCGTTAAGCAAGCGCCCAGAGCCGCCACCTGGAAATCTAGTGGACGAGCTTCGACAACACGTTGACTTTCATCGATAAAACCAACCTACATATAGAGTTAGAAAAAATCAACTTGAGTAATATCTAGTAATAATAACAGTAGTAACAATAGCAACAACAACAACAACAACAACAACAATAATAATAATAATAATAATAATAATAATAATAATAATAATAATAATAATAATAATAATAATAATAATAATAATAATAATAATAATAATAATAATAATAATAATAATAATAATACCTGAGCCGCTCGATCGTAGAAGTAGGAACCAACATACATAGTGTTTTGACCAAGACCACCACCACCATTCCATACACCACCAAATGTGCAATCCTTATATGGGCAATATTCGTTTACTTTTAAAACTTCCAATGCTTGTTTCCGACACTTGATGATGTTTGAACCAGAGGAAGGTGCGGAAACTTTGTAATCAATTCCTCCATACGAATAAACCCCTAAAAAACAAGACATTATAACCAATACTCATGAATGACGGAAGGTTAAATGGCGTTAATGCTAACCGTCATAACCAGCTAAGATGCATGGGTTGTCAGCATCTTTATCAAGACCGAGGATCCCAGCTCGAGCTGCTAACAATCCATAGTTCAAATAACTGAAAAAGAAAAGAAAATAGTAAGTCAAAAGTAGAGCAATTCAATATGTCAAGTTGCAAAACAAGCATGAAAAGAAGGGATTGAGCCATTAGGGATGTCAATCGTGTTAGGTTTGGGATGAATCATTGAACCTAGACACACTTTATATACATTTATTTGTAGCAAATGCAAACATTGAGTTGTAATCGAAGTTATAAATATACATTTATTTGTAGCAAATACAAACATTGAGTTGTAATTAAAGTTTTTTACACATTAATCGTACTCAGTTTCAGGGTTGTCTGAAAATATACACCATATCATCAAGTATCCAAATTGATTGTAATGATATTACATTTTTTTTCACATTTTTTATTTTAATATATATGTATGGAGGCAAACCTGTGAACATAAATGTAATATTTGCTTCCTTTGAGATACATTTCTGTCACATAAGGATCTTCGCCTTGTGCATTAGTCGGAGCCTTGGCCGCATCTACTTCTGAAATAGCATATGCCATTTGTACCGATCCACCACCAAGATCAACAACCCCAACCGTGCTTGAATAATCATTGCCTACATTTTTTAACAGATAATTTATGGCCACCTGTACACATTAAAACAGGTTAATTTCAGGATATAAAACAAGAATAGGTTACTATATGATATGATATGGTATGGTATGGTATAATATGCTATGACATGATGAAAAACAATTATATGTTTTGTAGGATGTAACTGGCTTACCCATAGGTAAGAACCTTCTTGAGTTCCATCCAAAACAGTTACCCAATCATCTTTGGTCTTGAAGTTACTCTTATCTTTTAGAAGATCTCTCACCTATATATACATAAACAATAATCCTAATTCAAGGTACTGCAAATTAAGTATTATCAAATTAAATTTGCAAGAAGGTTATATTTACAGCTTGCAATATTTTTTCTGATGTCTCATCTCCCAACATTCTCAGACCTGCAGTTGCCTACATACATATTGATGTATAATTCAGGTTTGTAACTATTAAATCAATCATAAAGTTGTAGCAAACTTATTAGCCGTAAAATTCACTAACCCCGACTTTAACAGGTGTATCTGGTTGGACATCTTTTGGAACAACCTCGTTGGCTTTCTCTAATAGAGGCAGAAGAGAATCTGCAGCCTCTTGTGGGTTGTCTGGATATGAACTCAAACCTGGCCATACCTACATTAAACAAGTATCATTTCATTTGAGTTATCTTGGATCTCTTCCCTAGAAAGTTACAATGTAAATAACAAGTGAAATAAAATATTGAATGTGTAACACCCTAGGCAAATGTTGGTTAAGAAAATGGATTGGTTTAGAAAAAAAATATTAACATGGCTTCCCATGCTATGTTTGCATTTGTGGTGTCTAGTGGCGACAAATGATGACAATGGCGACCCCATTGTTGTTGCAATGGCGGTGATGGCAACGGGGTTGTGGTGCTGTCTGGTGGCCAAGGTGGTGGAAACGGTGGTTGCGGTGACGATGGAAATTGTGGAGTATGGCTGGCGTAGTTGTGGTAGAGGTGGTGGCCAAACAGAGTCATAGCGGATGGTGTTCGCTGGTATAGACCATTTAAAGTTCTGAAATTAACCGACTATATAGCTTTTATAAGGGAAATTTATCCAAACAACTATTTTAAACAACTAAATTGACTATTTAGTCTTGAATTTCGAATTAATAAATTAGTTTTACAATTAAATTTCAGGTACATGGTTACATTCATGTTGCAGGTTTTAGCTGATGGGCTTATGGCTGCATTTAAAAAACCCTCGGACTTCTGATATATAAAAAAAGGGTAGATGCACGGTACCCCCGACCGCGGAAGGGATCCCCCTTCCCAAGCTAGCAACCCAACAATGCTGTCTGACGGTGAATTCCCTGCGCCGAGGGGAACGAAGAATCGAACCCCCGACCTCCACATAGTTGGGCCGGCTTATGCAGGGCGTCGGTGGCCACTGAGCCAAGACCCAGTGGTTCGGACTTCTGATATAGGTATATGGTTTGTCATGTTTAATTATTTCATATATTTTATATAGTATTTACTAGACACAATTATAAAGAATCACAACTATTTGGCAAATTGTATTAATTAAAAAATATGTAAGCCATTGTTTTGGATTTTGCTGCCATTAGGATAGTTGACCCAAACACGGGGGCGGGTTGCCTTCTATGAACTGTGGTGAACTATGAGTTAGAGGCTCATTCGTCATGAAAGGTAAACATTTGCATCCTTTCACTGTAAGTATACGTGGATTAATTAAAATAGATCACTGGTCCTCATCTGCCAACATGATGCATTAGAACTAACAATTTTGGCAATGTTACCTATTAAATTAGTAATTTATGTTATGATTGATATCTGATGGGTCGAAAGTCGGATAAATTAAATAAACTTAGCTAAAAGTGAAACATAATGGGTTGGGTCGAAAGTCACTAAAGAGTGTTTTTAACACATCAACCTTCTGGAATAAGTTTATTATAAACAACTCCATAGTTAATATAAGAATTTAATTTTTTGTAGTTGTTATTTATATACAAGAAGATGAAAAAATATTGGACAAAAGTGTTCCGTGGTCAACACTATGCGCCCTGACAAAAATGTTTGATCTGAACCTTTTTATTTTTGTGATCAAGTTATGTTGATTATAGAGAAGTTTTACATACAATGGTGACTAGATGGAAGGCTAAGAACCAGTGATCTTTGTTACTTTGAAGATTTAGGATTCTTATTCGTCGTGGATCTGTTAAAACAATCAAGTGTAAAGGTTACTAGGTATACTATATGTATTCAAACATTTATAGCTAAAATAAGTGGCCAACAGAGGTGGGTCATGTAAGTTGGGTAACGAGTCATACAAGCTAGACTCGTTGCACCTTTTGGCTACGTTTTTGATATTTAGGGTACATTCAACAAGTTCAAGGTATGTAGGTTAATTTTTTATATTTATAGTTAACATTCAATATTTTTTTCATGTAACCAAGATCTTGATTTTTGTAGCTCATGCCTCCAATTCACTCCAAAGAAAGTATCTTTGAAGACCCATTTTTGGTTTTATTAAACTGGGTTATCTTTGACCCAAAATCTTGTAATTGGCTTGGTGTCACATGTTCTTTGAATCAAGTTACAAAACTGTGAGAATGTTTTGGATTTAATACCAATTTAAGCAAGATTTTTATTTCTTATTGTGATGGCTAATTAGTGTTCTACAAATTTGGGTTTAGAGTAACATATTGGGTTCTTTAATTGACTTTTACCACATTAATTTGTGAAAATTTGCTTTGCCATATGTATTTATAAGAAAACCTTGGAATTGGCACAGATTATACGCACATGATTATTTGGATTATCATTATCATGCACCACGTATGCATTATAGATGTTTTATTCTTTGCATTATCATGTAGTACGTATGCTTATGTCATTATGTCGTTAAGATACCAGGCCAACGGACGGGTATCCAACTAGTTATAGTAGTATTTTTATTAACTTTTTTGTGGGTCCATGAAGCAACAATATAGATCTGCTGCTTCATACATATATGCTGCTCCAAAGCATAATTTCTTTTGCTTCATATTGATATCTGCTGCTCCAAATTCAAATCTGCTGCTTCAAAACATACATGTTAAATTGCGATTTGCCGATAATTTAAAAAGTTAAAAGCTATTTAGTCAATGATTTTGGTCAACATGGCAATTATGTTTTTTTTTTTTTGAACGGCCGACAAAAATTTTATTATTTGTAGCAAGAAACTACCCGCCAAACTTACATATGTTTTCCACCAAAACAGCAAATATAACTACATACAAAAAGTACTATTCACCAATTTCAAATCGACACCATTTCTCCCATGTTAATGCCACCAACTTTGATCGATTCTTAACCCATAGGTATGCCATAGCTTTAATTTCATCCAATATCTTTGTAATATTCGGGATAGCTTGCCTGAAAACCGACTCATTTCTCAACTTCCATAGGCTCCAAAAAGTCACTAGTATCACGGCGTGTACGGCTTTCCTTTTCTTTCTTGCATTTGATGATACTCCGGTCGGGTACAGTAAGTCACTAACTCCAAATGCAAATATAGGAGGGATCTTGCACCAAGCCGCTACATTTTGCCAAACAATCTGAGCAAACTGGCAAGTAACAAAGATATGTTCACATGTTTCCGCAGCTTCGCCACATAGAGCACAGAGATCATCCTGAACCGTAATGTTTCGGCGAATCAGCGCACACTTCGATGGAAGTCTATCCATTTCTGCCCTCCAAGCAACAATTGCCACCTTTTTCGGGACCCAATTATTCCACTCGAACGGTCGTGCCGGAATTTCTCGGTTGTACGTTCCCAACAGCTTTTTAATATATGCAACATTAAAGGAACCATTTGATTCATATTTCCATTTCCAACGGTCCCTACCTGGGCCAATATTCACCCCACCAACAATATTAATAAGAAGTTGAAGTTGGATATATTCACTTCCACTTAGAATTGGGTGAGTCCAGGCCCAAGAAAAAACCGGCCCAGCTCCATCAAACTCCAATCTGTCTGCCACCAAACAATCCTTGATCCTCTCAGCTTTGAACAGGTCCGGAAATTTAGTGTATAATGGTTCTGAACCGGCCCATAAATCTAGCCAAAAGTGTGTGTTTTTCCCATTTACCACTGATGCACTACTAGCACCCTTAAGGTCTATTCCAGCAATTAACAAAGGCTGCTGTATACTAATAATGTTCTTCCAAGGCCCCGAAATAGACACTTTAGCTGGTATGTCGTTCCATGCTCTAGAGTTGTGGTGTATTGCCCAAATTACCCTCCGCCACAAACTATCCTTTTCCGTTTTGAACCTCCACCACCATTTTGCCAACATAGCTAAATTGGTATCTCTAATAGACCCGAAACCCAACCCCCCGTATTTAACAGGAGCAATTGTTCTATCCCACGCCACCCAGTTCATTTTAGCTTTCTCTTCCGACCCTCCCCAAAAAAATACTCTCCTAATCTTATCTAGAGTGTCCAATACCTTAACCGGAGCTTTAAAAAGTGATAGGAAATATGTTGGAAGAGCATTTAATACCGACTTGATTAATGTAATTCTACCACCATACGAAAGGGTTTTAGCTTTCCATAAGGAAAGCCGATTTCTAAATATTTCCACCACCGGCTTCCAATTTCGGGCTAGGTTCATATTGGCCCCAACAAGCAAACCTAGATGTGAAAAAGGGAACGTACCTTGCTTACACCTCAGGAGGTTCGCCATTTGTGAAATTTCTTGTTCGTTCGGTCCAATCCCATAAATGCTGCACTTTGCCAAATTCACTTTAAGACCGGAAACTAGATAGAAGCATCTCAGCATACGTCTTAAGTTATTAATATTTGATGTAGACCACTCCCCTAAAAACATAACATCATCCGCATACATCAAGTGAGACAAAGCCTTACCACCAACTGTAATATCAATGCCCCGAAACAGCCCGACAGACACAGCCTTTCTCATAATACATGACAGGGCTTCCATTACTATGACAAACAGGAAAGGCGATAGTGGATCACCTTGCCTTAGGCCACGAGAACAGTCAAATTCTCGAGTAGGCGAGCCATTAACCAGGACAGAAGCTTTAGCAGAGTACAAGGTAGCCATAATCCAAGACCTCCATTTGCATGGGAACCCCATCTGAGCCATAACCGAGTTCAGGAAATCCCAATTGACAGAGTCGTAAGCTTTATTTATATCAACTTTGAAGAACATCCCTTTCCGCTTATTTTTCCTTAGCCAGCTCAATACTTCGTTAAGAATCAAAGGACCATCCATAATGTTTCTTCCAGCTAGGAAGGCCGATTGATGCTCCGATATCAGGTTACCTAACACCTTTTTGAGCCGATTAACAAGAACTTTGGAAATGACTTTATTGATGACCCCAATCAAACTAATGGGTCGAAAATTTGCTGGGCTAACAGGATCTTTAACTTTCGGGATTAAGGCAATAAAAGAGGATGTGCAGGACTTATTAAGGGACCCCTCCACGTAAAATTTATTAAACAGTTTGATAATATCAACCCGAAGGCCAGCCCAACATCTTTTAATGAACTTGAAATTGAACCCATCAGGCCCAGGGGCCCGATCGCCTTCACATTCCCAAACAGCCGCTTTAATTTCCTCCTCAGTAAATGGGCATTCCAACATTACCGCCTCATCCTCCGATATAGTAGCAATATCAGGGCAAACCATATCCGGTCTATGGGACATAGGCTCCGAAAATTGTTGCTTAAAAAATTCAAACATGGCCTCTTTAATGGCAAGGGGGTTTGTTATCCACTCACCATCTATCATCAAACCATTCAGTCTATTAGTACTAATATTGGAGTTAATTACAAAGTGAAAGAAACCTGAATTTTCATCCCCGTCGATAGCCCATTTTGATCTGGATTTTTGGCGAAGATCTAGATTTTTAACCCTGTCAAACTCAGCCAGATAATTCCTACAATCCGCTCTTTCCGCCAATTCCGCTTCCGCAAGACTCCTTTCTTCCGCCAATTCTTCAATGAAAGCCAACCTTGCCTTTTTACTACTGTACATCCCCTCCCTCCTTTCATTCTCAATTTTCAGCCATGACTTGATGTTATCCTTTAACCACCTCAATTTTATCGCGAGCGCTAAGTCTTCCGGCCCCGAGAAATAAAATGCCCCACACTTTTGCAATACAAAATCTAGGAATCCCGGAAATTCAAGCCAAGAGTTGAAGAAGCGAAAAGGGATATGGCCAAAATCCGATTGGGTGGTGGAGAGAACTATGGGCCGATGATCAGAGACCTCCCTAGCCAGCGCAACAACGGTAGCATTTGGCCATCTCTCCCTAAATCCCAGGCACACGAGGAATCGATCAAGCTTACTTAGCTTCCTTCCATTGTCTGATATGTAGGTAAATTTCCCACCCCCCATGTTATACTCAACCAAACCGGCAGATAGAATGAACTGATTAAAAGCATCCGCATTGGAGGCATTGAACTCAGAATTCATCCGCTCACTGGCATCGCGTACCTCATTAAAATCCCCCATCAAAGCCCATAACCCCTGCATTGAATTCCTAAAGCCCAACAGTTCTGACCAAACAGCCCTTCTGCCAAGCGGGTCGTTCGGAGCATACACATTCACCAAGTTTAATCTACACCCCGATTGAACCAGAAAACCTGAGACAATCAAAAAATTTCTGTTGTGATAGACATCTACACACCTGAATACCGACGGACACCAGAGACATGCTAGTCCCCCTGACCTCCCTTGCGAGTCAACCACCGCAATCTTGTACTCCGCTCTTCCCCAATATTGGTTGAACATAAAGGACATAGACTCTTGTAATTTCGTTTCCTGAATTGCGAGAAAGTGAATCCCATAGCTTGTTTTCAAGTTTCTAATCCAATCTGACTTTCGATCACCACGAACCCCCCTCAGATTTATCGACAGACAATTCATTGTAAACAGTTTGTAACCCCTTCGTCCAAGATTATCTTCTCTGTTACGCCTGTAAATCCGTTCAGGTTTATACCAATAACAGAGCCTACCTGCACTGTAGCATCAACTTCTTCCCTAATTAATCGTTGGAGGTCAGTTGCAACCGGGACACCAGAGTCACCTGGCTCCGGTTCTGAATTTTTGGCCCCAGAGATAGGCGAATTATCCATATGGTTCTCGTTGACAGCGTCGGTTGATTCTATGGAACCCTCCGCATCTCCAGATCCTTCTCCAATTGGTGTATTCAGATCCAGGGAAATAGACTCAGACCGTTCAGGCTGACCAAACACTCTTTGAGATGGCCCTTGTAATGAGCCCAACGAAGGTGGGCTTCTATCTGCTCTGTTTCTTTTACCCAGATGGTTTGCTGGAGTTGGGCCTTCATTACCACCCCCATGGTTGGGCAGCTCATTTACCACATTAGGCCCACATTCCTTTTCCACATTATTCCAGCCTTCAATAGATACTGATCCGACAGGCCCACCATCCATAGGCCCATTAGGCACATGACTGTTTGACTTTGGAATAAACAAATTACCTGTATCCACCTCGAAATTATTCACGTGCGCTGAAAAATCTCCCTCCCCATGCAAATTTAGGTTTCCCATGTTGGAATTAATGACTTGAGCCATTTGAGGAATCGGGGACCCTTCACCTTCCTGAACCTGTTCGTTAGCCGCCGAAGGAGCTGAACCATCGCCGGACTGTCCTACCACTTCCTCCCCCGCCACCGAATCCATTCCGGCAACCGGTCCCACCGTATCATTCTGTACAGAAGGTCTGATCTCGCCCTCCTCCATGACCTCCATGTCAGATCGGTCATCTTCGGACTCCGATTCCGTATCAGACGACGAGACTGACTCAGAGTCACTGCTATCACTCATCTGATCATCTACCTCTTTTTTCACACTCAAACCAACATATTCCGAAGCCCAAGCAACCACAGTTTTTTCCTTCCACTTGATAACAACAGCTTCGTCAATTCTAGAGACCTGGTTTGTCAACACCACAAGAGAACCGTCCGAGTTGTCCTCATTTTGCCAGGAAAAGGATGACGGTTGAATTATGGATCCAAATAATCCACCGATATTGTCGTACAGATTATTATCCCGAATCACGAATGGTACTCCAGAAATGTTGATCTTTGCTAGCCTACTAAATGGGCGTAAATAGTCGTTGGATGTATGTAAATCTTTATTTTTATTCGGGATAATATTCGGGATAATAGCCTCCTCAAATCAACTCATTTATTAATGAACCGGCAATAGTCGTTGGATGTATGTAAATCTTTATTTTTATAATTATGGAGCAAGAGATTATAGGTATCCTGTGCAAAATCATGGGAATCTTGCGGAAGATATGGGGATCTTGCGCAGACGTGACGCAAGGTCCAATAAGAGGGACACGTGCGTGTGTGCGTATTATTGGATGAATATTTTGGTAATACAAAAATTCGATGGCATTTTGGGCGTTAGGAGTGACATGACATGTTAACCGGCGTGCACACCACTGTCTCTTTGTGTTAAGGGGCGTAAAAAGAGTTATGTGTTAACATGTTAACGAGATGTCAAGAGATTGAATTATTTTTTCCTTTAAACCAAAACCACTAAAAATAGGGTTATATGGAGTTAACAAATTTTCTTACGAGTGAAATGAAGAAACATAAGTGATTTGATATATAAAGGAGGGTTAAAATGGCTAGGCATTGTTTGTCAAAGTAGCTTTTTTTAGTAATTTCCTTTAATAAACCCAAAAGGAACCTCAAGCAAATTCATTTATTAATGGACCCATCAAATTATGTGGCGTAAGAAAAACGTTCAACAAAATGGGGTAGTGAAGTACCTGCTCAAAAAGCTGAAGTTCATTGCCAATGTGTACAAGCTCCAAATCCTTATCAAAACGGAACCCATGAACTCTACTTCCTGAACTACCGGCATCAAAAATCACAGCATACCTATCCGCGTCGTCGTTAGGTGCCAGAAACTTGCGGTTGTTCGATAAAATGCCGTTGTTGCGAGAAAGCACACAAGGGATCAGAAACAAAAAGAGTGAGACGAGCAGGAGAGGTGTTGAAATGGCCAAAATACCACCGCGATAGCGTTGCATTTTGTCGGGTTGATCCGCCAATGGCTGAAGGAGATGGATACTAGCTGCCGCGGATGAGCGATTCTTATATAGAGTCCATCTATGTGGATAAGTAAGTATGGTGAGGATATCCACATATTATTCATCAACCACAAGAACAGCATCTGTTATCTCTCCTTTTGCTATGAATTTGACATGTGATAAATTAACAAGTTCTATTATTTATGGCATTTGGGCCCTGGCCTTTTGGATGAGGACCATTGGAAAGAAAGTGGTCCAATTTCTTATAAATATGATATCTTCTATATCTACATTTTCCATGGACGGGAACAATAGTTGGTGGGAAGTTTGATAAAATTTGACTGTAGGAGTGATGGTTCTATTCCCACTCTTTTGTTATTCCTTTTGCAATGGTAATTGTTATGTAACTTAAAATTAGTTTATTAGCTGCCTTTTTTCCAGTAATAAATAACTTACAAACATATAAAAAAATTTATTATTTTGACAGATTTTTCAAAATTCTTACGATTAAATGTCAAAAGTTAATATATTGTTACCCATGGCATTATAGCCTAGTGGTATTTTGGAGGTGGGATAAGGCTTCTGATCATTAGGTCATGGGTTCGATTCCCACAAAGGGGGTTTTCCCAGATTTATTGGGTTTCCTCCTGAATTGGTGTATAGGCATTATTGCCTAGTGGAGATGGATATGATCGGGTGGTTCTGCTGGTGGCACGATGATACTCCAGTGATCCGTCAGTAATCCAAATTTTCCGTTCAAAAAAAATATATATTGTTAGGACTTTGTCAAAATCCTTAATGATTAAAAATAAGAGGAGCCTTTTATATATTTATTAAGCGAATTCCGTGTTTTAGTAATTTCCGTTTGTTAACTTCTAAAAATTGAATGCACGATTTTTTGTCAATGTTCCAGTGTGGACTTTTTTGAAAACGGAGTCGTATTTAAATTGTGTTTTTTTGTCGTAGGCTGTAGCGAGTGACTTATCGTTGCGGTACTACGACAAACCCAACGCTTATAGTTAACATCATTGCTGGTATTTTGCCGTTATGAAATATGGCATCGGTGTTCATTATTATGGTTTTTTACGACCCAAACCAATGATGACCAAACTCTTGCCGCATTGTAAGGGAAAATCGAGCACACTTATCGTTTTACTTTTGAACTTATAAAAGGCGCAAATAAAAGTTAAAAATGGCGCGATAGCGTGCGCTGGGAAAACACCTACTTTGTTTACATGTCTTGTATGTGCTAAAATATAATCTAAGAAATTATTATTTCATGATTTTATCTTATAAAAAACACACGAGATGTTTTCGAACATGCTAAAACTTGAAAGTCATGATTTAATGGTTGTAGAGATTTATGTGGCATCTATAGGAACATCTGTAGAAGGTCAAGCTCTTTTGTCGGGTGTCATGGGTAGAACCACTTGGTACTTGAGGGTGTTTGGTTTCGCATTTGGTATTTGGTATTTTGTCTTGAAAGTGATTATCCAAATTATGTTTTTATATATACAAACGGCAACATTTATACAGAAACCTAACTACTAGATTTTATGTATGTTAGCCTGAAATGAGAGAATCACAGAGAGAAGGAGGGAAAACCCAAAACAAGCTTAACTCTATAGCTTGGGGTTGTTATGTTTATAACTGTCACGACTAACTTCTTACACACATTACAATTCAGTCCTTCAACTATCAAATATTACAATTATTACCCTCAACTATTACTAACTGACTTGTTCCGTAACAATACCCCCTCCTTTAAAGCATTTTTGTCCTCAAAAATTGAAATTGGGAAAACGCAGCTGAATGTCTTCTAAGAATTCCCAAGAGGCTTCTGAAACAGGAAGACCTTCCCAATGGACCAACACCTTCATTGCAGCTTTGGAACCCCTCTTTACTAATTGTCTGTCCAATACGGCTCGCGGCTGCAGTACAAATCTCGAGCCTTGAGGAACTGGTCCAGTCAAGAGAGTGGAGCCATGGGTTTTCTTCAACAGGGAAACATGGAAGGTGTGGTGGATTTGAGCATATTCAGGTAAGTCTAACTTGTATGCAACCTTACCAACTCTTTGTAGTACTAGGAATGGACCAAAGTATCTGGGTGACAATTTCCTGTTGTGATGATTCTTTAGGGACTGCTGTGAAAATGGATGTAATTTGACATACACGCGGTCCCCAGGTTCAAATACTCTATCAGTCCTATGGGCATCACTGAATTGTTTCATCTTGTTTCTAGCAACTTCAAGATTGGCTTTCAACCTTATAATCATACCCTCCCTAACTTTGTGATAATCTTCAACTGCTGCAACAGTGGTGTCACCAGGAATATAGGGAATGTGAATATTAGGTTTAACTCCAAATAGAGCTTCATAAGGAGTCATTCCAATAGTTGAGTGCCAAGTAGTATTATACCACCATTGGGCTAGAGGAATCCATTTCACCCAAGTTAGGGGAGCATCCATGCTCATAGCCCTCAAATATGATTCTAAACATCTGTTTAGAACCTCTGTCTGCCCATCAGACTATGGGTGATAAGAGGATGACATGGCCAGTTCAATCCCTTGCAGCTTCATAAATTCTCTCCAAAATGCACTTAGAAACACAGGATCTCTGTCTGATACTATAGTGGCCGGACAGCCATGGATTTTGAACACATTATCCATTACAACCTTAGCCACAGTAGCAGCCGAATAGGGATGGCTTAGCAACAAGAAATGGTCATTTTAGTTAGCCTATCCACCAGTACTAGAATTGTATCCTTGCCCTGGACTTTGGGTAATCCAGAAACAAAATCCATTGAAATATCACTGAAGATAGATTTTGGAACTGGCAGTGGTTGTAATAACCCCGGTGTAGCAGTTGTTTCATACTTAGCTCTCTGGCAAACTGTGCACTCTTTTACAAACTTATGTACATCTTTGGCACAACCTTTCCAATAGAAAAAATCCTTAATTTTGTTGAGTGTAGGGGTCAAACCTGAATGTCCACCAATTGGTGATGCATGGAATAGGGTCAAAATGTCTTTTTTAAGAGAGGAGTCATTAGGAATTAACAGCTTATCCTTCCTTCTTAAACACTGACCATCCCAACTTCTGTTTGCACAAGGTTCTCCTTGTTGTAGCTTATCAATAAGGTCTTTGGTATCAGCATTGGTTTTCCAAGCATATTGAATCCTTTGCCATAGGGTAGGATCAATAGAGCTTAAACTGATCTGAAATAAGACCATACCCTGCATCCTTGACAAGGCATCTGCTGCCACATTCTCAACCCCTTGTTTGTACGAAATCTCATAGTCATACCCCAATAATTTTGATAGCCACTTTTGTTGTAAAGGAGTAACTATTTTCTGTTCCAGAAGATACTTTAAACTCTGGTGATCAGTTTTGATTACAAAAGGTTTAGTTATCAGGTAATGGTGCCACTACTTGACTGCCATGATAATAGCCAACAACTCTTTTTCATACACTGACAAACTCTGTTGTTTAGGAGATAATGCCTTACTAACATATGCAAGGGGGTGTCCTTCTTGCATTAACACTGCCCCCATCCCCTTAGCAGATGCATCAGTCTCTAAAATGAATTTTTTTGAAAAATTAGGAAGTTTCAGAACAGGAGGTGTACTGAGGGCCTCTTTGAGCTGATCAAAGGCTAACTGGGCCTCATTGGACCATTTAAAACCATCTTTTTTCAATAATTCAGTAAGAGGTTTGGCTAAGGATCCAAAACTCTTAATGAATCTTCTATAATAGCCTGCTAACCCTAGGAAGCCCCTTAACTGTTTCACAGTGGTTGGAATGGGCCATTCTTGAACTGCTTTCAACTTGTTAGGATAAGTGGAAACACCATCTTTAGTAATGATATGGCCTAGATACTCAACTTTACCCCCACCAAATGAGCATTTGGACTTTTTGGCCTTGAGAGAATTAATTCTCATCAGTTGCAGCACAGACTTCAAGTCCAACAAGTGCTGCTGCCATGTACCACTGTACACTAAAATGTCATCAAAAAAGACTAATGCACATTTCCTTAGCACATCTTTGAATGTGGCATTCATTAATAACTGAAATGTGGCTGGTGCATTAGTAAGGCCAAAGGGTAACACCAAAAACTCAAAATGGCCTTGATGAGTCTTGAATGCAGTTTTATAGATATCAGGCTCATACATCCTTACCTGATGATAACCTGATCTCAGGTCAAGTTTAGAAAATATGCTAGCACCCTGCAACTCATCCAACAGTTCTTCAATTAAGGGAATGGGAAAAACATCTTTGACAGTTGCCTCGTTTAATCTTCGGTAGTCCACACACATCCTCCATGACCCATCCTTCTTTTTGACAAGAACTACTGGTGCAGCAAAAGAACTACTGCTGTGTCTTATAACTCCTGAATCCAACAATTCATGTGTCATTTGTTCAATAATATCCTTCTGGGCAGCATGATATCTATAGGGTTTTAATTTCAAGTTCACTGCATTATCTTTTAATACAATTTTGTGATCAAAAGGTCTTGAAGGGGGTAGACCTTGGGGTACCTCAAAAATGTCTTCACATTCTTGTAACAAGGTATCTAGATTAGCCTTATCTTCAGTGTCACCAATGATTGGTTGATACATACATTGCTTAGCTTCTGAGTCTTGCATGGTAAACAACTGAGCTTGAATCAGTTGATCTTGAGTTTGAATCATACTGCTAATCTTTTCCATGGAGCATAAACTTACACCTTTTTTCTTGGTGCCCTTCAATTCAAAATCTTGACCAGCAATAGTGAATTTCATAGTTAGATTCTTAAAATTCCAAATGATGTCATTCAAAGTTTCCAACCATTGAATACCCAATACTAAATCATAGTTATTCAAATCAATAACTAGCATGTCTGCAGTGAACCAATTTCCTTGCATAACCCATTGAAAATCCTTGCAGACATTCATACATTCCACCTTCTTTCCATCAGCTACAGTTACCTGCACATTCTGTACTTGTTTCACAGGGCACTTTAACTTCTGAGCCAAGGCTTTGCTCATGAAGTTATGGGTTGATCCACTATCCAGTAAGATATACAAGCATTTAGTACCAATAGTACCAATTACCTGCATTGTTGAGAAGGATGGGATGTCCATTATGGCATTCAAAGAAATCTGAGGATCTCCTTGAATATCAGCCACATTAATCACCAATCCTTCTATTTCTTGATCTTCAACATATTCCTCTACCTCAACTAAAAATAACTGTTTCTTTCCTTTACAAACCCTACTGTGCCCAGGGACATATTTTTCATTACAGAAAAAACATTCCCCTTTTGCCCTTTTATCATCCATGTACTTGTTAGTGACTTTCTTAGGACCCAAAACATTGGAGGGCATAGAGTTAACAGGTGTTGCTAATACAGGTTGTTTAGCAATACTAGTTAGATTATTAGTCTTTGTAATGTGCTGTTTGTAACTAGTTGAACTACTACCAGTCACATTATTCCATCCCAATGTTTTGTTTGTTTGTTCCTGTAATCTTGCAAAAGAATAAGTTTCTCGTAGACTCTTTGGTTTGAACATCTTTACATGGCATTTGATTTCTGGTTTTAAACCCTCAATGAATAAACTGATTGTATATTCATCAGGTAAAGTCACCTTATTCGATAACAAATCAAATTCATCACAATAGTCTTCCAACTCACCAGTTTGGGTTAATGCCTTGAGTGCACCCATAGCATCTTCTATTAATGTTGCAGCAAATCTAGTAGCTGCATGTCTGGTGTATTCATCCCAAGTCACATCACAAATCTGTTTTCCAGAAGACTTCATGAACCCTTGATGCCATTGTAAGGCTCTTCCCTCTAAGTGAACAGCAGCATATCTGACCTTGTATTTTTCAGGGGTTTCATCAATTGAAAAGAAATGCTCGCACTTATACAACCATCCTTCTACATCATCACCATTAAATTTTGGAAACTCAACCTTTGTCAAACGATTGTTACTGATTCTATCACCCTCACTTCTTGGAATTAAAGTGCCTTGTTGTTCCAATTTTGAGAATGTTGCCTGCATCTGATCAAAAGCTGCTTTCAGGCTCATTAATGTTTCTTGATTTTGTGTTGTAAAAGCATCTATTCGGTTGATGTCTTTTGCAAGACGTTCAACTTCCTGATTTCGAGTAGCCATCTTACTGAATCAACAAGAATGAAGGGAATTTGCAGAAATGAAGGAAGAAAAAATGAAAAAAAGGAATCAAGAATCAGGCAACTGATTAATGATATGGAGTAGAATGATCAACAATTGATCACTTAATGGAAATGAATAGGAATTTTGAACGAATCGAAGAATTGATGAAGGAATTGGAGGGAAACTCGCCGAAGAAGATGATCGGAATACTGGTGGTAGCCGGAATCAATGAGCTCCGATGAGAATCAGTTAGCTCTGGTACCAATTGTTAGCCTGAAATGAGAGAATCACAGAGAGAAGGAGGGAAAACCCAAAACAAGCTTAACTCTATAGCTTGGGGTTGTTATGTTTATAACTGTCACAACTAACTTCTTACACACATTACAATTCAGTCCTTCAACTATCAAATATTACAATTATTACCCTCAACTATTACTAACTGACTTGTTCCGTAACAATGTAACATTCTAACCCTGCTAGGGTTGACATTTCCCCACTATTAGTTGGCAAATTTCTCTTCTCCTCTTAGTCTACTACATCAGAGGTAACGTGGTTTCAATAATCCATAAGATTAAGAGACGCACCCGTTCGTAAAGAGATACGTCTCTACAGTTGCACCTCTTGGATACTTATAAATTTTAGATTTCAATTGTAAAACATTCATGTATTCAAATTTATCAAGTTACATTCTAGTGAGCAAAATACTACATCAGAGGTAACGTGGTTTCAATAATCCATAAGGTTAAGCTTGTAAATTAATATATTATATTAATGTCAGCACCTGTTCGTGAATCCAAATGTTAGGTACCGTGCATCTGGGGGGCACGGTCTCATGGAGGTCGAGGAGTCGACTTCGGACATTGCCCCGAGCAGGATGGGTTTACACCTGGGATTCTTTTCCGTTTACAAGGATTGTGAGTGCATATAATGAAAACAATAATGCCTCCAAGATTCGACCTACACAAGTGTTTTACTGCAATAATACCCATATTATACCCTTATACAATTAGTAACTTGAGTTATGTCCCATTTGTTTAAGAGTCACACCCTTTACTTTATTTTACTCACACCCTTTCATTATATATTAACTTAAGGTGTGGTTAATCATCGCATCACTTCATAACATGAGAAAGGCACCGATTACTTTCCACCGTTTCAGTACCACCGAAACGTTTCAATGCAATACAATACACAACTTTCTGAATTATTATATATGTCAAAAAATTACAAAAATATAATAATATAATATAATAATATAATATAATAATATATAATAATAATCACTAAATAAAAAAAAAACAACATGCATAACTGCCCGTCACGTAAGTGATTAAACTCTTCAAGTGAACCGGCATGCTTGAACCAACGCACCGGTGTAAATGTGTAATAATCAACGATTCAACGGAATAAAATCAAACGGTCACACCGTTTCAAAGGGGTTTCGGTTGCCTATATATATCAATATATACAACCGAATTTACGAACCCTTGCTACAATAGTACAATCTTGCCCATGGTTTCAGTTTTTATTCTTCCAGCGACGATGTGGGTGAACATCGAACTTTTGACAACCGCTTTTAGAATTTGTGCGTACAGTATTTACTTTTGTTTTTCCTCATGCCGGCAACGATCATGTGCCGATACTTTTTTTTTCCACAAGAGGAAGAGAGAAATCGGAGATGGTGGAAGTGCACGATTGTCATCGGTTCGTCCCAGTCGCTTGATCACCCATAAGCCCCGGCCACAACGCCAGATCCACGGATCTCTGGCTAAATTCGACCAAGTCATTGGTTTCTTTTGGGATAAAAGGAGAGGGTAAGACACTTAATCGGCGATCCTTTTACCCATTCTAGTTGGCGATCCTTAAACAAATAAGAGACAAATATAATGATAAAGGTATAAAAATATTATTTAACTAAAAAGAAGAGAGAAAATAGTGATTTTTAGTGTAAGAATAGGAATGTAGATAAAAATTCAATGTAAATGTTCTAAGAATAAAAATTTTTATAACGAAATACTACGTATTATAATAACTTATTCCTAAACCAAAGAATTATGTATCTCATACAGTGATACTAATGAGTTTCATTATCTACATCCCGCCGCAACGCGCGGGTAACGTCAACTCGTTGGTCGCCTTGCCTTTAAGCATGTAGCTGGTTTGAGAAGATAACAAACCATGGAATCAATATCATCTCCAAATCAGCTATATGCTTCCATTAATAGAACCATTTGCGTATTCCACAATACTGGCCTTTCTTCAAACTTGCTATCACTTCCTGATGACCCTGCTACAGTTTAATTTTTCAATAATGAAACACCTGTCTCTATACAGTTAACATGAAAACAAAAATAAAAAGAATATGTATGTGTGAGAAGGGCACCTAAATATTAACACGTTTTTTTTGGTGCAATAAACAAAAGTCTATACATAATTGGGACCAGTAAAGCAGTTTTATGGCCCGCCATTTATATTATCCGGTCGAGAATCATCACCCAATTAAATGCAAGAAAAAAAAAATAAAAAAAAACAACACCAATTACTGGAAAAAAAATATTACTGAAAAAAAGATAACTTAAGAGGAAACTATTTTTACCTAACTTCTCTAGTTACTCTTTGGTAAGCATATTTGACAGTTAGACACATGGATAATATATATCATAGTTGACAGTTTGTCAAATGAATATCAATTTCTGAAAATTTTAGATGTCAAGTGGGAAATGGTAGTTCTACTCTATTTTGGCAGGATAATTGGGAAATAAATATCAGTTGAAGGATATGTTTCTAAGTTTATTCAAGATTGAAGTAGATAAAAGATTTCCAGTTTTCGGATAAAAAAACAAGTGGGTATGATCAAAGATACATCGAGAATAGTCTATTCTCGACTAATTCATTGAGAAAAGATATGGGCAAGATGGAGGCACTAGAACAGTCATCTAAACACAATTGGGTTCCAATTAAAACTAATCTGCTTGCATGGACAGCGGTGGCAAATGAAATCCTAACGAATGAAGCACTTGTAAGAAGGGGAGTGAGGCTCACTTCTACCACATGTACACAATGTGGGCTGATGCAAAAAACAGCATACCATCTCCTTGCAGCTTGCCCATTTGCAAGGGAGATTTGGATGCAGGTTAATGTGTGGTGCAAGCTGTAGGTTGTGGCTTTCAACTCGGTACACAAGGCGCTACAATTTCCATCTAACCAGGGTAAGAATTCGGCGTTAAAGAAAATAGTTCAAGCAATCTACCTACTAGAATGTCAACATAAATATAAGCTAGATTAGATATTGATTAGCATTTTTTATTTAAGTGTATTATTAATATGTTTATTATTGTAATTAGGGTGTGGCAGTTACTCCTATGAGGTCTCCGAACCTATATATTTCACACTTGTATTCGTTGTTCATTACCAATTCAATATCAAAAGAACATTATTCATATTATTGGCAGTTTATTAACAGTCCCAATATTATTGGCCAATCTCACCATTTTTAGTCACGGAGCTTAAAAGTTAAATTGGATTTTGGTAAACCTGATTCAAAATCCAATCCAACAATTCTACTGGTCCTATCTGATATTTTTTCTTTTTTTACAAGCAGGGGCGGACCTGGTGTAGTCCGAGGCGTAGCCCGGGCTACGGATCAACTTTTATCCGGTAGTGTAAATTTTTTTTTTTCGCGTTTTATACTAAGGACACCCCTCAACAACAACTAGGACACCCCTCAAAAAAAAAAATTTACAAACTGAAATTAAGCCCCAAATAACCAAATGATAGCCCAATACTAGTTAGCCCAAATAACAAAAGTAATAACCCAACTGTGCATTGGGCGGCATATTATTGAATGCAGGGATAATCAAAGGTCACGAACAGAACAGAATTCGCAGAGGTCCAGGAGGATTACAATCGAAGTCACGAACAGAAATCACACGAGGATTACATCGCATCGCTGATTCGTTGCATCGCACATCGCAGGAGGTCCAGGAGGATTAACAGAAATCACAGATTCCGGCTTCCGCTGTTCCGCATTCGGCAATCGGCAGTCTGCCACTTTGCCTCCTCTCATCAGCCAACAGTCACGAGGTTTTATTAATACTTTCATAGTTTCATTTGTTTTATACTTTGATTAATGATTAGTTTTATTAATATTAGTTAATGTTCTAGACTTCTAGTTTGATTAGTTTTTTTTTTATTGTTTGTTTTTTTAAAGCTTGTTTTTTTTTTCAGATTTATTAGTTGGTTTAACAGTAGTTTTATTGTAGGTCCCTTTTCGCGGAGGATAACGAACCTAAACCTTGTTATACTAACCCACTAGCAAGTGCGGAATCCAAGCTAGTAGGCAAACCGAGATGAAGCAAGTATAGAAACAAACACACAAGATTCACCGATTAACACAATTGTATTAATACGTATGAAGGTTCCGGTTACAAGCACAATGTTTACAATCAGTTTGCAAACTCTCAAAGTGTGTGTGTGTGAGTTTCGGACAGAAGCTCTCAGCTCTCTAAGTTTCTGTCTCTCTAAGTGTGCATCAATATCTTTCACACTACACTGCATGGGTATATATATACCCAGCACAGGTTGTCTATCCCGAAGGATCCGATAGATGGTCCGAAGGATCATCTATCGAGGACAAGTCATTCGAAGGATGAGCAGGGACCTCGAAGGATGATCCTTCGAGGTCTAACAGTCGAACCATATCTATCGACCATCTCGAAGGATCAACAGTATCCTTCGAGTCTATCCTTCGAGCCTATCCTTCGAGACAGACTAATATATAACTTATTGGCCAAGTCAAACTAGGAGGATAGTTGACTTGGTCAACTTACAGACTCACTTAGGACATCGTTTACATACAGACCGATTACAGACAAAGTACAGACACAAGTGCACCAACAAACTCCCCCTTGGCTGTAGCTTTGTCTTTATCTTCTATGGTTGTAGACACGTCTTGAACTTCGACGGTCTTTGGTCTTCGAGTCACCAAAACTCTTATGTCCTTTCAAGTCTTCAATGTCGGAGGATCTTCAAAGTCTTCACGTCTTGAAAGCAGAGAGTGTATCAACAAACTACCCGTATCATGTAAGCAGTGTGTTGACAAACTCCCCCTTAACATAAGCTCCCCCTTGAGTTATGCTCGTGAAAAGACTTTATCTTTATGAAGTGAGATCCTTGTGGTGTTGATGATGGCTAGCGGCAACTCGATCATCTTCATCTTTTGAGCGCCTTCTCGTCGTGTCTTCATTCCAAAGCTTGTCATCGACCATGTTCTCCTAGCCTTTAGAATCTGCACATGCAAGAAATCTAAACGCGTAATGAGAACAACTGCTTGGAACATAGTATAAGCAAATGACACACGAATGACTATGTCACAATCAAACACCGTCCGACAGTTTGAAAGTTTAATAAATTTGTCAATTTTAGTCTTTAACTTTCAAAACATGCAAATTTCGACCGTTTATGAAGATTTAGTCGATTCGGTTTTCAGTCAGGTTTCAGGTAACGAAGACTTGAGCTCCAACATCGTATGATCGAAAATAAAGATGAAAGAAAATCTTTTTGGCTTTTATAAAGTTTATATTAAAACACGCCTAAAATCTTTTTGGTATTTTTGAAAGTAAAAGACAACAATTTTAAAATCCTTTGAGTGTTATCAAACGACATCACCGCTAATGTCGTGCTGATATGCACCAAACGACGAAACTGTTTTAAAAGAAAACAATAAAAGTTAAGTAGTAAATAAATATATACAGACATTCTTTTTGCGAGTTTCGAGGGTAAGAGAATCATATCAGTGTACGGTCATGCCAAAACACTCTTGTTGTTCAGTTAGTTAACATTAAGATAAGCATCCTATAACAATTATCGGTATTGTTGTCCACTTAAGCTCAACTTATCAGATGTAATCATGTTTAGAGGATACGTTAAGGTATGATTTATACTTACCGACCGGTGTTCATCCACATCACGACACATTCCCGTATCAAGGTATGCACGAGAGTTCATCTTACCGGTGAGTATACTGATTATCATCTGTTTGACAGTATAAAATGTGAGATACTCACTTATTTTGATTTGAAAACAAGTCCTATGTGATATAATCACTTATTGATGAGGAACTTGATTTTCGTATGCATGAGGGCACAGGTGCAAGTCCGTGAACAGGTCAGTACTTCCGTACAGCAGAGAGACGAACTTGACACCCGGATAAATGTGATATTTTATCACTTGTTTGATTGGACATGTGATTGTTTATCACTTATTGAGGTCGAATGCAGTATGCAAAATGTACACGTATGTATAGTATCATGGAAGATCTAGACTTGCGTCCCCGTTATTTTTCGGTAAAAGATACAACCATGATACCCAGATGATAAGCAGCATAAAGACCGAATATCTCAGAACCTCGGCAATCTATCAAACGAAATTTCGGTACTAAGACCATATGCCAATGAATAGTTCCCACCTGGTCTTCAGTCGATTAAGATTTATATCACCCTGCACACTTTAAAATGATTGTGAGCCTACCGATACATCTTATATAGAGCTGCTTATCGTTTTGCATTTAAGGTTTAAAGAGGTTTGGATAGACCACTGATGTACTATCATTTTCTCTTTTGCTCGCCAGGAAACTCATTTTTGTTTTTCTATTGTTTTTGTGTTTTTGAAATTTTTCGATGTTTTTGTATTTTCCGATTTTTGGATTTTACTCCCCCTAAAATCAACAAACTAAGATAAATTTAAAAACACACAAAGATATTTACAAAAATGATTTTCCGATGTTGGTTTACTCTTGCTTGACCTTAATGCCGTTTACCAATAATAAGAAGTCAAATCTAGATTTGTCAAAAGCTTTGGTAAATAAGTCGGCATGTTGGTCATCGGTGTGGACCTTAACAACATCGATTAGCCTTTTCTCAAAGCAATCACGTATGAAGTGATATTTGATTTCGATGTGTTTGGTCTTTGAATGCTGCACAGGATTTTTAGTGATATCTAAAGCAGCAGAATTATCAACGTAAATAGGAGTAGTTAGGAATTCAAAACCGTAGTCCCGCAATTGTTGTTGGATCCAAAGAACTTGTGAACAACAACTTGAGGCAGCAATGTATTCAGCTTCGCATGTTGATGTAGCGACACACGTCTGCTTCTTGCACTGCCATGTGACTAGGCGATTTCCTAAAAACTGACATCCAGCCGTTGTGGATTTGCCGTCGATTTTACATCCGCCAAAATCAGAATCACTGAATGCGACCAAGTCAAAGTTATTATCCTTAGGATACCACAGACCGGTGTCGGGGTAAGCCTTCAAATAACGAAAAATCCTTTTGACAGCTGCAAGATGTGAGGCCTTCGGATTAACTTGATATCTGGCAAGTAGGCACGTTGGGTACATTATATCTGGCCTTGATGCTGTGAGGTACATAAGGGATCCGATCATCGCGCGATAGTATGTGTAACACCCCCAAAATTTCACCTACGGAAACCCCGCGAGGCGTGTTATGCATCAGAGTTCGAGCCACCAATCACATTGAACCAACGATAAATATTTAAATAAGTCATGTCATTAATTTACCAGAATAAGTTGTCAACATAATATTAATTCTCAAAAATTGTGTAGCGGAAGCACGTAATAAGTTGTTTAGCAATTATTTCATAGTAACGCATAAACCAATGTATCAAATGTAATTTAATCCAAGAGCCCCGATCCATGACCACTCCAGCACTCCCAGATAGCAAGCTTCCCAATTCCAAGATACCTAACGACCTGCGAGCATGTAACATGTTTATCAGACAAAGCTGGCGAGTTCACAGTTTTAGAAAATGTTTATTACCCGTTGTGTGTAAAACTGTTCAATAACCACTGCAAGTAATATTGTTAATATCTCATTTCCGAACAATGACGGCTCCTGAAATACACGACTGCCCTTCCCACGTACTCCTATCTAGTACTGGGCCAGACTGGGTCATTAGTTCACCTCCGTCCTCTACAGGCACGGGGTGAGGGTGCCAAACCTAAGTAGCGCTACTAACTAATACCCGATGAGGGACTTACAAAAGATGATAGGTGAGATCATTAACCAATATACTCGTTTTTACCCAAAGCCTTATTCCCCCCATGGAATACCCACTGACTGTCCCCAACCACTGGGACGCATGCTCGAATGTAGTGAACTCACCTTCGGTTTGCTCGGTAGGATTAGTTACTTGTTTGACACAATTTGATCACCAAACCCTAACATGGTTACACACATAAATCAGTTCCATACACATTTAGGACACGAATACTTTACATAAACCACACTTGTAGTCTACTCATACAATTTGCACATAGCATCGTAGCCATCACAATCATTACTCATGCAACACCCTAGTCCATATTCATACGCATAGTAGGGTGTGGGTTTCCATATACATTCACCTCACACATCATAATTCACAAAACACGCATCAAATAATCAACACTTTCAATTCCGTTTTGGTCACGCACCCAATGATGTACTTCATACACTAACCATTTGCGTCGGACTTGACTAGTGCGGCCCAACAGTCATTCACAGGCCCAAAATACAGGACGTACTAAAATGCCCAGCCCGTTTCACTTCTGCCGAACCAGACGCAGCCCAACAGGTATTAAATGGATCCACATTTTATATACATATGAAGCCCAGTTGTTATTCATCCGGCCCATAACTAATGAACCAGATCATGAGAGTGTGCCACCACTATGTGCGGCCCAATTTACCGAGCATGTACAACATCATCAGACATTATCCTTCATTGTTTGCAACTATCACAAGTCCCTCAATACGTGATCAATTCATTAATCTAGTTACCCCCCTCCAATTCCTTAACCTTTCATTTTGAATTACCTCAACCACAACATTAGATAAACATAATATTCGCTACAGTTCGATCAAGATCAAGCTCACAATTTACAATTGTAGTTCACCGAATTGTCACATAATATCGATAACTTAAATGACAATACTAGTTATCTAGTCGAGTGTTTATTGGCACAAAACAATTCATTCATATTATTGCCTATTCCTTATTAATTACAAGAATTCATGACTTATGAGGGTTCCCCATAACTGACCAGAACAAGACACCCTATATTATGAGCAATCAATCACAAATTAAACATGACCGTTACACATAATCCGATCAGGTAGCGTTATGATCTTTTGACCTCAATAATGAATTGAAATTTTCAATATGATATCACATGAAAACTAATAACTATCCTTTGATTCTCATGAAAATCTAGTATATTTAATCAAGATGGTCGACAAGAGGATTTAAGATTCATTTTATGTAAACAATTGTCAGTAAGTAACTTGAATATGATTGGACCTTCAAAATAGCATCAATATTAAAATAAACCACAATGCTTATCAATTTGATTCCAATTAATATTACCACATGTATATGTCAGAACCTATCCAACCTCCCCTAGGTCCTCTATATTTGTTCATGGCTCAAAAACAGCTTCATACCTTCAATCTTAATGATTATGTGCGAGCAATATTATGTGCAGCCATAATACGTGATTCACAAATATTAAAATCAATCAATCAACACATCATATCAAGCAAATAACCAGTCAATCGTCAATAGCACTAATATCAAGTTAACATACCGGTTAAATGTAAGGACATGAGAGATACTGATTCAAGGATGGAAGAGCTCCGATTGGGGGGGGGGGTCTGCTGTGCCGTACGTGAACTTGAGAGATAGGGTTTTGCGTTGAGTTATGTGATGTTGTTAAGTAATCATATGTAAATCCCTCATGTGTGCATGATTCCTACTAGCCCAAATAATCGGCCCATATGTGTGTATATTCTGAAGTCACAAGCCCGCCCCAACACATGTGGTATTTGGGCTTCGGGCATGCAGACTCACATAGGCCAGTCTAATTTTTATATTCCTTGATTGGGCTCGAACAGTTCAATCTAGGATAACTTGTGTGATCTTCGAGTGGGTTTGCGGCCCACTAAGTATCGTGTAGCTCGCGGCCCAAATAGATCAGTCCCCTAAATTAGCTAAATGACACCTAGAAACATTTAACGATTCCTTACAGTTAATCAGTCAAATACACGTACACATACTCAAACACGTTATACATTTAGCAATTTCATTACAGTCACAAATGTTTATCAATTTACATCATCGCAATGGACCTAAAAGCGGAATAACAAGAAAATAGGATCACATGACTAAGAGACACTGATCTTGGAAATTCGGGTTGTCACATCAGTTGGTATCAGAGCCACTGGTTATAGTGAACTAGGTTTTAAAACGTTTTATAAAACCAGACTATAACCGAACAACTTTGAAAATCGATCATGACACTCAACTCCAGATTGCAAGGTTCGTTTCTCTCTCACTTTATACATTACTTGTTTAACAGTCACACACTCGCAATGTATATGAACTGAAACAATTAGCACCATAGTGACTTGATAGCGTGACCCCACACATCAACTCATGCGAGCCATAGACCTAAGATATCATCTGTTGTGTTGTTTGAACGGGGGAAACTTTGAGCGCGAGCTAAGAAGCACTGAGATAAGCATGCAAATTGCCTTATTATTATGGGTGCACACTTAATAATAACGCGGGGTGCATGCAAGACCCAGTGAGACTTATCGAGCGTGAGGAGGGTTCTGCCCTACTATGTGTGAACTTGGTAGTACGTAAATATCAGTATGATACTTGACTCTCATCTCGTTTCGACTTCTAAATCGGTTTATTCCCAACTATAGAAACATGAGCGAACGAGGACATGGACGTGGCAACATCACCATGACTCAGGCTGAGTTGACTGACCTAATCAACACCCGCGTGGCTGAGGCTTTAGCAGCCTATCAAGCTGGTACGGAATGTACCGAGCATCCTTACCCCCATATAGTGTACACGGCTTTTCACTTCTACGATGCGAGTCCCAGCGAGGCTTAACAAGTGAAAAAGGGGTTCCGCACTGTTATTTGACTAATGTGGCACACAACAGCCTATAGGAGGCATAGCAGTGGGTGACTTTTACATGAACACAAACTTTTTGAAACACGAACTCTTCACTTCCCACCGAACTTTTACGAATCTCGAGGCCAACAAACATTACCGGAACACTCATCAGAACGCCTAGCAAACTGGGTAGGATGTTAGGTGCTTGTACGAACGTCCCTGAGTTGGATGTGGTAGCGTCGAATGAATGGTTATTACCTTCCTCACTTATCTTCATTTGTTTGGACCCAACACACTAACGCCCTAAACCTCGAAGTGCGATCACTTTTGCAACACTCTTGAAACACACTGGGAATAATTCGAATCACTTGCTGGAATGGTGGACAAAAGGATGAGTGTGGTATCCTACCGACTTTAGTATTTGGACGACCTCGATTACCAGCAACGGACACCAGCGAACTGACTTCAATCTAAAACTTAACTCTGGTCAGCGACTCGTGGGAGTCAACTGTTACAAACCAATCTGAACTTTAGCAATGACAACCGATTTTAGTGTGGGATGTGTAAATTCCAACGCAACGGGTAGCATCTTGGAACTTGGCACGAAGAGCGAAGAGTGGTACAGTATGGTGAAAGAACGTGGCGTCCGGCTCCAAACACCAACATTGGAGCAACAGTATTCGTGACACCCAGGTACTTGTAATAGTAGCCTACTGTATGGGAATGAAGGTGCCTTCGGCATGTATGGGACGTTGATAACTCAAAACGACCACAACCACGAGAGCAATGGCAAAACGGGAGGAGTCCGCGTGACTGTAACAATTGCACCGGCAGGGGTGCTCACGGAAAGGAAGTTGGGATTGATGTGGGCAACGGTAGGACAATAACAACATGGTGGTTTGGTTGGGTAGTAAATCGCTTCTCCCTAATTCTGTTTAACCCTGATGATTCGCAAAACCAAACATGTTATGGAACTGGTTGATGGCAAGTCAACTGCGACCGCACATGTTAGTAGGACACAAACTCGACCTTACGGGAGACAGGCGTTCGACACCGGTCTCACTTTTACTATCCTCGGTGGTTACGATGCAGTAGTCAGTGATGGCTCATTAACTAGATAAATCGCTCAGACGCACTCTGTGGGAAGAAATTTAGCGTCACTTTATGCTCTAAAGTACCAGAGTAGTGAAAAGATTAGCATCATGTCAGTAATGACGGCCTCGAAGGCGTCTATGAAAAGGGTGATTCCGCTGTAATGGCAACTAACTCTAATAATCAGACTAAGTACGGTAGGATCGAGGATCTATCAATTGTTGTGACTCATCTCAATGTGCAACTCGAAGAACTTTCAGACCTACTACCATAGCTATTAGTCGGAAACTCGGTGATCTCACGATTAGAGGGAGCTCCGAATACTGGTACTATTACCGTCCTGCATCAGGAGGGTCGCAAGAACTGTATAAGCTATTACGAGAACTGTTAGACAAGAGCGTTATCAGACCTAGTTTTCGCTTCGGAAAGCCCAAGTTACGTACGGGAGAATAAGTCTTTTTAATGTGTGTACTGATCATCGAGAACTCATCAAGACGACAATTGAGAACCGTTTGCTTTGGCCGTGTATTGACAACCCGTCGACTAGTTGCAGGGGACAAGCCTTTAACAAATGGAAGTCCAGGGGAAAAGGTCATTAAAGCGGCTCAACCACGTACCGTGTGAAGTCTGGTTGAATGTAACATCTAGACTTGAGGTATGTATTTGATCATGTAAACAACGAAGTGGGAATACGTGTGGATCGTGCTAGGATTCATTTAGTTAGGAACTGATTTGGCACCCAAGACCCCTTCGAGGGTACAACCATTTCTTGGTTTCAGTGTATGCTGTTGTAGGTTCATCACATGACTTGCAAATACCGCAAAGCTTAACTTCCTTAAGCGCAGCAGAGTGTTGTGTTCGTGAGGGACAGAACAGGAGAACGTCTTTTCACCTTTCTAATTCCGACGCTTCAACGTACTCAGAATCGTCCTTGCCCGAGGGTGCGAGTGATCTAATGGTATACCACGATTGTTCGGATCAGAGTTACTGTTACACGCCAATGCGATACAAGGACGTGACGGTTTACGTAATGGAGTCACAAAGAAGAACAGCACGACACACAACCGGTGGTAGGAATCGTGGTCTCTGGATTCACTTGGAGGCATTACTTGGGCGGTACCGAACGCGTTACTTAGACCGATCACAAGGGCCTCCCGTGTACCCTGGCTACGAAAGAAGCTTTATCAGTTGATGAATGGAACACTTGGATGATTACGACCGTGAGACCTGAACGTACATGACCTTGCAGTTCGCTATCCACCCTAACCCACCTGACCAGACTCACCTTGTTCGAAGTGAAGACCTGATGGAGGAGAATTCACAAGCTGGGTTCATGCAAGCCACGGAGAAGCAACTTTTGGCAAGGCGGGCGATATTCGTTAGCTCATGGAACAAATGTGGATCCCACTATACAGCAACTGTATGGAACTCATACTGAGCAAGGCACACCGACTCCGACGTTTCAGTAGTCTGGACTTGATAGCAGATGTTAGGATTTTAAGCCTCGTATGAATGACCGGGCAGGAAGGCCCCCATAGCACTACACACGAACGATGTTGAACATGTGCGAAAGTTAGAGTGGAACACCGGAAACCTACTTGTTGGGGAAGTAACCAGAAACACCCATGTGGAAACAAGAACAGACACCGAGAAATTGTCATTGGTTTACTTAAAACTCAGAACGGAACCGATATCACCTGGCGATCGTTGATTATCTCACGTAACCAGCACACTCTCTTGCAATCAAGAAAACTAGCGGGCCCTCACAAGCTGTGGATGTCCCTCTGAGAGAGGCGGTTTTAGGAACGAGGTGCCAACTCCTGTTACTACTGATTTTGGAGCTATACCTGATTTATGACAGGCGATACACGATACCCTCGGCTTACGTTTAGGCATGGACATTCCGTATCACAGTAGGGCAAACGATCAGAGTGAACGAACCATCCTTGCACTCGAGGACATGCTGTGAGCATGTGAATGGTTAACTTTAGTAGAACTGAAAGGACGCTTAACTTTGGGTGAGTTCTACAGCAGCTGTCACCATATTAGTATGCATACAACCCTGTCTGAGGCATCGCATGGACAGTAACGCTAATCTTCTTGTTGGAATGAGGTGGGTGACAACCTAATCACACATCCAGGACTCGTACTCGAAACCTCCCAGAAGATTGTTCAAATCAGATACCGTGTGGCGGCAACATGTGATCGCCAGAAAAACTACTCCGACAAGCGAAGGAAACCCTTAGAATTTGTTGTGGGCGATCGTGTTCTAGTGAAAGTTTCACCCTGGAAGAGTGTGGTTCATTTTGGGAGGCGCGACAAGCTCAATCCGCGTTAGGTTGGGCCGTTCAAGATTCTGGGAAGAATCGGTCACGTGGCCTACAAACTCGAGTCACCCGACGAATTGGTTATCGTACACAATGCCACTTATGCCTCGAATCTAAGGCAATGCTTGGCCGACGAAACGCCTGTAATACCCTTAGCAGAGTCTGAAGTTAATGACAAGTACCAGTTGTGGGGGAATCTACTGAAATCATGGACCAGGGCGTCCAAAATCGTCAGCATAGTCGAATTCTAATCGTGAGAGTTCGTCGGAACTCGAGACGTGGACTGGAGTTCACGTAGAAACACAAGGATCGGATGAAGCTCTAGCATCCGCAATTATTCAAACGATTGAATGACTGAAGAATTTCGGGACGAAATTCCCTTTCAAGTTGGGGATGATGTGATACCCGTGGGAAATTCACAGTCATCCTGAGTCAACACCTTGGTGTTTTGGAACGTTTATCAAATTTCGGGACGAAATTTCTTTCAAGTTGGGGATGATGTGACAACCCGAATTTCCAAGATCAGTGTCTCTTAGTCATGTGATCCTATTTTCTTGTTATTCCGCTTTTAGGTCCATTGCGATGATGTAAATTGATAAACATTTGTGACTGTAATGAAATTGCTAAATGTATAACGTGTTTGAGTATGTGTACGTGTATTTGACTGATTAACTGTAAGGAATCGTTAAATGTTTCTAGGTGTCATTTAGCTAATTTAGGGGACTGATCTATTTGGGCCGCGAGCTACACGATACTTAGTGGGCCGCAAACCCACTCGAAGATCACACAAGTTATCCTAGATTGAACTGTTCGAGCCCAATCAAGGAATATAAAAATTAGACTGGCCTATGTGAGTCTGCATGCCCGAAGCCCAAATACCACATGTGTTGGGGCGGGCTTGTGACTTCAGAATATACACACATATGGGCCGATTATTTGGGCTAGTAGGAATCATGCACACATGAGGGATTTACATATGATTACTTAACAACATCACATAACTCAACGCAAAACCCTATCTCTCAAGTTCACGTACGGCACAGCAGACCCCCCCCCAATCGGAGCTCTTCCATCCTTGAATCAGTATCTCTCATGTCCTTACATTTAACCGGTATGTTAACTTGATATTAGTGCTATTGACGATTGACTGGTTATTTGCTTGATATGATGTGTTGATTGATTGATTTTAATATTTGTGAATCACGTATTATGGCTGCACATAATATTGCTCGCACATAATCATTAAGATTGAAGGTATGAAGCTGTTTTTGAGCCATGAACAAATATAGAGGACCTAGGGGAGGTTGGATAGGTTCTGACATATACATGTGGTAATATTAATTGGAATCAAATTGATAAGCATTGTGGTTTATTTTAATATTGATGCTATTTTGAAGGTCCAATCATATTCAAGTTACTTACTGACAATTGTTTACATAAAATGAATCTTAAATCCTCTTGTCGACCATCTTGATTAAATATACTAGATTTTCATGAGAATCAAAGGATAGTTATTAGTTTTCATGTGATATCATATTGAAAATTTCAATTCATTATTGAGGTCAAAAGATCATAACGCTACCTGATCGGATTATGTGTAACGGTCATGTTTAATTTGTGATTGATTGCTCATAATATAGGGTGTCTTGTTCTGGTCAGTTATGGGGAACCCTCATAAGTCGTGAATTCTTGTAATTAATAAGGAATAGGCAATAATATGAATGAATTGTTTTGTGCCAATAAACACTCGACTAGATAACTAGTATTGTCATTTAAGTTATCGATATTATGTGACAATTCGGTGAACTACAATTGTAAATTGTGAGCTTGATCTTGATCGAACTGTAGCGAATATTATGTTTATCTAATGTTGTGGTTGAGGTAATTCAAAATGAAAGGTTAAGGAATTGGAGGGGGGTAACTAGATTAATGAATTGATCACGTATTGAGGGACTTGTGATAGTTGCAAACAATGAAGGATAATGTCTGATGATGTTGTACATGCTCGGTAAATTGGGCCGCACATAGTGGTGGCACACTCTCATGATCTGGTTCATTAGTTATGGGCCGGATGAATAACAACTGGGCTTCATATGTATATAAAATGTGGATCCATTTAATACCTGTTGGGCTGCGTCTGGTTCGGCAGAAGTGAAACGGGCTGGGCATTTTAGTACGTCCTGTATTTTGGGCCTGTGAATGACTGTTGGGCCGCACTAGTCAAGTCCGACGCAAATGGTTAGTGTATGAAGTACATCATTGGGTGCGTGACCAAAACGGAATTGAAAGTGTTGATTATTTGATGCGTGTTTTGTGAATTATGATGTGTGAGGTGAATGTATATGGAAACCCACACCCTACTATGCGTATGAATATGGACTAGGGTGTTGCATGAGTAATGATTGTGATGGCTACGATGCTATGTGCAAATTGTATGAGTAGACTACAAGTGTGGTTTATGTAAAGTATTCGTGTCCTAAATGTGTATGGAACTGATTTATGTGTGTAACCATGTTAGGGTTTGGTGATCAAATTGTGTCAAACAAGTAACTAATCCTACCGAGCAAACCGAAGGTGAGTTCACTACATTCGAGCATGCGTCCCAGTGGTTGGGGACAGTCAGTGGGTATTCCATGGGGGGAATAAGGCTTTGGGTAAAAACGAGTATATTGGTTAATGATCTCACCTATCATCTTTTGTAAGTCCCTCATCGGGTATTAGTTAGTAGCGCTACTTAGGTTTGGCACCCTCACCCCGTGCCTGTAGAGGACGGAGGTGAACTAATGACCCAGTCTGGCCCAGTACTAGATAGGAGTACGTGGGAAGGGCAGTCGTGTATTTCAGGAGCCGTCATTGTTCGGAAATGAGATATTAACAATATTACTTGCAGTGGTTATTGAACAGTTTTACACACAACGGGTAATAAACATTTTCTAAAACTGTGAACTCGCCAGCTTTGTCTGATAAACATGTTACATGCTCGCAGGTCGTTAGGTATCTTGGAATTGGGAAGCTTGCTATCTGGGAGTGCTGGAGTGGTCATGGATCGGGGCTCTTGGATTAAATTACATTTGATACATTGGTTTATGCGTTACTATGAAATAATTGCTAAACAACTTATTACGTGCTTCCGCTACACAATTTTTGAGAATTAATATTATGTTGACAACTTATTCTGGTAAATTAATGACATGACTTATTTAAATATTTATCGTTGGTTCAATGTGATTGGTGGCTCGAACTCTGATGCATAACACGCCTCGCGGGGTTTCCGTAGGTGAAATTTTGGGGGTGTTACAGTATGAAGGACTAACAGGTTCACCCTTCAAGTCAGGAGTAATTCCGTGATTAGTTGGCAGTGGAGTACCAATGGGCGTTGCATCGGACATCTGGAACCGGCTCAAGATGTCTCCAACATATTTAGTCTGATGGATGAATATCCCAGACTCCGTTTGTTGCACTTGTAGGCCCAAAAAGAAATTCATTTCCCCCATAGCACTCATCTCGAACTTATCCTGCATGATGCGCTCGAAATTCCTACACAAAACATCATTAGTAGAACCAAAAATAATATCATCAACATATACCTGTACCAGAAGAAGATCTCCATCTTGTTCTTTGATGAAGAGAGTACAATCGATAAGACCTCTTCGAAAACCGTTCTCCAGCAGATATGTAGATAAGGTTGCATACCAAGCTCGTGGCGCTTGATGAAGACCATAGAGAGCTTTGTTGAGCAACCAAACCCGATCGGGATGGACAGGATCTTCAAAACCTGGAGGCTGTTCGACATATACCTCTTCTTCAACCACACCATGTAGAAATGCACTTTTGACGTCCATCTGGTAAACCTTGAATCCTTTGAATGAGGCATAAGCCAGAAAGATTCGAATAGCTTCCAGACGTGCAACTGGTGCATAGACTTCGTTGTAGTCGATCCCTTCTATCTGACGAAAACCTTGAACGACTAAACGAGCTTTGTTTCGAATAACCACTCCACGGTCGTCTTTCTTGCATTTGAAGACCCATCGTGTGCCAATCTTCTTGTAATTCTCAGGCTTTTCAACAAGCTTCCAAACACCAAGCTTGTGAAATTGCTGTAATTCTTCCTGCATGGCTTCAACCCAGGCACTATCTTTCAATGCTTCTTTCCACGTTCTTGGTTCTTCTTGTGACACGTAACACGCGAAGGACCAGTCATTCTGTTGACCAGATTCTCTTATAGCTGAATACAAACCAGCATTCCGGTTGTTTCTCAGCTGATTACGCGTCTGCACACCGCGATGGACATCTCCTATGATATTCTGCTGTGGATGGGTATCGTGAATCCTCATTTCAGGATTATCCGGTACACGAGCATTGATACCCAAATTATTCAGATTAAGATCAACAACCAACTCCACACCAGGAATGTGAGTAGAAGTGGATGCATTTCCTTCAGCAGTATCTATATTCTGCGTATGAGGTGTATCACCAGAGGCACCTTGAACAGGAGCAGCTGGAGCTGAAGATCCTTCGGCTGCATCATGATATTCATCATCTTCAGAAGAGTCATTATAATCAGCAGCATCTTCATAAACCTCATTTTGAACCATATTGTTGACAGACGTAGAAACTTGAGGGTCAACAACAATAGGTCTAACCAAAGGCGAGACAGCAGCGTTGTCACTTTCCAACAACATCCGAGCCGCTGCTGATTCTTCGTCAAAGGTTGGCAGATTAAAGGAGTCAAATAGCCCATCATAATCGAACATCCACGGATCACCCGGAGCCCTAACAGGACTCGTGTACCTTTGAACCCTAACTTCGCTCCATAGCTCAATCTTTTTGGTAGCTAGATTCCAAACACGAAAATTCGGAGTAGCATATCCAAGGAAGAAACCCTCGATAGCTCTTGCACCAAACTTCCCATCCGGCTCAATCATAGTACAAGGAGCACCAAATGGTTCAAGGTAAGAAAGATCCGGTTTCCTTCTCTGAAGGAGTTCGAAGCAAGTCTTGCCATGTCTCTTTACTGTAAGAACTCTGTTCAACGTGTAGCAAGCAGCCGATACAGCCTCTCCCCAGAATTGAATAGGGAGTTCCGACTCTACTAACATTGTTCTTGCAGTTTCTATAATCGTCCGATTCTTCCTCTCAGCGACACCATTTTGTTGTGGAGTATAACGAGAACTGTACTCATGAAGAATGCCTTTAGAAGTACAAAACTCATCCATAACTTGATTCTTGAATTCAGTTCCATTGTCGCTTCGGATCCTTTTTACTTTCAACGTATAGAGATTCTCCAACATTGCAAGAAGATCCTTGAGGATGCCAGGAGTTTCACTCTTGTGTGCCATAAAAGATACCCAAGAAAATCTAGAGTAGTCATCAGTAACTACTAAACAATAAGCATCACCAAACGTTGTCTTGTGCTTCATAGGTCCAAAAAGGTCCATATGAAGACGTTCGAGAGGCATGCTGACAGTGTTAATTTTCTTCAAAGGGTGAGACTTCTTTGTTTGCTTCCCCTTTTGGCACGAGACACAGATATCTTGTAAATGAAAACTTCTTACAGGCACACCATTCACAAGATTATTTTTCACCAAATGGTTCATCTTTCTCAAGTGAATGTGTCCCATTCTTCTGTGCCAAGATATAGACTCCTTTTCTGTGGCTTTTGAGACAAAGCAAGTGACTTGTGCAGATGTTGTAATCGCCTGGCTCATGTCGAGAATATAAAGATCATTAACTCTCGGAGCCGATAAGAGAATCCATTCTTGTGGAATTTTGAATCCAGGCTTCAGCACATAGCAGCCAGCGTCATCAAAAATTACTGAGAACTTTTTATCGCAGATTTGCGACACACTGAGAAGATTGTGATCAATTTGCTTCACATAATTGATCTTATCAAAGCACACGATACCATTGGAGATACTTCCTTCTCCAGTGATGTACCCTCCTTTATCACCCGCAAAAGCAACATACCCTCCTCTAATATTTCTCACGTCGTATAGGAGCCGTAAGTCGCCAGTCATGTGCCTGGATGCTCCACTATCAACAATCCAATGACTATTAATAGTTCCTCCTAGAACATCCTGCACATGTCAATTAAACACATCAGTTGAGAATGGGGACCCAAGCCTTAGTGGTCTTGGGTCGTCCCTTGGCATCACGATACGTAAGCTCTATTTCTTGATGGTTTTCAAGAACAACTGCTCCCCCTGAATTGTCACCCGACTTAGGTAACCAAGTTTGTCTGTGCCTACCAGTTTTTGAAGATTCTGGTTTTCCAGGTTGTGACACACTTGGTTCCTTTTGTACTGTTTTAACTTCAGATTTTAAAGCTTTTTCAACAGTTTTTATGTTCTTACGTCGTTGTTTAGTTTCTTGTTCTTTTACAGTTCGTTTATCTTGTTTAGGTGAAACTGACCGACGTTGAGGGTGAACTGTTTCAGGTGGAGTTTTCTCAACAAATTTCTTCTTTGGAGCATTGGGGCAGTTTCTGATAATGTGCCCAATTTCTCCACATTTGAAACAAGTTCTCCTTTCAACAGACTTAGGAGAACTTGATCGACTACCAGATGTTGAGCCTGTAGAACCTGAGGTACTTGCTCTTTCATCACACCCGTTTGTGTGTTGGGTGTAATTGTTATCACTGTTACGTTTCAAAATTTTGACTTGTTGTACAAAATTAGTGTTTGATTTGTTTTCAAAAGTCTCAATTTTATCTGTACCTTTTGATGCTACAAACTTAACATCTTTTCCTTTCTTCACGTAACGAGCTCCTTTTGATTCAACCTTAGCCTTTGGCTTTGGAGCTCGTTGTGGTTGTTTACCCTTAGAAGCCGTAGGTTGTTGAGTGGTTGGAGATTTTTGATTACCAAACTGTTTCCTAATCTCAGCCTTAGGAATTCGATCACATTGTGTTACCACAATTCCCGGAAGTGTTTTTCCCAAAAATTTGTTTGTATTGTCTTCAAAGACTTTGTCGATCAAAGATTTATTTACATTCTTAATTGGAAAAACATGATCTGAGTAGATTTTATTATCTCCAACCAAAGTGTACAACACATTACTGCTTTTAACAGTAGACACATCTGTCTTATCAACCTTGACAGGATCAATCACTTGCTTCTTAACAGATGGAATCTCAGGAGTATCAGGATCACAAAGGATGTGATTCTCTCGTGGAATATCTACTCCTTTCATCTTGCTAAGTGATTTATCCTGATCACTTACAGCCACATCTGATTCATCATCCGATGTCTCATAGTCCTCGATAATTGGAGGACTTTGCTTCATGGATGGTGAAGTTTCCTGTTCTTCAGAGGCTGTGTTTGAAGAATTGTCCGGTTTGAACCCAAGGCCAGTGGTAAACTCCTCAACATCAAGAGGCACACTGGGTTCATACAGAGGCATTTCTTCCTCATCAGGCATCTTGGTATAGTTGTTCATCAAGGGGGGCGGACATTTGTTATACCCTATGCCTTTCTGATTTCCTTTTAGTTGTTGAACATCGATGATGTGATCAAGCACAAATCGGGAGTTAGAATAACTATCCAATTTCTGTTTGATCGCATCATGTTCGCATTGGGCAATGGCTAATTGCTTTTTAGTTTCTTCCACAGTGTTAATATATTCATTTATACTCACTTGCTTGTGGTAAACTACTTTGTTAACCTCGGACACATTTTTCTTTAAAGTTTCTATTACAGATTTAAATTCTTTTTCATTCCGGGTTAAAGCCATGTTTGCCTCTTTGCATTTCGACAGTTCAATAACCAAATTCTGGTTATGACTATGAAGCTTTTCTGATTCAAGCTTCATCTCTGCACATGATTTACAAATACTAGGAGCAGGAGGTTCAGAAGTTACCTGACTAGTAGAGGCTGAGCCGTTTGCCATAAAGGCAGATTGAAAAGAAAAAGCTCCATCTTCAGAAAATAGCTTTTCCATTTCCGTTGATGTAGCAGCAGCCTTCCTAATCAGAATTGATTTCTGACATTTAAGCTCATCAGCTTCATTCAGAAGATCCTGAATATCTTTACTTTCTTCCTCCTCATCAGGCTCTGAGTGATTATCCCCAGAAACAGAGCCTTCTTCATCTGAACTTCCAGAATAACCAGAACTGTCATCGCTCCCAGAAGATTCTTCTTTACGATCCTGCTCGATGACCTTAGCATACAAAGCAGTTCCACTTCCCTGATCACCTTCACCAAACTGAACTGACCAGTCACATCCTTCATCAGCTTGAACAGCCAAAGCCCGATTGTGATTGGTAGTTCCAGGCTGTCCCTGATTATTGTTCACTGCTACCATCCTCCTCTCACGGTTTTCTTGTTGGGCATTCACATTCGTCTGGTTTCTAAAAGGGTTGTGATTGCCGTGTTTTGTTGGTCGAGTGCACTCACGTTTAAAGTGCCCTTTCTCGCCACAGTTAAAGCACGTGACGGCATTAATATCAAACCCATACTTCGTGTTTTTCTTTCCTTCCAACGAAGTTCTTCCAGTTCGTGCCATGAAATCTTTTGCCCTTCTAACCGCACTAGCAAAAGCCCATTTAATATCCATCAACTCCATTTCTTCCTTGTCGATCTGATCATAATCTTCATTGGTCATGTTGATGTTTCCAAGCTGACCTGCTACCAAACCACAGTATGCACTGACCATGGTGTTGATAATCTCCATATGTTCCTTAGCGACTTCAATGCTAAGGTGTGAAAGATTTGAGTTGTCGACTCGGATTGTGTGATGTCTTTGGGGTTGAGGTTGAGGTTGAGGATTGCTTGTATAGTGAGCTTGCTGTTGTTGTTGTTGAGGTTGTGGTTGTGGCTGTGTTGGAACAGGAATGTAAGACCTCGGATCGAATTGAGGTTGTGGTGGAGCAGCTGTTGACTGAGGAAACGGAAAGGAACTTGAACTTGTATTTGACACAAATGCAGTCTGCAGCTTAGGTTGCTGTTGCTGAGCTGCAGCGGATCTTGCCAAAACATCGAATCCTGGAAGATACATTTCCGTATTCTGAGGAGCTGGAGCACGCCTTGCTTTCCTAATTTCTTCATCATTTTTATGTTCCAGCTTTTGAATGAACTCATAGATGTTGACTTGATCTAGAGTTCCAGTATGTTTCAACAGTTCAATGAAAGAACTCCACTTTGGAGGTAAGGCGTCAGCAAATCTACTCACCATTTCTTGTTGAGTAGCGACAACTCCATAAGCACACATCTCACTAATCAAATGATAGAAACGTGTGATCATATCATTCAGAGTCTCGTTTTCCAAAAACTGAAAGGATTCAAACTCTTTCTTCAACAAATCATGTCGAGATTTTCGAGCAGCTGCATTGCCTTCTCCTCTAGCAACTAAGGCATCCCACAATGCTTTCGTGGTCTTGCAATATGAGAACTGATGGTAGATGTCTTTGTTGAGTGCTTGAGTAAGTGTAGCAAAGGCCTTTTTCTCCAATTCATAAGCCTTCTTGTCATTCTCAAGCATATTTGCATAACCCTCTGAAGTTGACGCAGCAGTTTCAAGATTAGTATTGAACGCATTGATGAAACACGTCCAAAGATCAGTGCTTTGCCCTTGAACATATGTGTGAAAACGGTTTTTCCATGATGGAAAATCGTTCATATGATTCAACTTAGGTGGACGATTGTTGCTGCCAGTTTCACTCTCACTAATCAGAAGGTTCTGAAGACTTTGACTTTGATTGGATACCAAAGCCCATTGACTTGGACTAATTGATGGCTGTGGAACCATACTCTTTGCCCAATCTGCAGCAGTCACTAGCTCTTGATTGTTTCGTGAGTCCAAACTCCAATCCCATGGACTTGTACAACTCATTTTGATCAAATATAAGTTACAAACTTACACACCACAAACTGTTAAGAACACAAGCAACTAAGAATCGAAAGATACTGACTTGTTCGAAAGATCAATGCTTGTTCGAATGATCAACAAGGTTCGAAAGATCCCTGTTGAGTTTCGAACAAAGACTTCGAAGGATTGATTTCGAAAGATTGATCACACGAAGGATCCTTATCTTTCGAAAGATGATTTCGAAAGATTCTCCTTATGTTTCGAACACAGGTCTCGAAAGATTCACAATGAAAGATCCTTATCTTTCGAACACTAATCTCGAAGGATTCACCAACACGAACGATCCTTATCTTTCGAGAAGATTCCAGAAACGAAAGATAATTCCTAGACTCCGAAAGACTAAACGAAAGATGCTTATCTTTCGAGCTGCCTTTGATCGAAAGATGTCGAAGGATATCTTTCGATGTCGAAGGATATCTTTCGAATGCTCTGACACACTGACAAAAAGTACGACAGGTTGGTGAAAAGTTGATGTGGTTGGTGAGCCAACTTTCGGCAGAAAGGATGGTTCTGCCAACAACTTTTTCACCAACTATTTGACTTTCAAAAAGTTTACCCAAAATGGCAACCTTATCAACAAGATCTGGTCACCGGAAACACACCGGAGATATGGCCGGAATAATCAAAGTCTCTTAAAAACAAGTTTTTAAGTTACCCAAACCAACCTTGAACACTCCCGAAGGTTTAGAAACCGTTTTTCAGTTTAAACAAGCAAGAAAACCACCAAAAACGGGTGCTAAACCAAGTGTTCAAACACACCAAGAACTCGAACAACCCGGTTTTAAACAAGGTAAAGAGCCAAGCTCTGATACCACTTGTAGGTCCCTTTTCGCGGAGGATAACGAACCTAAACCTTGTTATACTAACCCACTAGCAAGTGCGGAATCCAAGCTAGTAGGAAAACCGAGATGAAGCAAGTATAGAAACAAACACACAAGATTCACCGATTAACACAACTGTATTAATACGTATGAAGGTTCCGGTTACAAGCACAATGTTTACAATCAGTTTGCAAACTCTCAAAGTGTGTGTGTGTGAGTTTCGGACAGAAGCTCTCAGCTCTCTAAGTTTCTGTCTCTCTAAGTGTGCATCAATATCTTTCACACTACACTGCATGGGTATATATATACCCAGCACAGGTTGTCTATCCCGAAGGATCCGATAGATGGTCCGAAGGATCATCTATCGAGGACAAGTCATTCGAAGGATGAGCAGGGACCTCGAAGGATGATCCTTCGAGGTCTAACAGTCGAACCATATCTATCGACCATCTCGAAGGATCAACAGTATCCTTCGAGTCTATCCTTCGAGCCTATCCTTCGAGACAGACTAATATATAACTTATTGGCCAAGTCAAACTAGGAGGATAGTTGACTTGGTCAACTTACAGACTCACTTAGGACATCGTTTACATACAGACCGATTACAGACAAAGTACAGACACAAGTGCACCAACATTTATTAATACTTTCAATAGTTTTATAGTTGGTTTAACATTAGTTTTATTAGTTGGTTTATTAATAGTTTCATTAGTTTTATACTTTGTTACTTAGCCGTTGAATTCTTTGATTGTTTGATTGTTTGAATTGATTGTGTGATTGCCAAAATCCAAAAAACAAGCTTTAATTGGGAACTTTTCAAATGAAAATACGAAGAAATTAATGATGATGAAACAACTCCTTCGAATGTTAACGTTGATTCAAGTCCGAATGTTGATAATGATAATATCCAAGCAAATGATGAAGTTGATGCAAGTCCGAATGTTGATCAAGCAAATGATGACGTTGATGCAAGTCCGAATGTTGATAATGACAATCCTACAACTTCAATTCCAACAACACGAGGTATTATTGATTTGAATGATCTTCCTTCGGATCCATTTGATAGGCCACCTATTACTAGTTATCACCCAAATCAAATAGATGACATAAGAAGGTCGTATCTTGTTAAGGGGGCTTTTCAACCGTGTAGTCATAAGTTTCATGTTAAAGACTTTTATGAAAAAAAAGACGTTTTGTTGTAAAGTTGGTTTAATAATTGTAGTTGGTTAGAGTATAGCATCAAAGCAGACAAAGTATATTGTCTATATTGTTACTTGTTTAAAAAAGATGTTGGCAACCGGGTTGTTAAGCTAGCTTTGCTTTTACCGGCGGCAACCGCAACCGTTGAAAGATGTTTTTTTCGAAATTGAAGCTTGTGAAGACGGATTTACGCAATCGAATCAGCCCGGAATTCTTGAAGATTGTTATGGTTTGTGCGGTCGAAAAGGATTTTAAGTGAAGTAAAAGACGACGATGTGATGGATCGTTTTCAAGCTATGAAAAAAAGAAGAGGACAAATCTATTAGGTATTTGTTTTACTTTATTTATGTATTATTGTTTTTTTAATATTGTATGATTGCACGGTAAAAAAAAAATTGGGATACCCCTGAATTAATGTTCTAGTTCCGCCACTGTTTACAAGTTGAGAGCTTTTAAAAGCACCGTTGATGTATTGTTTGTACGGTTTTCATTAGATTTAGTTTCGTTTTATTTAGAATATGCGTACTTTTGATTCGTTTATGTATTACAGGTCTTGGATGGTGAAAGTAGCTGAAAAAGTTAGAAAACGAGCCAAAACAACATGCTGAAACCAAGTACCAGGACGTGAACGGATGATCGAGAGATAAAAAGGAATAAAAAATAAGGTTTCTAAGGCTCTCGTGCGTCGCCAGAGCTAAACATTGACCTGTTTCTAAGGCTCTCGCGTGTCGCGACAGGTTGACTTGGAGTCCCGCGGGTCGCGAGAGGGGGTAAATCAGCGAATTCGTGGATTTCTAGGGTTTTAGGGCTTTTGTAAAGTATAAATACAATCTATGTAGCACGGGAACGGGTACGGGGACGATACGGATACGGGGAATGGCAAAACTCAAAAATCCAAGATACAGGTACGACAAAGGTACGGCAAAAAATATATAAAAAATAAAAATATATTAAATAAAATTTTAAGTAAAATATCTTTTCAAATCTATATATATATATATATATATATATATATATAAAATAAAAACAAAAACAATTATATACACCGATAAATACTGAATCAAATAAATTTGAAAACAAGTTAATATATAGTTATATAATAACTTTGATTGGCTTATTTCATCATCTAGGAATATAACATTTAAAAAAAATCAAAAAAAAAAACAACTGGTAAAAAGTTCAAAAGTGTAAAATATGTGGTGGTTGAAAAAAAGTAGGCTTATAGGCTTTTTTTAAATCAAATAGACCCATACTTAAGTGAGCTTTAGGTTTTTAATCAAATTACCCCCTACTTCTCTCTTTATCTTCTTCTTCGTCACTTTTCTTTGAGTTTGCCAGCTGAAAAAAACCAGAATCATAAATTTAAATCTTCGATTTATAAGTTTTTTTCACTTTAATCCCATGCCTTTTTGTATCCGTGTTCCACCAAAGTATCTTTCATGGCAAATATATTAAGGAAACGTCCCCGAAACGTCAAGCTACCGGTCCTCAATTTCCCGGAAGCGTTTTGATGCCGTACCCATATTCCCGGAAACGTCCGGGGGATGTCCCCATGGCGTTTCCGGGTCCCCACTCCGTCCCCGGGACGGGTACTCATGGCTCCAAGTCGTACCCGTGCTTCATAGAATACAATGTTTTCACAACCCTAGAGAGAGATGGACGGCCTGGGACTGCTTTGGACAAATTTGCAAGCTGGTTTAGCATGGAATCGAGCCTTGGAATCATTGGATAGAAGCTGGAAGCCTAAAGATTGAAGATTTAACGGGTTATACTTTCCCGATTCATCTTATTTCTTAGTTTTCTATTTTACTTCAATGAATTCTTTGTTTGGAACTTGTATTCTGGTTTTTGCAACTATGTTTCTTGGCTAAACATTTAAAACTATTTTGGTTGTGATGAACAATTGATTAAAGTTTGGATTTTTATTGGATGTCAATGTGTTTATGGATTTATTTTGAAAGGTATCTAACTTTGGTTCATTGATTTGATGTGTATGCATATTTAATTCGGTTCATTGAATAATTATTATCCCTCAATTTGCTAGTTGATTGTCTTTCAAATAATAGTTGCATGCGAGGTCAATTACTGTGTGTTTTTGGCTATTAGATGTTTCGCTAGACATAGTGATCCATAGGGATATAATTGTAATTTAGATAGGGTTAAATGTTCTACCAATCTTAATATCCGTGAGGTGAGAGATTGTCGGTTTGTCTTTAGTGTTAGATTGCTAGGGTTAGATACTTTGTGAGAAGATTCCCTTAGTTTGCCTTTCATTCATTGCTTACCGAGTTAAATCAAGTTCCTTAGTTGCCTTAAACCTTTCATCGTGAGGTAGTTAGTCACTTTAGGGCACTTTTCTAGATAATTAGATAATCGTAAGGGAGTCTAGTCAACCGGTAGTCTTAACAACCTTTTAGAGTTCCATAGGTGTCTTCCTGAGAAGGGTCGGGGGTCCTGTTCGGTTTCTCTTAGTGTTTATCATTTAAAGATCCCGGTTCCATAACACATTAGCATCCGATAGAAAGCCTTACGATAACATTTGGGATTGCAACCTAGGTAGTTATTCATCATCACTGAGTTCAATCATAGTTTAAGTCACGTTTTAGTTGTTTACTTTAGTTAAATTTATTTTAATTGCAACTTAGGATTTTAGAAAACCTTCCCCCTCAAGTATAAAATCAATTTAGTCGTGTCAGTTCGTCAAATCTATGGAGTGTAGTTTACGTAATCAGTAGAGTCTCGTGGGTTCGATACTCTAACTTACTTAGGCTATACTACATTGACCGGTACACTTGCCGGTCATCTGGTCTAGGTTTAGAGAGTCTTAGTTATAAATTTAAAACTTAGAGAGTCTAGTTTAGGGTTTAGTTTATTTAATTTAATTAGACCATTTTAAGCACATCAAGTTTTTGGCGCAGTTGCCGGGGACTCTTGGCGATTGCGTTCATTAGCTTTGATTAGACTTGCTTGCATATTACGTGCTATTTGTGTGTTATATTTTTAGTCGTAGGAGTCTAAATAAGTAGTATCTTTGTCTGCTTGTTTAGAGTCATTTGTTTAGTCGTTTTAACGTTTCTTTATCGGTTTTTTGAAGTGGATGCCCCATACGCGTTCATAAGGACCGTCACCGAAACCATCCTTCTCCTCTTCCAACCCAAAGGTTAGTACATCCTCTTCTTCATCTTCAACCCATTTTGACTCTACCCTCCAATCTAAACCACCAGCTTTGACTTTACACCCAAGTCATCACCCCACAATTCCCCACCTCCCACACCACCACATAGTCCAACACCCGTTGCGCCAAACATGAATAACCGTCAAACCATCCACCAACAATCCACCACTGGTTTCACCGGTGTAAACTCACCCATCACTCTCCCCATCATTGACAATGATAAATCTTGGCAGATCCCGTTCTATATCATGACCGCCATCACCAACTCCTGCCAATTCCATGGTCATGATGACGAGGATGCCCCTGCCCACATTAACCGTCTGACCCGCATTTGTGGCGCTTTCTCGATCGAAGGTGCTGGGAGTGACGCCCATTTCCTTCAGGTTTTTTCGTTCTCACTAGCCGGTAGGGCCACCATTTGGCTCGATTCACAGCCGGCAGGTACTTTCACCACTTGGGCCGCCCTTCGAGATGCTTTCTTGTAACAACCCTCAAAAATGTCCCAAAAACATTCCGTAATCGAAACACTGAACTTGCAAAATGGAACCTAGTATGAAAAATAGAAAAAAAAATAAATAACTCTATGTCTGTCGTGGGCCGTGAAATACTAATAAAGATCTATCGCGGGTGGCGATACCCCAACAACTTTCTGGACACGCCTTGGGACACATGTCATACATGTGTCAAGGCTATATCGATGACTAATGACACCTAAGCCCTAGCTAGAGGGTATCGCCCGCGACAGGATAAGCCTAGGCTACCGCAGGCCGCGACGGAGTATCAAAGTTATTATAAATAGAGATTTCAATTTGCAGTTCAATTCGTTCAACTTCCTTCTTTTCTCTCAAACTTTCTGCTAGAAGATATTATACCCAATACCCCTAATTTTACAAAGCTCTGCCCCATTGTAAGTGTTTTAACCCCTGATCATTGATTCGATACCTTGTCCGATCGATCCTGAACCCATCAACGGATGTCAAGGTGCTGCCTGTATAAGGCTACACTTTGTTAAACTACATTGGGGTTTTGATCTCGTGATGTATCGATAAAGTTAAGTTGGGTTATTACACTAACACGTGTGCATTGTATATTTTATTAGGAACTCAGGAATTATACCAAGAAATATTTCCAGGAGGCTTTTAGTTAAACCCTAAAGTTAGAAAGTGAGCCATTCTTCTTTTTCTCACATTATTGTGAGTCATTCTCCTTTTCCTCACATAACTGTGAGACATTCTTTTTTACTTAAAATGCTTTGCAAAACCCTAAATGTATATCAGTTATACTTACAGTGATTAAGTCTTTGTATTCTGAAATTATTGTCGGTATGTGGGGTTTTGTATACATCACTTGTCCACAGTTACCATGGGGTGACAGGAACCGTTACTATTGGGTGACAGGATCCAATAATAATATGACCACGAGCACATGGGATTGGCCCCAGTCGCAATACTCTATTGAATAATTGATAGATATAAACATTCTAATCGCTCTTGATACTGTAAAATATAAAATGTGTCTTTTTGTAAAATGGAATGAACTCACCAGTATTTTCGCTGATAAAATGTTTTCAAATGCATTTCAGGTAACTTACCTTGAATGTAACAGAAGTCCGCTATGGAGCACTAAAGGCTTAAATAAAGTGGCTATGATTACCTGAATAAAAGAAGAAATTTGTATTAGGGTTTATCCCTATAAAAACATTTGAATAGAATTTGGGTTTTAGCCCATTTGTTTAATATTAAAAGTTTGGTGGTTTACAAACTCTGAAATTATTTCCTAACTACGATCCCGATGAAAATTTTTTCCGCTGCAAATTTAATAAACACTGGTACCATCTGACTAGTTCACGGCTCCCGCTCCCAGGGTGGGGTCGGGGGCTGTGACATTTCCTAGCTAAGTACTTTCCACTTGCAAAAGCATCTCGCATCCATGATCAGATCCATTCGTTCTGAATGGAGCCTGACGAGCCCTATTACCTTGCATGGGAAAGGTTCCAAAACTTACTGTCAAGGTGCTCCTAGCATGGTCTCTCTTACTGAGCACTTGTAGAGAAATTCTACAATGGGCTCACTTATGACACCGAGGCGCGTTTCGATACTTCTGCAAGAGGCCACCTTATGGGAAAGAAAACAGTGGTTGAATGCAATGACTTGTTCGAAAGCTTTGCTCAATCTGAGTACGAATAGCGGTCGGCTAACAGAAATTCCATTCCTGCACCTAGTTCATCCTCCACTACGCGAGGTGGACACCAAGTTAGCTTGGAAACTACGGTGGCCGCTGCTTTGGAAAATTTAAGGAGAGAAGTGAACAAAGAAATCCAAGAACTTAAGACCAAAGTAGATAAGTGTGAGGTATGTCGGGGGGGGGGTCATGGTACAGTAGAGTGTCCTGTGCTTACAAGGGAACATGTCGAGTACATCACCGGTCAAAACCGGGGTCCCACGAACGCATTCAATAATAACTCCAATTATAATTCTTACTGGCGTAATAATAATAATAATGATGATGATGATGATGATGATGATGATGATGATGATGATGATGATGATGATTATAATAATAATAATAATAATAATAATAATAATAATAATAATAATAATAATAATAATAATAATAATAATAATAATAATAATAAAAATAATAATAATAATAATAATAATTAGCCTTCTTCCGGTAATCACCCTGTCGAATCAAAATAGGGGGCAGGGTCAGTTTGGGGGTTCAAACCAAGGGGCCAGTTTGTTAGTGGGTGTTCTGGCCAACAGGGTCAACCTAGGAATGGGGGTTCGGGTAATAGTTTGGAGATGATTGAGGAACTTCTTTCTCAATTAGTTGTTAAGGACCAGATCACTCAGAAAACGCTAGCGGAGCATGATCTTCTTTTGAAGAATCAACAATCCGTACTCTTAGATCTTCAGCGGTTCGTTGGTGACATTGCCCACCAGTTGCAAGAAAGACCACCGGGTCAGTTCTCGGGTAACAATCAAGCTAACCTAGCCAACCATCACCTGAAAGGTATAACCACTAGATCAGGTTTAGAGCTAGGGGAGTTTGAGAGACCACCAGTTTAGGTAAGGGAAGAAGAACCGGTGGGTGAGGGTTTAGAGCGAGAATCACCCGTGTTAGTGAAGGTTTTTAGGAAGTCAGTTGAGCTATTCAAACCAAGTCCAGAGATTGATCATGCTCGTATTCCATATCCTGAACGTGTTAAAAATAAAAAATACACTAAAGAATGTGGTCATTTCTTAGACATGTTTAAACAACTTAAGATGAATCTACCATTAATCGAAGCTCTAAAGCATATGCCAAATTATGCTAAATTCTTAAAAGATCTCCTGAAAGGGAAAGATAAATTAGAAAGCTTTCGAATGTCCTTCTAAATGCCGAATGTTCTGCAGTAGTGACGAACAAGCTACCGGAGAAACTGACAGATCCGGTATCTTCACGATCCCGTGTTTGTTCGGTGGTGATGTTCAGAATCACGCGTTAGCCGACCTTGGTGCTAGTATTAATTTGATACCATATTCATTTTACGAAAAACTAGGCCTTGGTGATCTTAAACCAACTCGTATGACCTTAGCCTTAGCAGATAAAACCGTTAAGTATCCTCGGGGAATAGTTGAGAATCTGATAGTAAAAGTTTACAAATTTGTATTCCCGGTGGACTTCGTAGTGCTGGACCTGGAAGCTGATGAAAACGTACCTTTGATATTAGGACGTCCATTCTTGTGCACTGCCAAGGCCCTTATAGATGTCTTCTTAGGCACTATCACACTTAGAGCGGGTGAGGAAACGGTAGTCTTTAAGGTCACTAAAACGAGAGGTTCGAGTGATCGAGTGGAAGCGGTAGCATCGGTGGGGGAAAGTGGTAAGGAAAAGAGAGATGAGAGGAGGTGGATGAGTGATCCTAGTTTAGAAAGGGTGATAAAACCCAAGTGTGGGGATCAGTAGGGTAGGAAGGTAGAGGAATTAGAGAAACAGATAGTGTGGTTAGAAGCTAAGTTCGAAACACACTGAGTGAAGTTCAGTGTGGGGATGGGTTTATAATTAAAACATCTAGATTCAAACCACCCGAGGATGAGTTCGAAGTTTGTGAGAGGTATGAGGAAGTATGGAGAGAACCGTGTCTTAATTGGTATGATGGCGCTAGATAGAATACGGAGGTGAGCTGGGTCTACATGATCCTTCGTAAGTGCTTGAGAAGTTGAGAAATTATGGTGATATCCCGTTTGTAGAGTTCGAGTCTTATTCGTATTTTAGGTAGATTGTGGTTCGTGTTTTTGTGTCATTGAGTCTTTGCAGGAGTTCATTACCGTCACGGAGCGGAAATATGCGAAGAATTCGAGTTGGAGGTAAGTTTTCATGTCTCAAAGTGATTGGAAAATAGTTGGGATAAGTATTTGGGATGATTTAGGAAATTTTTAAAATTTTTCCAAGGCATAAATGTTTCAAAACCAAGAAACTTTCTGTTGAAAAGTGGGTTTTGCGCCCCGCGACTCCCGCGAGGGGATAAACTATATGTTACAGGGCCCGTCAGACCCCGTAATGATCCGGATCAAAATATGTAGCGTCGCGGGGCGCGACGTTATAGAACGAACGTATCGCGGGCCGCGAGACCTGTTTAAAATGAGAAAGTTTGCTTCTTTTCCCAAATTTGTTGGCCGCTTCAATCAAATTCATGAGTTCTTTATTGTTTAACTCGTCTCCAGGGTATGTTCCTCTGCAATTTTGTACTATGAGTCTAACTTAGTAGTGTTCCTTGAGTCAGGTTTTTGTGTCGAGTCGGTATTATGTTGGTTTTTGCTTGTCTTTCTTTATGCAGGTTTGAATAAGTACCACCCGTACTCAATATCCATTTGGGTGTTTTTCGGAGCTGTTTATAGAGAGTCAAGGCATTTACCTAGTATATCAGTCAGTGACAGAGCCGATCGCGAATGGAATGCTATACAATCGAGCAGGATTGGGCGAGAGTTATGGAGCTTACGCATTATATCACCAGCTAAGTCCTTTCCGATTTGCCCTTTGTGTTTTTGTTTCTTATTTATTTTAGTATTTTGAGTCGGTTTCCATATTGAGGGCAATAGAGTTTAAGTGTGGGGATGAGAAACTATCATTTGAGTCTGTATAGTGAGTCGTTTGAGTCATAAAATAAAAAAAAAAAAACAGAAAATCCAAAAATCCAAAAAAAAAAATAATAAATAAAAAAATCAGAAAATGTCTCTTGTTTTAGAAGTTTGCAAATATAGACGGAAAATGATAGAAAAATCGGATATGTTCGGGTTTCAAATAATAATAATAATAGAAATTTAAAAAGTTGAATTCGTGTCTAGCTTGGGACGTGTGAGTAGGCCCGACCCGGATTCTAGGTTTTTTTTTGATATTAATATACTTAAAATGTTAGTTTGCTAGTGGATGCTCATCTAATAGAAGTAGGAAGCCGAAACCGCCAATAATAGTGTAAGGAATGTCGTTATAAGCTAAAAATATTAGAATTTTTCATCAAAGAAAAAAATATATAATAAATTGAGCTAGTTTGGTATAAAAACGAGGCCTACATAATCTCTATTGGGGATGGTGAATCTGATTTAGATTGCCTCTAGGTTGAGTTAAAGGAATAAAATGCAAAATTACCAACACTCATGTTGTCGCTCTCGGAGATAGTGACTCTGGTTGAGACAACGTCTGGGTTAGGTATGTAAGAGTTAGTGCTCAAAAGAAAAAAAATAGTAAATTTTGTTGTTAAATTCTTTTGATTTTGTTATAAAACAGTTAGGAAAGGGTCAATTGATTCGTTCCATTTGTTTCATGAGCTTGAGGCAGGATTAGGTGAAATTGCGGCTTTTAGTGTGAGGCCCTGTAATATACGAAATTCATAAAATTATTTATGATAACATAGTTAAATAAATTAAAAGCCTATTTATATTTAATAAGTTTTACTGTTAGGACAACTTACATATATTTTATTAGTTAAAGGCAGAGGATATTAAATGGGTTCTAGAAATTTAAAGATATATATATAGGGTTGGGCTATATAGAAAACCCTAAATATTTAAGAAACCCGGGAAACTCAAAGCTCCTGACTTTTTTTTTTTTTTTTTTTGAAAAAAATAACACATGTAATATACATGTTTTTAAGAGTTTTGGGCCAAAAAAATCAAAAAAGCGCCGAAGGGTTTTTTTTTAAAAAAAAAAACAAATTTCAGCAACTTTTAGCATTTTTTGTCTAACACATGTTAGTCAACGAAGTTTTTGGAACTTGTTTATTTTTTTTAAAAAAAAGTACTGGGCGCTTTTTTGTTTTTTTTGGCCCAAAACTCTTAAAAACATGTATATTACATGTGTTATTTTTTTCAAAAAAAAAAAAAAAGTAGGGATCTTTGAGTTTCCAGAGTTTCCTAAAATTTTTAGGGTTTTTTGTCAAGCATTACCCTATATATATAATCTCAAAGTTTGACAATTTCACAAATCTCTTCCTAACGAATCAACCTTCCTTCATCGGGTGTCTTCGACGCGACTAGTTCCGCCTCAGGAACCAAGTATTATACGGATTCAATTGACATGTTTACTCTTTGTTCCCATCCTCGTTCTTAATTCTGGTTTTGCAATGTTCATCACGGGCACGGCTGCAATTAATCCCATTCAGAAGTGTTGTCGCGGCCGCTATCGAACGGGTGTGGTTGCTCGATCCCTTTGGTTTCTGTCACCAGCCATACATATAAGACTTCTGTTGGTGAATGGAATATTATCTAACGTCGACAAGGTACCTTAACCAAACCATCATCCGATTTGAATATAGCTATATGAATTTTGGTTTCGTTTAGATTGCTCTGACGACTAAGAACTAAATTAGTGTAATTGTTTTGCAAGTATAAAGAATCAAGATTTACTAGTACACACGTCAGTTTATGTAATGTGTTGATTAATAGAAGTCCAAGAGACCTTTTATATTGGTTTAGTTAATAAAAAATCCCCAGATCTCGTTTTCTTTTAATAAATACACATATGTTTTCTTATACAAAATATGCTTTTGTTCTGATGACTTTGGATGAAATGGTGATACTATGGCATCATCCAAAAGTTATAATTTAATGGATGGGCATCAAAATTAGTTGAAGTCTCTGTGTTAGTGGTACGGTTATAGGAAAATAATTAGAATTCTAAAATTTCGTTCTTAAATATATAGATGTGTTCATTATATGATACAAAAAGGTGACAAGCCATTTTTTTATATAGTGGAGCCAAGTTAATCTAATTGACATTCAAATAGTTGTTTTTTTATTAATTATTAAAACAAGGGTTAGAATCAGATTTCTAGTCGCCGGGAAGTTTTAACAAATGAATCAATTAACGTGATTAATTTATCATAAAACTGATTTGGTAAATAACGGGTTATAGGTTCACGTACTCGTTGAAGACGAGTTGTCTTGATTTGCTTGCTTATAAAGTACGGATTTCGCTTCTTTTACATCGTAGTATTATTTTATTTTCGTTACTTATTGGTACGAATTCTATTTTCTTTTCATCGTAGTATACTTTTATTTTTCGTTACTCGTTGGTACGGATTCTTGTTCTTGACATCATAGTATTGTTATTCAAGTCTGTTACTTTGTAGTACGGATGTTTTCGCTAGTGGTTTCTATTTCGTAATTAGTATATATTGTAGCATGCAATAGACCTTAGATTTTGTGCTCACTATTGCATGTTCCCTTTAGACTTATGTCACGATATATTTATTTCTGATATGGCTTTGTACTATCACCCGAGCAATTATATGTTATGACTTGTCGCTAGGGCGTCAACGGCATGGCACTCATCGTGACAGTGCGTAACTAAAGTTCACGGCATCTCTAGTTTGTGCTTGTGTAGCACCTGGCCTCTAGAGGCGAATAGATCGATCTTAGCTCTGACTCCTGACTCCTAACTCTTGTTGAGATGGAATAATGTGTGTACGCCTACACGTACCGTCTCGGTGCATGGACTAGCTAGCTATGTACCCCTTTGTTTAGGCTCATGGGTGCTTCTATATTACGTGACTTTTGTTATATATGGTTATGTGTAGTCATGTATGTCTTGTATCTGTTATGATATGTTTGATATGTTTATATGCATCTGATTATGTTCAGTATTTGTTTTGTATAAGTACTGGGATTCAAGATACATGAGTATTAATTTGTTTCAGTGCTAGAATTTAGATTTGTTTCGACTCAGTATATCGGTTTTGTCTCCGTATTCGTTTTAATATTAGTTTCAGTTTGGACTTAAATTCACATTTCGTGTTATACGCTAGTTTGTATCCGTCAGTATACGTTTTCAACATTTGTTCCGGTGTCCGCCTTAATATTTGTCTTTAGAACTAATTGGTTTCCGATATTGGTTTCAAAATTTTATAAGTATTAAATGACCCTGTTTTCAAAACTCGGGTTATCTAATTTATTAAATATATATTTTCAAAGTTTCAACTGTGGTTTCAATGTTAGTCTCTGTTCAGTTTCTGTATGCAGTGTTTCGTTCTCATTTACTCGTCTTTATATGTACTATTGATTTCTCCGTTACTGAGCAACTTTTTGGCTCACCCGTATTTTTCTTTTTGTGTTTATCGTATTTGTTTAACAGGTAATATGAGAAAGTTGGGGTAATAAGTGAGGAGTGCCTTGAAGATCAAGATTTATTTTTGTTTTTTAATGTTAGAAAATGTAATTAGGATCTTTTTGTTTTAAACTTCGGAATTAGTTTTTGAATTTGATATCTCTAATAGTGACATTTCAGCCTATTCCGCCTATTCCAGGTTGGGGTGTTACAGGCCCTAGGTAGATTGACTCAACTTGAACATGAATTGCATGATAAGGGTTTGGAACTAGGTTTTGGTTTAAGTGGACACATATACTTGCAATCGCGGTTAACATGAGTTTTAATTCTAATAAGTAATCTAGATTTTGAACCCGAGAATTTTATCTGACTATGATTCCGTTTGCACAATTCTTTTAAAGAGACGAAAAAGAGATAAGTGTGGGATATTTGATGTATTGTAAAATATATCTATTTATCTTGTATAGTTTGTATGGTTTTCGTTAGATTTAGTTTCCTTTTACTTAGAATATGCGTACTTTTGATTCGTTTATGTTTTACAGGTCTTGGATGGTGAAAGTAGCTGAAAAGGTTAGAAAACAAGCCAAAATATGCTAAAACCAAGTACCGGACATGAACGAATGATCGAGAGATGAAACGGAATAAAAAATAAGGTTTTTAAGGCTCTCGCGTGTCGCGACAGGTTGAAGGAAGGATTTCGTATTTCGCCAGAGCTGAACAGTGACCCGTTTGACTATTCCATAGCGCCGCGAGGCACGAAGGTCTTGACTTGGTGTCTCGCGGGCTGCGAGAGGGGTTAAATCATCGAATTCGTGGGTTTCTAGGGTTTTAGGGCTTTTGTAAAGTATAAATATAATGTGTTAACAACCCTAGAGAGAGATAGACGTCCTGGGACTGCTTTGGACGGATTTGCAGGCTGGTTTAGCACAGAATCGAGCCTTGGAATCATTGGATAGAAGCTGGAAGCCTAAAGATCGAAGATTTAACGGGTTATACTTTCCCGATTCATCTTATTTCTTAGTTTTCTATTTTACTTCAATGAATTCTTTGTTTGGAACTTGTATTCTGGTTTTACAACTATGTTTCTTGGCTAAACACTTAAAACTATTTAGGTTGTGATGAACAATTGATTAAAGTTTAGATTTTTATTGGATGTCAATGTGTTTATGGATTTATCTTGAAAAGTAACTAACCTTTGTTCATTGATTTGATGTGTATGCATATTTAATTCGGTTCATTGAATAATTATTATACCTTATGTTGCTAGTTGAATGTCTTTCAAATAATAGTTGGATGCTAGGTCAATTATTGTGAGTTTTTGGCTATTAGATGTTTCGCTAGACGTAGTGATCCATAGGGGTATAATTGTAATTTGGATAGGGTTAAATGTTCTACCAATTGTATTATCCGTGAGGTGAGAGATTTTCGGTTTGCCTTTAGTGTTAGATTGCTAGGGTTAGATACTTTATGAGAAGATCTACTTAGTTTCCCTTTCATTCATTGCTTACCGAATTAAATCAAGTTCATTAGTTGCCTTAGACTTTTCATCGTGAGGTAGTTAGTCAATTTAGGGAACTTTTCTTGATAATTAGGTACCCGTAAGGGAGTCCAGTCAACCGGTAGTCTTAACAGCCTTTAAGAGTTCTATAGGTGTCTTCCCGAGAAGGGTTGGGGGTCCTGTTCGGTTCCTCTTAGGGTTTAGCGTTTAAAGATCCCGGTTCCATAACAAATTACATCTGATAGAAAGCCTTACGATAACAATTGGGATTCCAACCTAGGTACTTATTCGTCATCACTGAGTTCAATCATAGTTTAAGTCGCGTTTTAGTTGTTTACTTTAGTTAAATTTATTTTACTTGCAACTTAGGATTTTAGAACCACCCCCCCCTAAAATATAAAATCAATTTAGTCGTGTTAGGTCGTCATATCTATAGAGTCTAGTTTACGTAATCAGTAGTGTCTCGTGGGTTCGATACTCAGACTTAATTAGCCTATACTACATTGACCGGGTACACTTGCCGGTTGTGTGGTCTAGGTTTAGAGAGTCTTAGTTATAAATTTAAAACTAAGAGAGTCTAGTTTAGGGTTTAGTTTATTTAATTTAATTTGACCATTTTCAGCACATCAATCGTCAGCAAAACGCTGTCAACAACTTTGCTGCACTTTCAGCAAATATTCAGCCAGCAAATATGCGGCCAGCAACTTTGTAGTCAGCAACTATGCAGTCAGCAACTATGGAGTCAACAAATATGCAGTCAGTAACTTCGTTGAGATTAAATTCGCTGGTAGTCAACAATCCAAGATTACGACGCCTTGTAAATGAACTGATGTTATAAAGTCGCTGAAGACTTTTATCACTGTCCCCAAAGTCACCTTTTGGATTAAATATGCAGCGAAACCACGCTATTAATAAATATGCAGCAAAGCCGTGGATTTAATAAATATGCTGATGACTCCTGCATAATTAATAAATACGCTAACTTCGTAGCAATTACGCCGGAATTGTGTTTTTATCTCAAATCTTTTCAAAATTTGAAAAGATTTTAGCCTGGTCTCTTTAACACTTTCCTGCAAATCAAACAAGCAAATTATCATCGATTTTGTGAATATTTTGATGAACACCAACAAGAACACGAAGAACAAATCTTCAAAACTTCAAGTAATCTTCAAAATCTTCAAGTTTCCTGCAAACAAAAATGCCAAAAACCACAAAATTAAAAACGCAACAACCTAAAATAGCCTTAATCAGCCTGAAACTCAGTTCCGAATTCCTAGCACAAAACCGCATATCTAGGCTTCTAATTTCGAATAGCCTTCAAATCTTCTGTACATCCTTTAAAATCTCCCGAATATCCTTCAAAACCAGCCTAAAACCCTAGTTTTCTGCAACAATCAATCCTGAACCGAGCCAATCAAGAGCCTATTGCTCTTATACCACTGGTAGGTCCTCTTAGTCCTTGGATCTTGACAAGATTGACCAGCCAATCTAGAGTGCATAATCTTCTAGATTAAATAACCACATAAAACTAGTAATCTGCTAACACAAATCACAAATCTGATCTCCTATTGTGTATCCAACACAAGTGTTTACAACCAATTCATGATCTCACCAAACCATCTTTCTTTATCTCGTCCTCTCACGTTTTCTCTCTCTCTCTCTCTCTTTAGACTTGCTGTAATAACTAACTTTAGGACTTACTAAACCCTAATGCAAAACATGTTTATATACCACATGTTTGCATATTGGGCTACGAACTAGACTAGGCCATTCTCCAAGCCCATTACAACTCTAAACAAGCTAACCATAAATGCTAAGCCCAATACAAAATATCGAAAAATTAAATAGTTAAACTATTAAGTTGTTGTCACCGAATATGCACCAACATGCCCACCCGGCCCTTACTCAGGGCCGGCTCTGTCTTTTATATACCATTATATTAAAAAAAAGAACAATTTGTATCATTTAGTAATTTACCAATATATTATATACCAGATTAATAAACTACTAATTAGTTATCAAACCAAATTCGTACATGAAACGAACCTTGGCGGAATCATAGAAATGTCCTTGTAGAAGACGAATGATATCTACTAATTCATACTACTAAGTTACTAACTCGTAATCAAAGACGAATGATCGAAGGGTTGTTGTATAATAGTTTCGTTCGATTGATTGCATTAACAATATTAACGGATATTACTCCTTGCAAAAGATGAATGATCAAAGGCTGCTTCAAGCCAATTGGATTTGGACATATCACGATTTTACTAACTCGATTGATTGCATTAACACCAGTGGCGGAACTAGAACATTAATTCAGGGGTATCCCAATTTTTTTTTACCGTGCAATCATACAATATTAAAAAAAACAATAATACATAAATAAAGTAAAACAAATACCTAATTGATTTGTCCTCTTCTTTTTTTCATAGCTTGAAATCGATCCATCACATCGTCGTCTTTTACTTCACTTAAAAAATCCTTTTCGACCGCACAAACCATAGCAATGTTCAAGAATTCCGGGCCGATTCGATTGCGTAAATCCGTCTTCACAAGCTTCAATTTCGAAAAACATCTTTCAACGGTTGCGGTTGCCACCGGTAAAAGCAAAGCTAGCTTAACAACCCGGTTGCCAACATCTTTTTTAAACAACTAACAACATAGACAATATACTTTGTCTGCTTTGATGCTATACTCTAACCAACTACAATTATTAAACCAACTAACAACAAAACGTCTTTTTTTCCATAAAAGTCTTTAACATGAAACTTATGACTACGCGGTTGAAAAGCCCCCTTAACAAGATACGACCTTCTTATGTCATCTATTTGATTTGGGTGATAGCTAGTAATAGGTGGCCTATCAAATGGATCCGAAGGAAGATCATTCAAATCAATAATACCTCGTGTTGTTGGAATTGAAGTTGTAGGATTATCATTATCAACATTCGGACTCGCATCAACGTCATCATTTGCTTGATCAACATTCGGACTTGCATCAACGTCATCATTTGCTTGGATATTATCATTATCAACATTCGGACTTGAATCAACGTTAACATTCGAAGGAGTTGTTTCATCATCATTAATTTCTTCCTATTTTCATTTGAAAAAGTTCCCAATTAAAGCTTGTTTTTTGGATTTTGGCAATCACACAATCAATTCAAACAATCAAAAAATCAAAGAATTCAACGGCTAAGTAACAAAGTATAAAACTAATGAAACTATTAATAAACCAACTAATAAAACTAATGTTAAACCAACTATAAAACTATTGAAAGTATTAATAAAACTACTGTTAAACCAACTAATAAAACTGAAAAAAAAACAAGCTTTAAAAAAAACAAACAATAAAAAAAACTAATCAAACTAGAAGTCTAGAACATTAACTAATATTAATAAAACTAATCATTAATCAAAGTATAAAACAAATGAAACTATGAAAGTATTAATAAAACCTCGTGACTGTTGGCCGATGAGAGGAGGCAGAGTGGCAGACTGCCGATTGCCGAATGCGGAACAGCGGAAGCCGGAATCTGTGATTTCTGTTAATCCTCCTGGGCCTCCTGCGATGTGCGATGCAACGAATCAGCGATGCGATGTAATCCTCCTGTTATTTCTGTTCGTGACTTCGATTGTAATCCTCCTGGACCTCTATCACTGGTAAGAACAACCTTTCTTTTCCTTAGCCTTGCCTCTATCACTGGTAAGGTCTTCTCTTAATTCACCAATTCTTTCCTCCATAGTCGAAAGTAAGGTGTTTTGCATTCTTTCCACAAATCTTGGTTCGATGGCCCTTCCAACTTCCTCGGCAATCTTCTCTTTCAACTCGTCGGTAGTGAGGGATAGAACATTGTCACTAGCACCTCCCGACATCTTCTTACTGAAATGTTAAAATGATTCGATAAATAATCTTGTTCAATCGCTCTCATGCCCTTACATGAGACTTCGTACTCATTATTCGGCCAAATATATAACTTTGCCTTATCATTTATACTAAGTGTACTTCCCGGGTTCTAGTATATCACTATACTCCTCCCATACACAATAAATCGTTACCCTTTTTAATCTTTTTAAATTTCATTTGCTTTAAATAAATTCTTACCGGATGTTGATCAAGCCTTGAACCGAACACAATTCTCTTTAACCTTAGCTCTGAATACCAACTTGTAAGACTCTAATTTAAAATACCCAATATTTTTACCGACTAGATAAGAAAGATAATAATCATTTAAAACACAACACTAATATTGATCCTAATTTAGCACATAAGTGTTTAAAAACCCCCACAACACTTAAGGGATACATAAGTATTCCTTTCATTACAAAATTATCACTAACGAACATCTAAGACAAAAGTGAAGATCTTCTTCTTGAATGTGTTCGGTTCATAAGCCTTGTGTTGATCGCCATCCGCTTGATTGACTTACTTGAAAGCTGGAAATTTAGCAAAATAATAATGTTAGAATCCTTCAAATTTCACATAATTAAGTGTATGCTTAAAACGGATTCGAAATACGAAATCCTACAAAACTTGACAATTTTGGCAGGGCTCCACCGTAAATTACGATGGTCACCGTAATTTACGGTGGGCGCTGGACGTTTATGGTTCCACCGTAAATCAGTAGAGAATCACCGTAAAGATTTACCCTCCACCGTAAATTACGGTGGTACCGTAATTTACGGTAGCTTCTGCATATCTTTCCTACTTTGCTGTTTTGACCCGTTTATACTAATTTCTGCACTTTTAAGTCATTAAAGCGCAGTACGGGGCATTTCTTTGCAACAAGTATGACCCGTTTCGGATCCCTTGCTTCAATACACACGCTCCCATTACCGGTTTGCGTATTAATAGTATTCTTCCCATTCCCCGACACACGGGTTTATGGCCTACGGATGAGGTACTTCCGTTACCCGGTTTGTACCCACCATTTTAGCTCGTTTTGGGTTGCCATTATGAAGTCCCTCATTTTAGACAACCCAACCAACACAACTCTAATTTGTTCAAACTAGTAAACCATTAAAATGAAAACTAAATCATCAATATTAAAGTAGCGTTAACCACGTACCTTAAAGCTTTCCCTTTAGACGAGCGTCCGCACCGGCTTGACTTCCCGACGCCTCACTCGTATTGCCTAAATCATACAGGTCAATTATCATTAGAACCATTCGGCTCATGACTAAGCTTGTTACCTTACCAACACCACATTTGTGTCGATTAATGTCTTTTAGGCATTTTATCAAGCATCTTATGTGCACGATTTTCTGGCAATTCACAATTAAGTTAATCATTCATCATTTAGCCATGATAAACTTTTATTTAAGCAATTTCACAAGATTTTTCACATCAATAATTCTGGACCTATTTCATTGAACCTGAATTACACTAGGATATCATCATAATCCTAATTTCCCATACTAATCTACAAAATCCTCATATCACCTCTAATGGTGATTATGAACTTTACAAGAATTAGGCCAAATTTCAACAAGAAATCTACTAGGGTTCATCCCTATACACTATTTCAATCAAAACAAACATCATGCATGTTCAGATTTGAACCTCATGAATTTATCTAAAATTTAAGGTAGAACCAAATCATGAAATTTTGCATACCTTACAATCCCTTAGTCAAGGTGATCACAAATCTATGTTCAGATTTCAATTTGGACTTGATTCGAACCTTCAATTGATGGATTTTGTGAATATTAGGGTTTGAGGGGAAATCCCCTTTGTTGCCTGCGTTCTTGGTCGATCAAACACACACTTAGGTGTGTGTTTGGTGTGTCATTTTACTAGTAATAATTGAAGTTCCAGATTTGACAAGTTTGGTCCCTCAATTATACATGAGCCATAGAAAGGGCATTTAATTATACTTTATCACATTATGTTAAGATTTCTTACTAACTAGGTTATCTTTCCTAGTCTTTTATCTTAACTTACTACTGATATTTAGTTTAAAATGTGACATTAATATTTTCGGGGTGTTACAAGTCCACCCCCCTTAAAGAGGGTTTCGTCCCCGAAACCTGTTTATGTATATGACAAAAGTTTCTTATACGTACCGAAAAGTGTAGGGTGTAGTCGTTTCATTTCCTCTTCAGACTCCCAAGTGGTGTCTGATCCTTTTCGGTGTTCCCATTTGACCTTTACTTGATAGACCATCTTGTTCCTTAAGCTTTTCACCTTACGGTCTAGAATTGCAATTGGTCTCACCGCGTAGTTGAGACTATTATCCACCTCGATGTCGTCATAGTGAATATACGCGGTTTCATCAGCTAGACATTTCCGGAGATGTGATACATGGAACGTGCTATGTATCCCACTCAACTCTGCGGGCAATTCGAGACGGTAAGCCACCCTACCGACCCGCTCGATGATTCTGAAGGGCCCGATAAACCTTGGGCTTAACTTTCCCCTTTTTCTAAACCGGATTATTCCTTTCCACGGTGATACCTTCAACATCACCTTATCACCAACTTGGAACTCAATCGGTCTTCTTCGTTTGTCCGCATACGCCTTCTGTCGATTTTGAGCCGCCCTTAGGTGAGCTCGGACTATGTCGATCTTTTGATTCGTGAGTCCGACTATATCCTTATGTGCAAGTTCACGCGGGCCAACCTCACCCCAACATACCGGAGTTCGACACTTCCTTCCGTATAGCATTTCATACGGGGCCATACCGATGCTTGCGTGGTAACTGTTATTATATGAAAATTCAACCAACGGTAGGTGAACATCCCAACTACCCCCGAAGTCAATTATGCACGCCCGTAACATATCTCCCAATGTTTGTATTGTTCTTTCACTTTGACCATCCGTTTGAGGATGGTACGCGGTGCTAATGAACAATTTAGTTCCCATTTGCTTTTGGAAATCGCACCAAAAATTTGAAGTGAACCGGGTATCCCTATCGGACACGATGGATACCGGCACTCCGTGGCGTGCTACTATCTCATTAGTGTACACTTCCGACATCTTCTCTGACGTATAAGTTTCTCGGATGGGGATGAAATGGGCACTTTTGGTTAGTCTATCCACAATTACCCAAATGGCATCAAAACCGCGGCTAGTTCTAGGCAGTTTGGTTAGCAGGTCCATTGTAATTTGTTCCCACTTCCAAACTGGAATATCTAATGGTTGCAACTTGCCGTATGGTTTTTGATGCTCCGCTTTGACTTGTAAACAAGTCAAACACTTCTCCACGTATTTAGCCACATCCCTTTTCATCCCCGGCCACCAATAGTTTTGCTTCAAGTCCCTATACATCTTAGTTGCCCCGGGATGGATCGAATAGCGAGACTTATGAGCCTCGTCAAGCAGAAGGCTCTTAACACCACATGTGTTTGGGACCCAAATCCTATCATTCCGGCATTTCATCCCATTACTTCCTTCCGTAAGGTCTTTTACCATCCCTTTTATACGCTCTTTCTTCCAATTTTCTTTCTTTAACGCTTCGGTTTGGGCTTCTCGGATACGCTCGAGCAAACCTGAAGTTACTACCAACTGCATAGACCGTACTCGTATTGGGGCGCATTCGTCCTTTCGGCTAAGGGCATCCGCCACCACATTAGCCTTTCCGGGGTGGTAATGGATCTCGCAGTCGTAGTCTTTCACCACTTCTAACCAACGTCTCTGCCTCATGTTTAACTCCTTTTGATCGAAGAAGTACTTCAAACTCTTATGGTCAGTGAAAATAGTACTTTTCACACCATACAAGTAATGCCTCCAGATTTTCAAGGCAAAGACCACGGCCGCCAACTCAAGATCATGAGTTGGGTACTTTGTTTCATGCGGCTTAAGTTGCCTAGAGGCATATGCGATCACCCTTCCCCTTTGCATTAGCACGCACCCAAGGCCTAGGTGCGATGCATCCGAGTACACTACCATATCCTCCGTACCATCCGGTAAAGTCAACACCGGTGCACAGGTTAACTTTTCCTTTAATGTCTGAAACGCCTTTTCTTGATCGCTTCCCCAGACGAACTTCTCATTCTTGCGGGTCAATTTGGTCAACGGCGTTGCGATTTTGGAGAAATCCTGAATGAATCTCCGATAGTAACCTGCCAACCCCAAGAAACTTCTAATTTCGGATGGATTCTTTGGAGGGCTCCATTTTGACACCGCTTCCACCTTCGACGGATCCACCAATATTCCCTCGGCACTTATGACGTGCCCTAGGAATTGCACCTCTCGTATCCAGAAGGCGCATTTTGAGAATTTAGCATATAATCTTTCCCGCCTTAATACCTCCAATACTTCTCGTAAATGGTTAGCGTGCTTCGCCTCGTTTCTTGAATAAACGAGGATGTCGTCTATAAAAACAATCACCGATCTATCGAGCATCGGTTTGCAAACCCGGTTCATGAGGTCCATGAAAGCCGCGGGCGCATTCGTTAATCCGAAAGACATCACGAGAAATTCGAAATGTCCGTATCGTGTTCGGAATGCCGTTTTTGGTACATCATTTTCCTTTACCCTTAATTAGTGGTATCCCGATCTCAAATCGATTTTTGAAAACCAGCTAGCGCTTTGTAATTGATCGAATAAGTCGTCGATTCTCGGAAGTGGGTATCGATTCTTTACCGTGAGTTTGTTTAACTCCCGGTAATCAATACACATCCGCATGCTCCCGTCCTTCTTCTTTACAAATAGCACGGGAGCTCCCCAAGGAGACACGCTAGGCCGGATGAATCCCTTTTCAAGTAAATCTTGTAACTGAGACATTGATTCTTGTAGTTCTGACGGTGCCAATCTATAAGGTGTCTTAGCAACTGGTTTAGCACCCGGGGTCAGTTCAATCCCGAACTCTATTTCGCGCTCTGGTGGCATTCCCGGAAGATCCTCGGGAAAGACATCTTCAAATTCACGCACCACAGGTACGTCTTCAATCCTTGGCGTTTCTTTTTCGACGTCACGTACGTAAGTTAAATACGCCTTACACCCGTGTAGTATAAACTTGCGGGCTTCTACCATCGAGCATATCATGGGATTACAAGCCTTCTCCCCATAGATGATGACACGCCTTCCGCTCGGAGACGTTAGGTGTATTTCCTTACGTAAGCATATCACCTTAGCATGGTAGCGGGATAGCCAATCCATTCCTACGACCACTTGAAATTCACCCATGGACATGGGTATTAAATCAATGGAGTATTCCTCGCCATCGATATTCAATTTGCATTCCCGACATACATCACAAACAAGAAAACTTTTGTTATTACCTACTTCTACTTCCATTGGCATAGGTAATTTCGTTAATGTAAACAAGGGGTTTTGAATAAATCTATGTGAAACAAAAGACTTATTCACACCTGTATCAAATAAAACACGTGCAAGGATCGAATTTACAGTAAATATACCTGTAACCACGTCGGGTTCCATTTTTGCTTCAGCAGCAGTGATTTGGAACGACCTTGCCTTAGCTTTTGGGGTCTCATCCCTAGAGTCGGCACTCTCTTTCTTTCCCACCAATTCCGGACATTCTGACTTTTTATGACCCGGTTGGTAACATTTATAGCACACCGTTACTTTGTCTGGGCAATTTGCAACCCCATGCCCTATCTTGCCACATGCCACACAAGGTTTGTTCTTGAAGTAGCATTCACCCTTATGAGTGCGTCCACATGTTTTGCAACTCGGAGAACCTCCTTTTGCACTTCCTTTCTTCGAAGATTCAGCTACCTTTGGCTTCTTTGCGGGACTCGGGTTTTCATCCAAGGCCCTTCTTTCGCCTCTTTCAACTTGCCTTTTTAGTTCAATCTCGCGTTCCCTCGCCGCATTGATTATATCAGTGAGGCTTTCATAATGTGAGGGGGTCATGAACTCCCTATATTCAGCCCTAAGCATGGTGTGATAATAATAAATTTTCTGTTCTTCAGTTTTGACCAAGTCATCACAAAACTTGAGCTTATCCATGAACATCCCCGTAATTTTATCATCGGTTTCACCCTTTTGCCTCAGTTGCATGAATTCCTCCTTTATCTTATTTATCACTGCCTTGGGGCTATGATGTTTGAGGAATGGTACTTTGAAATCTTCCCAAGTCATTGCCCTTATTGTTTCAACACCCCATTCGTTTCTGAGGTTGTCCCACCAATCCTTGGCTTGGCCTCTAAGTTGGCAAGTTCCATACGCCACGAAGTCACTTTCATCACAATGCGTTTGTTCGAAAACACCCTCAATATCGCTTATCCACCTTTGACAAGCAATTGGATCTACCTCTCCATTGAAAATCGGGGGCTTGCACGCCATAAACTTGTTGTAAGAACAACCTTTCTTTTCCTTAGCCTTGCCTCTATCACTGGTAAGGTCTTCTCTTAATTCACCAATTTTTTCCTCCATAGTCGAAAGTAAGGTGTTTTGCATTCTTTCCACAAATCTTGGTTCGATGGCCCTTCCAACTTCCTCGGCAATCTTCTCTTTCAACTCGTCGGTAGTGAGGGATAGAACATTGTCACTAGCACCTCCCGACATCTTCTTACTGAAATGTTAAAATGATTCGATAAATAATCTTGTTCAATCGCTCTCATGCCCTTACATGAGACTTCGTACTCATTATTCGGCCAAGTATATAACTTTGCCTTATCATTTATACTAAGTGTACTTCCCGGGTTCGAGTATATCACTATACTCCTCCCATACACAATAAATCGTTACCCTTTTTAATCTTTTTAAATTTAATTTGCTTTAAATAAATTCTTACCGGATGTTGATCAAGCCTTGAACCGAACACAATTCTCTTTAACCTTAGCTCTGAATACCAACTTGTAAGACTCTAATTTAAAATACCCAATATTTTTACCGACTAGATAAGAAAGATAATAATCATTTAAAACACAACACTAATATTGATCCTAATTTAGCACATAAGTGTTTAAAAACCCCCACAACACTTAAGGGATACATAAGTATTCCTTTCATTACAAAATTATCACTAACGAACATCTAAGACAAAAGTGAAGATCTTCTTCTTGAATGTGTTCGGTTCATAAGCCTTGTGTTGATCGCCATCCGCTTGATTGACTTACTTGAAAGCTGGAAATTTAGCAAAATAATAATGTTAGAATCCTTCAAATTTCACATAATTAAGTGTATGCTTAAAACGGATTCGAAATACGAAATCCTACAAAACTTGACAATTTTGGCAGGGCTCCACCGTAAATTACGATGGTCACCGTAATTTACGGTGGGCGCTGGACGTTTATGGTTCCACCGTAAATCAGTAGAGAATCACCGTAAAGATTTACCCTCCACCGTAAATTACGGTGGTACCGTAATTTACGGTAGCTTCTGCATATCTTTCCTACTTTGCTGTTTTGACCCGTTTATACTAATTTCTGCACTTTTAAGTCATTAAAGCGCAGTACGGGGCATTTCTTTGCAACAAGTATGACACGTTTCGGATCCCTTGCTTCAATACACACGCTCCCATTACGGGTTTGCGTATTAATAGTATTCTTCCCATTCCCCGACACACGGGTTTATGGCCTACGGATGAGGTACTTCCGTTACCCGGTTTGTACCCACCATTTTAGCTCGTTTTGGGTTGCCATTATGAAGTCCCTCATTTTAGACAACCCAACCAACACAACTCTAATTTGTTCAAACTAGTAAACCATTAAAATGAAAACTAAATCATCAATATTAAAGTAGCGTTAACCACGTACCTTAAAGCTTTCCCTTTAGACGAGCGTCCGCACCGGCTTGACTTCCCGACGCCTCACTCGTATTGCCTAAATCATACAGGCCAATTATCATTAGAACCATTCGGCTCATGACTTCCCAACACCACATTTGTGTCGATTAATGTCTTTTAGGCATTTTATCAAGCATCTTATGTGCACGATTTTCTGGCAATTCACAATTAAGTTAATCATTCATCATTTAGCCATGATAAACTTTTATTTAAGCAATTTCACAAGATTTTTCACATCAATACTTCTGGACCTATTTCATTGAACCTGAATTACACTAGGATATCATCATAATCCTAATTTCCCATACTAATCTACAAAATCCTCATATCACCTCTAATGGTGATTATGAACTTTACAAGAATTAGGCTAAATTTCAACAAGAAATCTACTAGGGTTCATCCCTATACACTATTTCAATCAAAACAAACATCATGCATGTTCAGATTTGAACCTCATGAATTTATCTAAAATTTAAGGTAGAACCAAATCATGAAATTTTGCATACCTTACAATCCCTTAGTCAAGGTGATCACAAATCTATGTTCAGATTTCAATTTGGACTTGATTCGAACCTTCAATTGATGGATTTTGTGAATATTAGGGTTTGAGGGGAAATCCCCTTTGTTGCCTGCGTTCTTGGTCGATCAAACACACACTTAGGTGTCTGTTTGGTGTGTCATTTTACTAGTAATAATTGAAGTTCCAGATTTGACAAGTTTGGTCCCTCAATTATACATGAGCCATAGAAAAGGGCATTTAATTATACTTTATCACATTATGTTAAGATTTCTTACTAACTAGGTTATCTTTCCTAGTCTTTTATCTTAACTTACTACTGATATTTAGTTTAAAATGTGACATTAATATTTTCGGGGTGTTACACTACCGGATAAAAGTTGAGCCGTAGCCCGGGCTACGCCTCGGACTACACCAGGTCCGCCCCTGATTAACACTACTAACCAATTGATTGCATTAACAATTCTAACCGGTGTTAACGTTTATGGTTTTCGATCACTAGGTCAAGATCCTTTTGGGCATATCACGATTTTATTTTTTGGGTCTCTTCTCTTTCGGTTGTTATAACGAGTGCATGTACTGTAACGAATCAAACCGATACTAGCTTGTGAAAATCTCACTATATGTGTGTGTTAAACTTTAATATTCTTTGATGTAATCCAATTTTCAAAACTGGTTTGACAGGTCCAACCATTGAACCAGCCGGTTTGCCGAATCAATGACTTGTCCGGTAATAATACCATCGCTTTTAAGTTAAACGAGTTAAACTTAAAATCGTCCCTACTTCTTAATTATACACACATGATAGATGTGAAAAAAAAAATCTCTAGGGGCTAGTTCCGTAATTCACTAAAAAGGAGATATATTACAAAGCTGACTAGTTCAATAAAACAAGCCAAAGTAGTGGACATGGTAGCATGAAGGTCTGGTCATGACTTGTTCAAGACCTTCTGTCATTGTCCCATTTTTCCATTTTTACTCGGCAACCATCTCATTCACCAAGGACTATATAAACACACACTTTTAAAGTAGTTAATTCACCAACAACGTAGGATGTCCCAACACGATCCCCACCTGCGCTCCGTCATCTATCGATTCTACCCAACCGAAGAAGAACTCATTTTGTTCTACCTCTCGAACAAGCTCCAGAACCGAAGAACACATGATCTCCACCGCGTCATCCCCACCGTCAATGTCTATGAACACAATCCCTCTCACCTTCCAAGTAAGAATTTTTATGACAATATATCATTCTTAACAGGGGCGGATCCAGCCCACATTTATGGGTTCCCAGGAACCCAGTATGTTAGGAAAAAATGGAAAAAATAGTGAGAACCTTATATAATTTAGAAAAAATTAGTGAGAATTAAAAAGAATTTACCAAAACGAACTCATTAAAATAAAATTCTTGATCCGCCACTGAATACCACTTTGCTAAAAAAAGAATATCACCGACGGACGACTCTATCAAAAATCTGTCATTATAGGTGGTTACTATGAGGTTCTGTTCTGGTTATAGTCTGTAGGAAATATGGGCGTGGATAATGTGTTTTTGACAGATTACCGACGGGCTTTTAGCGATGGATTATCGACAAATATAAGAAACAAAGCAAAAAGGTTATTTTATACTAATGGAATTACCAACGGATTTAAAACAAAAAAGTAATAGTTTTTTACTGATGGATTTGAGAATATACGTTTACCAACTTTTTCTGTAAAACAAACTAAAAAATACTAGTTTTTTTTTTTTTTTTTTTTTTTTTACCACGGACTTAAAAAAAATTACTTAAAAAAATTAAAGCGATACTCTTTTGTTTAGTAGTGTTAAGGATTCTGCGTGTAGGGTTAGCCGGAGAGTTATGCCGACGGGACACTGAGCAGTGGTTCTTTTTTGTGCCAAGACAAGAAAGGGAAGAACAAGGAAGACGGCCTAGCCGGACCACAGCCTCTGGCTACTGGAAAGCGACTGGTTCACCGACGTATGTCTATTCATCAGAAAACAAAGTGATTGGAGTGAAGAAAACGATGGTGTTTTATGAAGGGAAGTCGAATAAAGTGAAGAAAACCGAATGGAAAATGAATGAATATCGAGCCATTGAAGAAGACGTTGGTGGTACCAACGCTGTCCCCATTAGAAAGGTACTCCATGTGTTCTATAACGCATATATAATGATATAAAATAGTCTAAGATATTTATTTCACTTAACACAAAGTAACATAGGTTTATCCAAAAGGAGGCTGAAAACTTGCAATATATAGAAATGAGTATTTATGTAGTAGTGTAACATATAGTTAATGGAATTCAGATTGTGAAACTATGAATGATTAGTCATGTTAATGAACTTGGTTTAACTTTTTGTAGCTACGGCACGAGTTGAGCTTATGCAGAGTTTATGTGGTATCAAGAACTAGACGATCATTCGATAGGCGGCCATCCGGGATAGGGTCAACAGAGATGGTCAGACCCGAGGCGAGTAGGGGCGCATCAACTTCAAGAAACATTATAAATCCTACAAACATATAAGTCAACGAGCAGTTCAATAGCTAATGTCAACCATCAAAAGGTTTAATATAGTGGATAATGAAGGAGTCGTAGAAACAATTTGGTGGTTGAAATTAAGTAATATATAACAATAAATAAATGAATTCCGCGTAGATCAAAAGTCCTTGGTGTTGATTTTGCCTTTAATTAATATATGTGATAGTGCTAACCGTACGGTGTTTATAATTAATCAATATGTATGTAAACTATTTGAAGTGGTCTATAATGCATATATAATGATAAAAAGAGATGAGACAATTTCTCATGTTCGAGATAGACGTGAGTGAGAATATATCATTATTAAAAAAGATATATATTAATATGCGTCAAGATCAAAGAATATATAGTAAAAGAATATTAGTTTTAAGCACATAATAAGTTATTGCGTTGATTTTAACACATGTAGTCTTATAAGCATGCTCTAGTTAAAAATTGTCAAAAAGTTGAACATGTGCACAGACATACATGTTATTTGTTGTTAGAATATATATTCTTTTATGAAAATTGTCATGATAGTCTTGACTCTTGAGTTGGGGATATATATAGTCAACCATAAGAACACGGATCTCTTCCTTTCTCACAATTTTATGGGATTCTTCTCTCCCTCTCTCCACCACATAAGACGGAGGCCTTTCACAGTCTCTCCACTTCATATGTTAGAGGTGCTCTATAACATTAGTTTTGTCTTTGATCGAAAGCTAACTTTCGTTGATTTAAACATATTTGTTTCTTTTAATTCATGTCATTATGAGTATTTCTAAACAATCTAATTTATTTCATAACTAGAAAAGTGATGCGTGCGCGTTGCGTCGTGGGCAACGAAAGTGACATGCAGTCGATCAGATTCACAAATTCCAGTTATGCAATCAATGCTAATAGAATAACAAAAATGGTAACCCAACTGTATCAATTGTATAAACTCCTAAACATCTATTCTTCCTTCACATTTCACAATTGCTTACATTTTTCTTGTTTATAGAATTCCGATAAGAAACTGTAGGAGGTGCAGTCTTCCTTGGGGGTAGCTGCACAAAATTATCATATATAAACGGTTTTATCAGTTTTTTCATCTTATTACAGTCGACTTATGTAAATCTCATTGAGGGCAAACTGGGTAGATTTACCCCCGAATCATGTTTTTATCTGTTAAATGCATATGTTATTTAGCCCTTCGAATCTATGATCCAACCTTGTGACTGTTTAGATTAACCCTAGACCCGAAACAACAACAGATATAAAGGATATTTAAATACCTTCAAATCATATTGAAACAATTTAAATTTATTTTTAAAGCATGTATATATCAAGTGGTTGCAAGAACATATGTACCATGCTTTCTATCCACACCGTTTCCCTTAAAGCTAGTCTTTAAACAAACACGTTGAAAGTTAAAACAAAAACTGGATTAGCCCATTCATAAGTACCTGTATGGTAGAGCATTGCCACTTCCTACCAAGGGCATCCTTAATCTTGAGATCAATTTTTGGGCCATAAAAGGTGTGACCTTCATCAACTTCATAAGCCCATCCTTTATCATCCAAGGCATCTTTCAATGTGTCTGTAGCTTTCACCCATATATCATCATCACCTACCGCCTTCTTGGGTTTAGTTGAAAGGTTGACTTCATATGTGTCGAAATCAACAATACATAGTAATCAACACGTGGTATGCACAAAGGCCAAACTTGAAAAAGTATATATATATATATATATATATATATATATATATATATATATATATATATATATATATATATATATATATATATATATATATATATATAAATGAGAGCGATGTTACAATGACGTCTTTTGAGCCATCAACATCAATAACCAAATGAATTCAAAATAATTATAGTGTAAATACGAACGACGATATCATAAACATTCATTCTATATAAACATGAGAATATTAAAAGTTACCACTGTCTTCTATACCTTGAAATCGAGATAAGAGAACATACATGTTTCATACCCTTGTATGATGAAAAGTATAAGTTATTAGCTAAGTAACCATGAAACCGCCCTTAGAATATTTTTATCTTAGGACCTATAAACACATATATGAACAATATGAGAGTAGTTCAAGTTAAAGTCATCAAATGTTCATAAGAAATGTAATAACAGTCAAGTGGCAATGATATATTAAAGTAGCAAGGGCAGAATAAAGCAAATTTGTTTAATGATATATTAACATGCATACATAAATGTTTAGTAAAACAGCAAAGTCTAGTATAAATTACTTTTGAGATTATAATCACCAAAAGTTGTTAAAGACATGCTTTAATCAAGTATTAAAAAAGATACACTACTGAATTGTATCTTAATATAGCCTTCAAGTATGAAGTATGAGTATGAACTCTTTCAACTAATAACTAACAGTGGCTTACATACATAAAACATACATAAATTAAAGTAGCAAGTGCACAATACTAATCTACTATTTGTGATTCATTCATTTCCTAAGCTCATTAAAACGGAAACATCATACAAACAAATAAGACTAACGTGATTTAATTTTACCATCCACAGCCCTAGTAACCAACGTGACATAATGGTTCATGTTGTTGTCTTCGTTCAGTATCATATGGTTAATTGTTTTTCCAATGAGAGAGGCTTCGGAGACGGAAGTTGAAACATCGTCGGTGACCTTAACATCGTCTACAACAACATATCTCTTTATCTTCTTAATGCATCAAAAATTAAAAAGGGAAAAACCCAAGTCAAATAAAATCATGAAATCTACATAAAAGGGATTTAATTTAGGTAAAAACATTCAAGTTGGACAGATTTTTTATCACGGCTTGTAATCAAAAATCAAGAAGTGAAATTGATTCACATAGAAAAACCCTAAAAAAACCACAAAAACAGGGGTCGGTTCTTTACCTGAGACATAATCCCATAAACAACTAGCTGTTGGCGGTAACACGAACATCCGGCGGTGTCATCTTCAAAGCCCGCCAGCGAAGCCGCGGTGATTCAGCTAGAATTGGCGGTAAGCCAAGAGTAAAAACTGAAATCGGAGAGAGGTACCGGATTTTATGTGGTCTGTTCTATCACTTGGTAGAGCAATTAACTGAGCTAAGAAAGCACGTGGTTCCGCCACCGTGTGCAGCCGTGCGCTGCCGCGTGCACCACCAGAAACGGCGGTACTTAGGGCTGTAAACGAACCGAACGAACACGAACAAGGCATTGTTCGTGTTCGTTCGTTAAGGAAATAAATGTGTTCACGAACGGTTCATGAACACTTACCGAACGAGATTTTATGTTCGTGTTCGTTCATTAAGGAAATGAGCGTGTTCGCGAACGATTCACGAACACATTCGAACACAAATAAATTTGGCGAACGCGACGAAGGATAAAGATAGATGACCCAGAGAGTAGCACTCGAACTTGAACCCTTATTGTGGAACGGATGTCGATTGTATTCGTGGATGTAAATAATGAGAAATGAAAGGGAAATGATGCATAAACAAGGTGAAAATGGGTTTCCTAGTTTAATTGTTAGGGAAATAAAATAAATATGTAACACCCTAGTTACTAAATTACGGTTTTATATGAAAATACCACAATTAGATGTGTAGTTAAGACCACACATATTATATAAATGCGGGTTTATTAAAACTTTTAACAAATCATAAGTTATTCAACATAACTTAATCGAGTTCGTTGTTTAAAATTTACAACGTGGCAATGTGCGGAAACGTGTATCTATATCGTGTTCGGTTCTTCGTTGAGCTTGATCTTCTTCCGGCATCCACAAAGTACCTACATTTCATAAAAACATGAAATGCTTTAGTCATACGTGATTTAAAACGTATTTAAACAAGTCCGGGAAGCAAAACTGATCAAAAATACATTTTTTGTACAGGGTCCACCGTAAATTACGGTGGCTACCGTAATTTACGGTAGCCCCTGAATGTTTATTCCTCCACCGTAAATCAGGAGGTTCATGGCGTAAAGTTATATGGCCTACCGTAAATTACGGTAGCTACTTTATGGTGGCCTCTGCAGAATTCTCCAAGTTTGCCGTTTTCTAAAACGACAACGTTCATAACGTTTAATCCGTTTGTCTGTTTGACCTACCGTTTCTTCCTACGTGCTTGTAACTTGATCCTCCATCATTTGGAGTTAAAATCCAGCATCCGGATTATCAAAATTTAAGACTTTTAACTCTTCGGCTTATTACCCTTTTTACCAACTTTTGACCCGTTTGTAATTTCATCTAACAACTTGTCTGCGGTCCCTATTTCTTTTGTAAACATAACAATACGATTGTTTCCTATTGTACAAGGCTCAAATCATGGGTTATTACACGTTCTAAACCCGTTTATGTTCAAGTACTTATTTTGACACCTTAAGGACATTTATGTCCTTTTAAGCCTAATTTCGCTCATTTCTTCTATGCCTCATAATCCCACCCGTTTATTTTGATTAGTTTTTCCACCACAACTATGAATGTGGTGAGTTTAATGTAATAGACTATCTATCCCGAGTCTTACCCCTCAAATATGCTATTTTGCAACAACACGTATTTTAAGGCATTTAACCCTTGATAGTTTATACCTACTATTTTCATACGCGTCTAAAGATTACAAGATCTTAATATAAGTTCCTAAACAACCTTTATGGGTTGTTTGCCTTATTTATCCTTCGAGGGCATTTTAGTCAACATTAGCCCCTCATTTACTACGAAGGGTTTTCACCACATATATGGCCATAAAGTATATTATCCACAACTATAATTACGCGTACCTGGCTCGGGTCAATTTATTGACCCGCTTCGATACCTTGCCTCTATAATATGCTAATTCGTAGCATTTTAAATCCATAAACCTTTATTATCCTGTAAGCATAAGACTTGACACATACTTATTAGTCGTCATTGGTCAAATGGCACTACAAGTCACCCTTTGACCCGTTTGGTCTAAACGACCAAACATTTTGCATTTAAATTTAGAATGGTATATATTTACATATATATACCATATCGTTATTTAACCTCATTTCGACTTACGCCGTAGGGTGTCTTATTACTTTTACTTATATTTGTCGGCACATGACTAAATTACCATTTTATCCCTTTCCTTATTATGAGTTACCCCATACGGTAACATTTCCAGATTCATTGTATGCTTGACATTTACGGCTATATTACCATTTTCCAATGTTTACCCTTCATCATGGTTTTTACCAAATATTGCATATGCCCCGACTCGTATCAATTGCGTCGGGAATCCATATTTCCCAATATTGTTTTTATCGAATTTAAAACTTATAGAATAACTAATTACTCTACGAAAGGTGTAAGTTACACTTACCTTGCATCCGAATTACGCTTTTCTTTTATCACTTGCTTCGATCGACCCGCTTCCATCCCAAGCTTCACCTAGCTTGTTAAGCGCCAACTATCATTCATTATTCACAAGGTTGTTAGATTAGTCACTCCAAATCATGACTTTTACACCTTATGATTCTTTGACTATTTTTCTCTTTAAACCCAATAATAAATCATGAGTTTAATCCTTGTGTCAAGATGCACTTCTAATCAATTATGAACTCTTAACAAAATCCCTATTTTGTTCAAGTAGTCATTCATACGAGTTATTATAGCGTTTTTAAACACCAATACTACATTAATTTCATCAAATCAACTAAACCCATTTCATAGCAATTATGATCTTGTGCACAAATTCATGGTTTAATCAAACACCTTCTATTTGTTATCATGCATGTTGATCCTAGGCATAGTTATATCATCAAAATCATCATAACATCAAAACCCACTTATCTAAGTGTGTTAATTCACCAAATTCATCAATCTATAGCATGTTATGTATGATTTTCACTTAGGGTTTCGTTCTTAAGCAAGTATACTTCACTAATTTAGCCATAGCTTCTATAATCCATGCCTAATTCGCGATTAGGATGATTATCAACTTTTCACAACTTCATGAATGTTAGAAATTCGACATACCTTAGGATCCCCTTGACTTGGTGATCACGAGTATGTGCTTGAATTTCGATTTGGGTTTGATTTGCCCTTCCAATTTCTTGATTTGTGCTTGTTAGGGTTTTGAGCTCAAGATGTTCTTGGCTCCTGTGGATATATCGACCAGAACAGACACTTTAAGTGTGTGTTTTGGTGTTTAACTTTTGTTTTAATAAAACAACTTTCCCACTTGGCAATATTGGTCCCTCATGTTTCCTTTTGATCAAATGGAGCTATAACTCACCATTAGTCACTTAATCACATGCTACTAACTAGGTTAATTATTCATTGTTACTTTAGCGGGTTCGGGAAGTCATAACCCGTTATGTTTTTAAGTCACGTTAATTCAGACTTCTTATAAACCTTATTTACTTAAAAACATTTATTAACGTTTTATTAAATATTAGGTTTATTTATTTAAATCCTAATATTTACCGGGTTACTTTCACCACTAACGGTATTTTACCCACCCTTTTGTATTAACGAGGTTTAATTACCAAACCCGGTTTCGGGGTGTTACAAGTCTACCCCCCTTAAAGAGGTTTCGTCCTCGAAACCTTTTCTTACATAGCTCATTGAGTTCTAAACTCAATGCGTTTCGACTTGAGTAATTTCTTAAGCATTACTCATACTTTAACCAATTGTTAGTATTACCAGAAAAATTATGGTAATGTCTTTTTGGTTACAGAACCTCTACGTACCTGATACGACATAATGTAACTTGAAATAACGTAATTCCGTTATTTTTACTTGTTTAGTTAACTTAGTGATTTCCATCGCTTTTAGATATTATCGAACTCTTGGTGAATCCGTTACCTTGACCCGTTTAAAGGTCTTTAGTGAAATCTTTCACTTTTAGCAACAATTTCTTCTGTTTTCAAAATTCATTTATTCGGTTTAGTTATACCGAATCTACCGCTTACAAGCAACCAGATTACTTAAATAACCTTAACCGGTCTCACTAACTAGACTTATTAGTCCAGTTACTTTTTACCGCTCGCTTGGTTATAATGTGATTCCACTTCACATTGCATTTCTTGACCGTGATCGTGTCACGCATGTTTAATTTATATCAACCTTTTATTTTCAAAAAAAGATCACTTTTCGAATATATCATCTTGCGCCTATCAGCGTCAAGACTTGAATCCTTTATGCTTACTATTCAAATTCCTATCAGAATTTATATTTATAAAAATATTATTTCTTACTAAATCTGAATTTTAGTCTAACGTTTTTGTCTTTAACTATGTCAATTACTCATGTCAAGGGAATTGACAACCCCTAATTTATTGTTTTTCGTTCTCGTTTTACGCGAGGAATCGTAACAAGTTCCCTCACCTTACGCTATTGACCCGTAGGTTCTTTCACCTAACCTCGTAGGCTATTTTCTTAAGCTTTCGTCTCTTTAAGACGAGGCCCTTATGATCCCTTTGCTTTAGTTCATGATCCGTGGGTCATTTTGGCCCCTCCATTTTCCTTAATTGACTCGTTTGACTCATTTTAGGTGAATTTTCATCACCTATGAATGTCAGACTTCGTTCTTTATTTTACCCGTCCAACCTTGAAATGGTTAAACGCAATTACCAAAATTTATGTTTGCGAAAATTCTTATCATCTTTTAGTCATGACTCATATTCCGAGTCTTTTGACTTTCTATTTCGCGTTCCTGTTTCTCAGTCTACGCATGTGTTTAAATCCTTACCCACCAACTGGGTGTTTTACCGAAGTCGTTATTATTGCAACCCTTATGGTATGTATTATGACTTCGTTTCACTTTTATATTCCTACTTCGTTCTCAAATTTGGTGTTTTACAAAATTGGCCTGTTAAGAGTCTTATTTGTATTCTTCGGGTTCGAGTGTAAGTACACTACCTCCCAATGCATATCTTGATCATTTTACATGTTTATATTCTTCGGGTTCGAGTGTAAGTACACCCCTTCCCAATACATGTCTACATCACTTTACATGTTTGCATTTTTCCGGGTTTGAGTGTAAGTACACCCCCTCCCAATACATGTCTACATCATTTTACATGTTTGCATTTTCCGGGTTCGAGTGTAAGTACACCCCCTCCCAATACATGTCTACATCATTTTACATGTTTGCATTTTCCGGGTTCGAGTGTAAGTACACCCCCTCCCAATACATGTTCTGATTATCTTACGTGTTTCTTTGTCCCTTCACTCGGGCTCATTATCTTAATGTAATACGCTTCCGTTACTCGGCTGTGCGTTTACATTGTGATCACATATTTTGCTTATCTAATTCATTTGGGTACTTTTTAATTTGTCCCACTCACCCCGTCCTTACTACATCGGGTGTGAATGTGTCCGCTATAAGAAGTTCATGGTATCATATGCCACTACGTACTTGGCCAGAGTAAGCGATTAACATATGACACACATGACCTTTTTATAGTTTTCACATCACGCCCTATGTAAGTAATGCCTCTATTTGTTTCTCTTGGAAACAATATCCCGAATACATTTTCTATTCGGTTTTTTCCAAGGTTTTAATCTACATATGCAACTTTCAATTTCTACTCATTTGTTGCATATTGCTATTTGTGCAATTATTTAAAATGTGCACCTGGTAATGTTTGCCCCGACGGGCGTTCCTTGCCATTAACCTTGTTTGCGGTCGTTACGCGATTTAGTCCTCGGTGAGCATGCTCCTCTTGTTATACTTCGGACCGTTCCATCATTATATCCACAATTGGTTTGACTCTCGTCGTCTTCAAACGCGAGTGTCCTTCAATTAAAACATTCACAAAAGTTAGTAACGTCAACTTTAATAACCGCCCGTATTATAATACAAGGCTTTTTCTACTATACGCGTCAACGCGCGTATTTTCGTCAACTACATCAATCGTTTAGTTGGGGTAACGTGTGTTACACGATAGCCCTATGTGTTATTTACAACAATTTAGCAAAATATTAACATACGTGTACTTATCGGATTTGCGATCAAGCCTCGAACCGAACACCAATCTTTATTAAGAGCATAAGGTTTAAGTCCAAGCATAGTTTTCCAACCATACTTGAATCTCTTAAACCAAGGCTCTGATACCAACTTGTAACACCCTAGTTACTAAATTACGGTTTTATATGAAAATACCACAATTAGATGTGTAGTTAAGACCACACATATTATATAAATGCGGGTTTATTAAAACTTTTAACAAATCATAAGTTATTCAACATAACTTAATCGAGTTCGTTGTTTAAAATTTACAACGTGGCAATGTGCGGAAACGTGTATCTATATCGTGTTCGGTTCTTCGTTGAGCTTGATCTTCTTCCGGCATCCACAAAGTACCTACATTTCATAAAAACATGAAATGCTTTAGTCATACGTGATTTAAAACGTATTTAAACAAGTCCGGGAAGCAAAACTGATCAAAAATACATTTTTTGTACAGGGTCCACCGTAAATTACGGTGGCTACCGTAATTTACGGTAGCCCCTGAATGTTTATTCCTCCACCGTAAATCAGGAGGTTCATGGCGTAAAGTTATATGGCCTACCGTAAATTACGGTAGCTACCGTAATTTACGGTGGCCTCTGCAGAATTCTCCAAATTTGCCGTTTCCTAAAACGGCAACGTTCATAACGTTTAATCCGTTTGTCTGTTTGACCTACCGTTTCTTCCTACGTGCTTGTAACTTGATCCTCCATCATTTGGAGTTAAAATCCAGCATCCGGATTATCAAAATTTAAGACTTTTAACTCTTCGGCTTATTATCCTTTTTACCAACTTTTGACCCGTTTGTAATTTCATCTAACAACTTGTCTGCGGTCCCTATTTCTTTTGTAAACATAACAATACGATTGTTTCCTATTGTACAAGGCTCAAATCATGGGTTATTACACGTTCTAAACCCGTTTATGTTCAAGTACTTATTTTGACCCCTTAAGGACATTTATGTCCTTTTAAGCCTAATTTCGCTCATTTCTTCTATGCCTCATAATCCCACCCGTTTATTTTGATTAGTTTTTCCACCACAACTATGAATGTGGTGAGTTTAATGTAATAGACTATCTATCCCGAGTCTTACCCCTCAAATATGCTATTTTGCAACAACACGTATTTTAAGGCATTTAACCCTTGATAGTTTATACCTACTATTTTCATACGCGTCTAAAGATTACAAGATCTTAATATAAGTTCCTAAACAACCTTTATGGGTTGTTTGCCTTATTTATCCTTCGAGGGCATTTTAGTCAACATTAGCCCCTCATTTACTACGAAGGGTTTTCACCACATATATGGCCATAAAGTATATAATCCACAACTATAATTACGCGTACCTGGCTCGGGTCAATTTATTGACCCGCTTCGATACCTTGCCTCTATAATATGCTAATTCGTAGCATTTTAAATCCATAAACCTTTATTATCCTGTAAGCATAAGACTTGACACATACTTATTAGTCGTCATTGGTCAAATGGCACTACAAGTCACCCTTTGACCCGTTTGGTCTAAACGACCAAACATTTTGCATTTAAATTTAGAATGGTATATATTTACATATATATACCATTTCGTTATTTAACCCCATTTCAACTTACGCCGTAGGGTGTCTTATTACTTTTACTTATATTTGTCGGCACATGACTAAATTACCATTTTATTCCTTTCCTTATTATGAGTTACCCCATACGGCAACATTTCCAGATTCATTGTATGCTTGACATTTACGGCTATATTACCATTTTCCAATGTTTACCCTTCATCATGGTTTTTACCAAATATTGCATATGCCCTGACTCGTATCAATTGCGTCGGGAATCCATATTTCCCAATATTGTTTTTATCGAATTTAAAACTTATAGAATAACTAATTACTCTACGAAAGGTGTAAGTTACACTTACCTTGCATCCGAATTACGCTTTTCTTTTATCACTTGCTTCGATCGACCCGCTTCCATCCCAAGCTTCACCTAGCTTGTTAAGCGCCAACTATCATTCATTATTCACAAGGTTGTTAGATTAGTCACTCCAAATCATGACTTTTACACCTTATGATTCTTTGACTATTTTTCTCTTTAAACCCAATAATAAATCATGAGTTTAATCCTTGTGTCAAGATGCACTTCTAATCAATTATGAACTCTTAACAAAATCCCTATTTTGTTCAAGTAGTCATTCATACGAGTTATTATAGCGTTTTTAAACACCAATACTACATTAATTTCATCAAATCAACTAAACCCATTTCATAGCAATTATGATCTTGTGCACAAATTCATGGTTTAATCAAACACCTTCTATTTGTTATCATGCATGTTGATCCTAGGCATAGTTATATCATCAAAATCATCATAACATCAAAACCCACTTATCTAAGTGTGTTAATTCACCAAATTCATCAATCTATAGCATGTTATGTATGATTATCACTTAGGGTTTCGTTCCTAAGCAAGTATACTTCACTAATTTAGCCATAGCTTCTATAATCCATGCCTAATTCGCGATTAGGATGATTATCAACTTTTCACAACTTCATGAATGTTAGAAATTCGACATACCTTAGGATCCCCTTGACTTGGTGATCACGAATATGTGCTTGAATTTCGATTTGGGTTTGATTTGCCCTTCCAATTTCTTGATTTGTGCTTGTTAGGGTTTTGAGCTCAAGATGTTCTTGGCTCCTGTGGATATATCGACCAGAACACACACTTTAAGTGTGTGTTTTGGTGTTTAACTTTTGTTTTAATAAAACAACTTTCCCACTTGGCAATATTGGTCCCTCATGTTTCCTTTTGATCAAATGGAGCTATAACTCACCATTAGTCACTTAATCACATGCTACTAACTAGGTTAATTATTCATTGTTACTTTAGCGGGTTCGGGAAGTCATAACCCGTTATGTTTTTAAGTCACGTTAATTCAGACTTCTTATAAACCTTATTTACTTAAAAACATTTATTAACGTTTTATTAAATATTAGGTTTATTTATTTAAATCCTAATATTTACCGGGTTACTTTCACCACTAACGGTATTTTACCCACCCTTTTGTATTAACGAGGTTTAATTACCAAACCCGTTTTCGGGGTGTTACAAAATAAAAGTTTAATAATATAAAAAGTACAAATAAAATATAAGAAAGTACAAAGATCTTAAATTAAAACACAAACATACGAACATAAACGAACGCAAATCAACGAATGTTCACGAACACCTTACCGAACATTCACGAACGCAATCGAACGAACGAGGCCCCTGTTCATGTTCGTTCATTTAACTAATCGAACGGAATTTCTTGTTCATGTTCGTACGTTTATTAAACGAACGAACATAAACGAACTTCCCGCCGAACGGTTCACGAACGGTTCGTTGAACGTTCGGTTCGTTTACAGCCCTAGCGGTACTCGTCGTTCTCTCTCTAAAACCCGCTTATATAACTTTCAAAATATAAAGCAACTTTCCTTGTACAGTACAACTATAATATGCAAGGAAAACAATAAAAGAACAATGTACAAATCTCATTGCATACAAATGTTGTAAAGTTGTATGAATTAAAAAACTTTATGAAAAATTAACTATTTTTTTTAGTTTTTAAGTTTAAGAAAATATTAGTTGTTAACGAATAACCAATTCAAGTTTTAATGGCTTATTGATTGAACCTAAAAATACGAATATATATATTTGTTGTATACATATATATAAACAAAGTCCCTTTTTCCTACAAAGTGCACAAAGCCATAAATCACTACATTTTCAGTTGTAAAACACACTCAAAATTCACAAATAACAGAGTGAAGATCACTAAAACACAATATACAAACCCTAATAGCCTATAAAAACTTCAAACACACCAACATAGAACTATAAACATAAAACACAACCTGATAATCAACATAAAACGCATCCATTCGATAATTAAAGCCTTATCATTCAAAACCCACAAGTATGATGTTTTAGTAATCTTCACTTTGGTATTTGTAGCTTTTGAGCATGTTTTATGGTTATGGTGTTTTATGACTTTTTACAATTTGTAGGAAAAAACGGATTTTGTAGCCAACTTCCACCCATATAATCAATTGTATTTTATGAAAAACATATAAAATTTGAAAACCTATTTTATCTTATCTTTTTTGCAAAATATAATTTGTCTTTGAACCAAATTTACGTACAACTTCATTATTAAAGGTTTTAAATCATTTTATTGATCAAATTAATCACTTCCTATACATAATGATTTATCGTGGCGATGTATAAAGCAACATCAAAAGAATATTTTACATAAATTAAAGAATTTTTGCATCTCATAAGTCATATAGTGATACTAAAGACATTTATAACTATCACCTCACCGCAACACATGTATGGTGGTCAACTCGTTAAATTACACGAGGAAATCTAAATTCCAAACACAAAAGTTTTGTCAATCTGACAACATTAATACATATATTTAAAAAAAGAAAAAAAACTTCTCAACCAAACCCTTGCAAAAATTGAAGAAAAAAATACATTACTCGATAGAAAACAAAATCAAATGGTTAAAGATATGTCAACAACAAAAAAAAATCACAGAACAACATCAGATAAAAATGACAAAAAAAATATGAAGGAAACCATGCAAATTAATTGTTTTAGAAGTTAAAGTTGGAGCTTGATTGCTCGGCATGATTTCCTTATCTGTCCTTGATTTCCTGTGAGAACTTGGATGGCACCCATCTTAACCATGGCTTGACCAAATTTAGTGTTGAAATCAGATGAACGCGCAATGGCTTCAACAGTGGACTTGCTCAAACTATCCAATGCCACGTCTTGATCGAATTTAAGGACTCCCCTATGCATCATAATCTGACTATAGAAAGATTTGTCTACAACAGCAGAGCTAAAAGGATTTTGATCCAAGTTTGCACTGAGATCAACGGTTGCGTTCTGAGCACATATACGCCTCAGCGATGTTAACAACGCTAAATCCATTGTAGGATCGGGTTTTCCTGTTTTCTTGAAGTTGTAAAGACGATCTTTAAATAAAGAACAATGAGCGATACCAATCGAGTGACCACCTGTTAAAAAAAGAAACATTAAGAAAACATTTTTTCAATAATTGAAGTAAAAAAATTCCAATCCATTTACTCTTATGGTTGGATTTGAATTGTGTTTTATCTCAAGCTAAGAAATATGTTAGCTAAAAGGAGAACGTATCAGATGGATGGAAATTCGTTTAAAATCCATTTGTAACTATTCATGCATCCTTCTCAACCATTTTATTTACATTATTATTGTAGTTATATTGTTTTCCAATATAAAAATAATAATACTTTAGTGTGTAAAACCCTTGTAAATAATTACCTGACCCCACCATTTTAAGATATGCCAAACTATAATTTGTTTTCACTCAAACTAATTTCTACTAGAAAACATAGTTTTAACAACAAAAAGCTAGAAAAATTATTTCTTTTAAAAATTCTATGTATAAACTTTTTAATTATGAATTTGCAACAAAAAATTCTTCACGTAAAACGAGAAATATATCGATGATCCGTAGCTAAGTAACCAGTGGTCATTCGGTGAAGTCTTTACCCACGCCCAGATTTACAGGTTTTTCCAATATGAATTACCCGCGATTGATATATTCACAGACAGCTTTGTATTTTAGTAAAAGTCCTATGTTTTTAGTGTTATGCTTGCTTATTACATTGAACACTTTTGATAGATGGAATTCAAACTTTAGGTGATTTACCAAGAAGATAGATCATGTCGGTGGCGGTTAGTCCTTTCAGAGCAAAGGTTCGAATCGCACTCGATACAGATGAGGTAGGAGGTGGGAGACTAATTGTATTTTGTGCAAGAGACACAAGTCCATCCCTTCTTCCTGTTTGGACACTGTATCTACCTCCACCACTCTACATTAAATAAATAAAATCATGTTAAAAGATTAAACATAGTTAAACTCTACAGCATGATCACATGCATCTAAATCAACTGCTTACAAATGAAATAACATCTCTAGTAGCCATAACAATTATATCAGCACAAGAAACCACTCCCGGGCACACACTCTCCACCGCTGCTTTTGCAGCATCAATGACATCATAACCTCTAACGCTTAAGTTCGGAGGTGCGGTCTTCTCACTGTTGGGCCCGTCTAGTAGAATCGATGCGTCACACCCCTTTGGAAAATAGAGAATGATTAACCATAGACTTACAAAACTGATTTGCATGCATGAAAATTGAAGAAACTTACATTAACAAAGCAATCATGGAATTGCATTCGAATTAGAGCAGGTGCGATTGATCGGTCTTTGAGGAACTTGTAGTAGACTGTATTTCTTACGATGGCTTCGACATCTGAAGTTCGACATTTGCCATTATAGAACCCATACTGGAGGCCATAGCCGTAATAGCCATAGCATTGGCCAGCAAAGTTCAAAAAGATGAACCCAATTGCTAATGCAACTGCTTTAGTATTTGGCATGGCCATTTTGTTATGCAAATTGTTATTTGAATTGGGGTGAATAAGAAGAAATGAGTGTTTGGTATTTATAAGGATGGTATAAAGGGGGATTATTGTTTGAATAATAAATATGGCTTTCACGTTGTGTGTAGTGGGCAGGAGAGACGTGTGGACATAACACTCAAAATTCTGAATCTTTTTTTTATTCA